>NC_053490.1:133397132-133719632 GCF_905171775.1 Rana temporaria | reverse complement strand
TGCTAGCACTGAGGCAGAACCTAAGGAGGGTATGCTTCTGCAACTTGAAGGTAGCAGGGAGAATGGATAGGAGGGCAATAGAAGGTGAGGGAAGGAGGGGCTTGTCATACAAATCCGAATAAACTTGGAATACCTGGTTCCAGAAAGGGCGAATCAAATCACAATCCCACCAAATATGTTGATACGTACCGGTGGCAGAGTTGCATCTCCAACATGGTCCGAAAACGAGGGAAACATGATCCTGAGGGCGGTCGGCACCCTATACCAGTGATCATCAACCCTGCCCTACAGGGCCCACTAACAGGCCAGGTTTGCAAGATAACTGAAATACATGACAGGTGATATCATTTGCTGCTCAGTGATTGCAGTATTCTAGTCTGCATCTCCCCAAAGTAATACATAAAACCTGGCCTGTTAGTGCATTTTGCATTTTGGAGTGACCCAGTCAGATACTTGTACAATATGTTTTTCTTCTGCATTTGCTATGTTACAGTCTATGGATAAGGTGCTATAACTTTTTCTTGTTAATACTGGTATGTGTGAATATTCTTCCATTATCATTCATGTAAAACACAGAATTCTTAATTTGTCAGATTCAATTGATTTTGCCTTGAGCTGTCCTTCCTATTACCATTCCCGGAATGTTGCCCCAACTTAATCAATCAAATAAAAAATGGTCATTACATCTCTCATTACATCTCTCTCTCTCTCTCTCTCTCTCTCTCTCTCTCTCTCTCTCTCTCTCTCTCTCTCCCCCCCTCTCTCTCTCTCCCCCCCTCTCTCTCTCTCCCCCCTCTCTCTCTCTCCCCCCTCCTCCCCCCTCTCTCTCTCTCCCCCCTCCTCCCCCCCCTCTCTCTCTCTCTCTCTCTCTCTCTCTCTCTCTCTCTCTCTCTCTCTCTCTCTCTCTCTCTCTCTCTCTCTCCCCTCCCTCTCTCTCTCTCTCCCCCCCCCTCCTCCCCCTCTCTCTCTCCCTCCTCCCCCCTCTCTCTCTCCCCCTCCCCCTCCCCCCTCTCTCTCTCCCCCCCTCTGTCTATCTCCCCCTTCTCTCTCTCTCCCCCTCTCTCTCTGTACAGTATAGTATGCACTCAATACTTGGTCAGGGCTCCTTTTGCATGAATTTATGCATCAATGCAGCGTGGAATAGAGGCGATCAGCCTGTGGCACTGCTGAGGTGTTATGGAAGCCCAGGTTGCTTTGATGGAGGCTTTCATCTCATCTGCATTGTTGGGTCTGGTATCTCTCATCTTCCTTTTGACAGTACCCACAGATTCTCTGACAGAGGTCTCAAAGTACCGGTTACAAATGGTCTGCAGGCAGGGTCGATCCTGGGAGGGTGTGTGGGATGCATCATACTTAGGCACCGCAGAGGAGGGGGGCACCAAAGTGCCTGTAATGTCAGGTGAAGTGGCGTCGCTAGAGGGGAACGATCGCCCCCCCTAGTTTATTCCTTGCCCCTGCTTGTGTCACATGTGGCAGCACGCACGTCTTGGGAGCTTTCTCTCTTTGTCTCCTGTGTCTTTTCCCCTGCATACTGCTGCAGCCCAGCATGCACAGCATAGGAAAACAGACAGCACAGGAGAGCAGAGCGAGAACAGAGTGGAGAGAGGCTCCACCCATCGCCTCGCCCACCTAGGTATGATCGACATTGGAGGCTGTGCCCGGCCCCAGGGTCCTGCTGCCACCTCGGGGCGGAAGTTTGTGTCGTTCTCAGTATGCCCTGCCACTAGACCTGTGATGAAGCCAGAATCTGACAGGAGGGGAGGACTTGTGAGACAGAAGATCAGGCCACCAGCTGACTGCCAGGAGGAGAGGTAAGCTAGCCATCACACAGAGGCTGAGCAAAGTCCTTAGTGGATGACTAGGGTTGATAATTTGTGAAGTGTGTGTGTGTGGGGGGGGGGGGTATTTGTCAAGTGTGTGTGTGGGGGGGTATTTGTGAAGTGTGTGTGTGGGGGGGACGTATTTGTGAAGTGTGTGTGGGGGGGGGGGGGGGTATTTGTGAAGTGCGTGTGTGGGGGGGTGTATTTGTGAAGTGTGGGGGGGTATTTGTGGAGTGTGGGGAGTAATGCTGGGGTTAATAGTGCGTCTGCTGACACCAATGCTGGGGGTTAATAGTGCGTTGGCTGACACCAATGCTTGGGGTTAATAGTGCGTCGGCTGACACCAATGCTGGGGGTTAATAGTGCGTCGGCTGACACCAATGCTGGGGGTTAATAGTGCGTCGGCTGACACCAATGCTGGGTGTTAATAGTGCATCGGCTGACACCAATGCTGGGAGTTTAGTGCGTTGGCTGACACTAATGCTGGGGGTTAATAGTGATAAACCACAGTGGACCAACACCAGCTGATGACATGGCTCCCCAAATCATCACCGAAACTTCACACTGGACCTCATGCAACTTGGATTCTGTGCCTCTCTGGTACCTTGATTTCCAAATAAAATGCTAAATTTTCCACAGTCTGTGATGATTTGGGGAGCCATGTCATCTGCTGGTGTTGGTCCACTGTGTTTTATCAAGTCCAAAGTCGGCGCAGCTTTATGGAGATGCTGATTTCATTTTCCAGAAGGACTTGACACCTGCCCACAATGCCAAACCCTGGTTTAATGATCATGGTATCACTGTGCTTGGTTGGCCGGCAAACTCGTCTGACCTAAACCCCATAGAGAATCTGTGGGGTATTGTCGAGAGAAAGATGAGACACCAGACCCAACAATGCAGACAAGCTGAAGGCCACTATCCAAGAAACCTGGGCTTCCATAACACCTCCGTAGTGCCACAGGCTGATCGCCTCCACGCCACGCCGCATTAATGCAATAATTCATGCAAAAGGAGCCCCAACCAAGTGTTGAATGGATACTATACTGTACATGGACATACTTTTCAATAAGCCAACATTTCTGTATTAAAAATCCTTATTTTTTTTGTAATCTAATTTTCTGAGATATAGAATTTGGGGTTTTCACTAGCTGTAAGCCATAATCATGAAAATTACAAGAAAGAAATGCTTGAAATTTATCACTCTGTATGTAACGCATCTATATAAAGTATATGAGTTTCACTTTATATACAGTGAGGAAAATAAGTATTTGAACACCCTGCTATTTTGCAAGTTCTCACACTTGGAAATCATGGAGGGGTCTGAAATTGTCATCGTAGGTGCATGTCCACTGTGAGAGACATAATCAAATTTTTTTTTTCCAGAAATCACAATTTATGATTTTTTAACTATTTATTTGTATGATACAGCTGCAAATAAGTATTTGAACACCTGTCTATCAGCTAGAATTCTGACCCTCAAAGACCTGTTAGTCTGCCTTTAAAATGTCCACCTCCACTCCATTTATTATCCTAAATTAGATGCACCTGTTTGAGGTCATTAGCTGCATAAAGACACCTGTCCACCCCATACAATCAGTAAGAATCCAACTACTAACATGGCCAAGACCAAAGAGCTGTCCAAAGACACTAGAGACAAAATTGTACACCTCCACAAGGCTGGAAAGGGCTACGGGGAAATTGCCAAGCAGCTTGGTGAAAAAAGGTCCACTGTTGGAGCAATCATTAGAAAATGGAAGAAGCTAAACATGACTGTCAATCTCCCTCGGACTGGGGCTCCATGCAAAATCTCACCTCATGGGGTCTCAATGATCCTAAGAAAGGTGAGAAATCAGCCCAGGACTACACGGGAGGAGCTGGTCAATGACCTGAAAAGAGCTGGGACCACCGTTTCCAAGGTTACTGTTGGTAATACACTAAGACGTCATGGTTTGAAATCATGCAAGGCACGGAAGGTTCCCCTGCTTAAACCAGCACATGTCAAGGCCCGTCTTAAGTTTGCCAATGACCATTTGGATGATCCAGAGGAGTCATGGGAGAAAGTCATGTGGTCAGATGAGACCAAAATATAACTTTTTGGTCATAATTCCACTAACCGTGTTTGGAGGAAGAAGAATGATGAGTACCATCCCAAGAACACCACCCCTACTGTGAAGCATGGGGGTGGTAGCATCATGCTTTGGGGGTGTTTTTCTGCACATGGGACAGGGTGACTGCACTGTATTAAGGAGAGGATGACCGGGGCCATGTATTGCAAGATTTTGGGCAACAACCTCCTTCCCTCAGTTAGAGCTTTGAAGATGGGTCGAGGCTGGGTCTTCCAACATGACAATGACCCGAAGCACACAGCCAGGATAACCAAGGAGTGGCTCTGTAAGAAGCATATCAAGGTTCTGGCGTGGCCTAGCCAGTCTCCAGACCTAAACCCAATAGAGAATCTTTGGAGGGAGCTCAAACTCCGTGTTTCTCTGCGACAGCCCAGAAACCTGACTGATCTAGAGAAGATCTGTGTGGAGGAGTGGGCCAAAATCCCTCCTCCAGTGTGTGCAAACCTGGTGAAAAACTACAAGAAACGTTTGACCTCTGTAATTGCAAACAAAGGCTAATGTACCAAATATTAACATTGTTTTTCTCAGGTGTTCAAATACTTATTTGCAGCTGTATCACACAAATAAATAGTTAATCAAAAAAAAAAAATGTATGGATTTTTTTTAAGTCTCTCACAGTGGACATGCACCTACGATAACAATTTCAGACCCCTCCATGATTTCCAAGTGGGAGAACTTGCAAAATAGCAGGGTGTTCAAATACTTATTTTCATCACTGTAAGAGCTGTTCTACCAGCCATACCCTCACTTCCCCAGTCTAAACCCTCTGTACAGTCGGTTCCAAGAGGCTGTCAAATTTCAGGTACCCACACTAGCAGAATTAAGTTAAATTAATAATTTATTAATGAAAATGGATGCAATGATTTGTGTCCTATAGATGTCATCTATAAAGCCCCTGCACTTTGTGTAGCTGTATACTGAAGGGGTTCTGTCACCTCTGGACCCTTGGTGACTAATCATTTTTAGAGTTTAAAATGTTTTCTTTTTTTGTGACAATGTTGTTCAGGCTTAGAAACCCATTGCTTTCATCTTTTTAATAAGGCTGTTTAGCTCTGAGTTCCTCTGTAGTCTTAAGATGTTTTATTGAAAGCCAAGCTGGCTAGAGTTATATTTGGGGAAGTCCACACTAGTTTTCTTTTATGTAGCTAGAGGTTATATTATTGCTCAGCTCACTAGATTGTATTAGCAGTTACTGTAACATTTGTTTTGGGTAGGGGGTTTAATTCATAGTTACAGTAATTTAGTTATATAATTTTTTTTTATAACTTCTCAGGCGCAGGTTTGACTTTCAAAACCCATCTCGTATGGACCGGAATGTGGAGATGTTCATGACCATTGAAAAGTCCCTTGTGCAGGTAGTGTCATCCTTCTTTTACTTATTTTGTGATATAATGTGGGATTTCTGTTACACTTTAAATATCTGTATGTATCTGATTTGAGTTTCTGTTCCACCTATATTTTTATTTTCTCTTTCTAAGGAAACCTGTGTATTAAGAAAGCGTGGAGGCTGCCATTGAAAAATGCTAATTGCCTGTCTGTTTTGCTGATCTAATAGCTTGAAAGCGAAGTATGGGATTTAAACAAAATAAACATCATTACTCACCTAGGTGCATGAAGCATAAGTCCAATGTGTCCCCCACCGCCTCTACAGTGAGAACTGAGCAAGAAAAGACCGCTGATCGTTCAGTTCTTGGTCTTTAGTGAGCAGAGAGCTCTGCCCCCACCCACCAATGTTCACTGGATCGCTGGGCTGTGGTAGGGGTGGGAATGGCAGGCTCAGGCTCTCAGCAGCATGCTGAGAAGCTGAATCAGCTGTCAATCAGGCATTTGGTTGGATCCTGACATTAAAGCTGGGATTTCTTCAGATCCCTGACCGGCTGAGTGACATCAGCTTACAGTGGACTTTAGAATATAGGTCACAGAAGCCCAGAACTAAGTGCACTTCTGTGACCCACATGAGAAGTAGGGCCAGAAGAGTTTTGGCCCTACGTCTCCTTTAAGCACTTTCTGAGACATTGTAAAGTAATGAAAATTAGGAGTCCTAACCTAATTTTTTTTTCTAATTTGCATGCTTATAGCCAGAGAAAGCCAGAAAACCAGTATTTTCAGAAGGAGGCCAACAGTGGCAGCCGCCCAACTTTGTTCAGTACAGTTTTTCGTTAAAGTGTTATTAAACCACAACAGTAAAATCAGTCTGTACAGTATATGCAGTAAAGCATGCTTGTTATACTCACCTGTGTTAAGTTTGACATCAAAATTTCAATTTAGTTTTAGTTATAGTCTTTTGACTAAAATACCATTTTAGTTTTAGTCGTATTTTAGCCATCTGAGTTGTTTTAGTCGACTAAAATCTCCAGTACATTTTATTCAACTAAAATCTAATGGGTTTAGTTAAATTTGAATGTATTATTTATTTCGAACTGCCAAACATTGTAAACTCCTGGAGTAAAAATCGAGTAGCATGTTTATTATTTATGGTTGTAAGGTTTGAATATGCACTACAGACACAGATTTAGCCGTTGTGATATAAATTCAATTTAGTTTTAGTTCTAGTCTTTTGACTAAAATGTCATTTTAGTTTTAGTCGTATTTAAGTCATCTGAACTGTTTTAGTTGTATTTTAGTCGACTAAAAAAATATTCTCCACATTGTGTAAAAAGGCTGTTTTCTGATCCTTTCTTCACTGATCCTCCACTTCTTTCACATTCCTCAATCAATCTCCTGAAAGAACAGAGCCATGGGGGCACTCTGCTCATGCTCAATTTAGTGTGTATTGCTAGAGAGTTTTTTTTTTCCTTTTTAGTAGGGTGCATGGGATCAGCACAGAGCCAATCAGCACTGTCCAGACAGAAAGTCAGGGGTCTTGCAGCCTCATAGGACAATCAGGGGAGAATGCAACGCCTCCTACAGACTTTAACCAGTGCTCGGCCGGACACGAGACTGCTATAAACTGCTGATGAGAAAAGATATTTAGCAAAATAAAACTAAAATAGTTGCATTTCCATGTTCTGTGTACTGTGGAAGACCGGATATAGTGAATGCAGGGTCCTTGGTTTGGTAACACTTTGTCAGTTTATTTCTTCTCTAATGTTTTTTTATTAGCATAATACATCAATCTGTGTAATTCTCTGCTTACAGCCTATAATAATTCCACACTAGCACTGTGTAGAATTTTCTCCTCTTTGTTTCCTTCTTACAGAATAATTGTCTGTCTCGACCAAATATATATCTTCATGCAGACATAGACTCCAAACTCCAGAGCAAGCTGAAGGACATTGTAAAAAGACATCAGGTAAAATGTGTTTTATTTTTTTTCAGTACGATTTTTAATATTCTGAAACTTATGGTAATTAACAAATGTGCAGCTCATTTTAGTTGGAGGTAATTTGGAAAATATGTAACACTTATTCATCTTCAATGTCTCAAAGTTTTTTAACCACTTGCTGAATGCATATATGCAATGGCAAAATGGATTAGCTTTAACACCAAGAACAAATTGTTCATCACAGCAGGAGGTTGTGTACTGAGAAGCTCTCCCAGCACATTGAGTGAGCTGTCCCGGGAATGCCAGCCGGATGGGCGCCTGATTATGTGAAGGCAAATGACAGAAGTCACATGATATGTGAGCCACGCTGGCTCCTGGTTCATAAGAGCCCACTTAAAGGACTGCTGGGAGGTGGAATTAAAGCAGCGTTCTACCCCAATTTTTTTTTTAAAGTCATCAGCTACAAATACTGCAGCTGCTGACTTTTAAAATATGGACACTTACCTGTCCAGGGTGCCCGTGATGTCCTAACACGCAGCCGACCCATCCCTCGGCTCCCGGGTGGAAGTGCCGACATCTTCAGTAAGGGAATAAGGAAATGAAGCCTTGTAGCTTGTGTCTTTGCTCCTAGTGGTTTAACTGAGCAGCATGCAAAGGAGAAACATATGTATTGCTGGGCATTAAAGCAAACTTGTTTCTTTTTTTTTGTTTAAAAGCAATGAAAGAGAAAAGGTATGGGCATATATTTTGTCCTCTGTAGCTTTACTCTCGTCCTTGACACATTATTATTATTTTTATTTTTTTATTAAAAGGTTTTTATTGCAAAGCAAAAACTGCAATATACTTCAGTTTGTCATAATGAAACCAATTGCATGGCAAATAGCCACATCACGTAATAACCAACAAAGAGTGAATATTCATATCATTGTAATTGCGTTGTGTACCATCAATTGTAAAACATTACTAACCCGGGCAGGTATACAAACAACTAAACTTTTCCTATAGTTTTCCTACATTGTTAAACACCCTTCATCCAGTCAGTGCCTATGAGTACCTTGAGACCTATTGGCATTGGAGCAGCCTCATCTGAACAAGTTCTTTGGGACTAAATCCTGGTGTATCAAGCCAGGGGGCACATAGTTTGTCAAATTTACCAGGCCTCTCCCTGTGTTGATATATGTACCATTGAAGGATAAGGGAATATTACCCATGTGTTGAATACAGGATTTAATAGTCAGAGGAGTGGCAGATTTCCATCCCGTAAATATTGTTTTCCTAGCTTGGAACAAAGCTTCAAGAGAAGGCTGTCCTCGTCATCTCCTCTGGAATTGCCTCCTCCAATACGCCTAGGAGACAACACAGCGGATCAAAAGAAAACCTTATTAAGTGTGGCAAGAACCCCCCTCCAGTATCTTTGGAGCTTGGGGCATCGCCATTGACACACATTTTAAAGATGATTGCACCAGGAAAAGTGCTTTCCTTGACATCTTTGATCATCGTACCTTGTCTCTCTAGTTGGCTGCTTCCGTATCTGTACAGGATGTGTAAATCCTAACTGTGATTTGCCATTAGCTATTAACTAAATGATTGCAAGTTTATGGTAGAGCATAACAGTGAAAAAAACATAACTTACCTAGTGGTGGGGAGAGTCTTTGTCTAGTAGTTTGAATGCCTCCTCTCAGGATGAGTGAGTGAGAGACTTATATAGCGCAGTACATGCAAACTGAATCGCCTCAGGGCGCTTAGTATCCATTCCCTACTGTATTTTTTGCCTTAGAATAGATAGGTTTTGAGTTTTTTTTCCAAAGGCCTGGTGATTCACCTCCATTCGGATGCTGATTGGTAAAGCGTTCCACAGTCTAGGTCCTTGGACTGCGAATCTTCGTTCTCCTTTGGACTTGTATCTGGCCTTGGGTATCTGGAGTAAATTTTGGTCGGTGGATCGGAGAACGCGATTGGGGTTGTGACATTTTAATTTATCGCATAGATATTGGCGGGCACTTCCTTGAACACACTTATGTGTCAGACAAAGTGCCTTAAATGTAATTCTGTCTTTTACTGGCAACCAATGAAGGGATCTCAGGGAAGGCGAGATTGATTCCCATGTTTTTTTCCCAGTCGCAAGTCATGCCACTGTATTTTGAACGACTTGTAGACGAGAGATTTGGTATTTTGGGAGTCCCAGGTAAAGGGCATTTGCATAGTCGAGTCTGGAGTTGCAACCACGACTGCTATGTCTTCTTTTCGGGATAAAGGAAACGAGTCTACGTAGCAGGTGCAGCAGATGGTGGGATCCGCTGACTACTGAGCCTATTTGTGCATCCATTGTCATGTGGGTGTCAAAAGTGACTCAGAGACTTTTGACTTTGGTGCTGGGGGTGATGGTTTGTCCCAGAATAGGCGGGGGTGTCCATGTTGTTGCGGGGAGTCTCTTTCGGTTGGCTTGGAACAGGAGAAGTTCTGTTTCTGAGCCATTGAGTTTAAGGTAACTCTTCGTCATCCAATTTTCTATCAGAGTAAGGCATTTCTCAATGCCCGAGATAATGATCCTTTTTGTTGCAGATGCGAAAATAAAGTTGGGTGTCATCCGCGTAGGAATGGTAGAGTAACTTCTGGTCACTGATGATTTCAAAAAGAGGGCGGAGATAGATATTGAATAGTACGGGCGACAAGGGGGATCCCTGAGGGACTCCGCATGACACTGTGCATTTTTCAGAAGTGAAAGGACCTAGTTTCACTATTTGAGATCGGTTTTCCAAGAAGGAGGAGAACCAGGGTAAATCCGAGTCTGCGACTCTAGCTACTTCAGCTAGGCGAGTCAGTAATAATTTGTGGTCTACAGTATCAAATCCTGCGCTTAGGTCCAACAGTATCAGAAGACAAGATCTTCCTTCGTCTGCTGCTTCGAGAGCGTCATCCCAAATGTTGAGAAGCGCTGTTTCTGTCCCGTGACCCGGACAGAAACCTGATTGAAAAGGATCGAAAGTAATTTGTGGGTGTCTAAATGAAGTTGTAGCTGTTGTACAACTTCTTTCTCCATTACCTTGGAGAAGACGTTTAGGCCTGTTATGGGTCGACGATTGTTTCGGATGTATTGGTAAAGTGTGTAGTGGGGAACTTTGACGGATATGAGGGATAGTTTTGCAAAAGCTCACTAATGAGATCCCTTTGCAGCCCCCTTGCACACATTTATTGGGGTTGTTATAATTCACATTTGGTTTTATCATCTTATAATACATGGCTATAATTACTCACAAGGTCATATATGTCCTTACCTACCCTGTGCTATGCAGACCTCTCTAGCAAATGCTTCAGCTTATCAGCTGACCTCTTCTTATTACCTATAGTGGAGTTGCGGCTCCACTACATTTAACAGTTTTAACTAGGGTTGTCCCGATACTACTTTTTTAGGACCGAGTACAAGTACCGATACTTTTTTTCAAGTACTCGCCGATACCGAATACCGATACTTTTTTTTTTTTTAATGTGATGTGACAGTGGCGTTTTTTTTCTTTTGTTTGTTTTTTTTTTACTTTTTTTTATTTTATTTTTATTTTTTACAGTGGCGTTTTATTTTTTTAGAGGGGGGGTAGTGGATTGTCAGTGTGTTTTTGAATTTTTTATTACCATTTACATTTTTTTTTATTTTTTTTTTTATTTATTGCAATTTTTATTTTATTTTTTAATCAACCCTGTTGGGGGGGCTTTGGTGAGATATCAGGGGTCTTAACAGACCTCTGACATCTCCCCTTTGAGACAGAGAAAGGGACTAGGGATACAGATTCCCCTGTCCCTTTCTCAGCAGCATCAGCTGCGCTGACAATGAATGCAGAGAAGACAGCGTCTTCTCTTCATTCATAAAACTGAAACATTGTAATCAACAGGTTACGATGATTCAGTTCTGTGAATGGACAGAGTCATCGCTGACTCTGTCCATTCGGAACAGTAAGGAGCCGGGTTTACCGGCTCCTACCGCCGCTCTCCATCCTGACAGTTCCGGGGGGGGGGGGGCACAGGGGAGAGACGGAAACAGCGGGGGACGCACGGGGGGAGAGAAGGAAACATCGGGACGCACGGGGGAGAGAAGGAAACAACAGGACGCACGGGGGAGAGAAGGAAACCGCGGGGGGGCACGGGGGGAGAGAAGGAAACATCGGGACGCACGGAGGGAGAGGAGGAAACATCGGGGGTCACGGAGGAGAGAAGGAAACAGCAGGGGGGGCACGGGGGAGAGGAGGAAACAGCGGCGGGGGACAGGAGGGAGAAGGAAACAGCGGCGGGGGCACGGAGGGAGAAGGAAACAGCGGCGGGGGGCACAGAGGGAGAAGGAAACAGCGGCGGGGGGCACAGAGGTTGAGAGACTGCATAAAAAGGGAGGGGGGGCTGGAGGAGGACACAGGACAAGTATCGGGTGAAGCATCGGGAGCATTTGCCCGAGTACAAGTACTCGGGCAAATGCTTGGTATCGGTACCGATACCGATACTAGTATCGGTATCGGGACAACCCTAGTTTTAACCTTTTACTTATTCCTTGACTAGATATATACTTTAATTCATCATTACACTGCACTTTGTTGTGTTATGTTTATTTTCTCCAAGTTAAGCATAATTTCTTGTCTCCTTTCTAGGGTACTGTAACGGAGGACAAAAGTCATGCTTCCCATGTGGTGGTTCCAGTTCCTGGCAACTTGGAGGAAGGTCAGAATTTGACTCCATTTTATGTGCTATTTTGCAAATCAAATGCTGCTTTTAGCAGGAGCATGACTTGTACATTTGAATTGGAGAAGGCTGTTTTAGCCTGGGTTTCTCACTATTGCAAACACGGACATCACGTGATTCACACTGCATTGCTGTGCATATCACATGTGATGTCTGTGCAATGCGAATTCAGCCTTACAGTTGTATGGCTAAACTCGCATTGGATTCGCACGAAAATGGCGCAGGAACCGTTTCTTTTCCACACCAGAATCTGGTGCCATGGGTGTTCACACCCATGCCATCCGATTCCTGTATGAATTCACAGTTCACATTGCAATCTATTGACACCCGCAGTGGTTCCCAGAGGGCAGTGTGAACTGCCTGGAATCGCACTGGTTCCCGCATCGCAGTAGTGTGAACCAGGGCTTGCATCTAAGTTCTGGCTACGTAAAATGTTCTTGTGCTTCTCTAGTTATGACTTTGTCTACCTAATGTACACCATTTTGATTTTTTTTTTTTACTTTAATTTTTTGTACTTACCATTCTGATGTCTGACTATTATATGATACACCAAAGAGCATTTTCATTGGTTTATGGTTACTGTCGTCTTGATGTGCATGTAATAATTCCGGTGGGGGCAGGAGTTAGTTCTGTGGTCTCTGTGCTGTTTGGTGTATTGTAAGCGTGATTCTTTGCGGCATTTGCGTAGTAATGGCTTTCTTTGTGCGATTCGACCATGCAGCCCATCTTTCTTCAAGTGCCTCCTTATTGTGCATCTTGAAACAGCCACACCACATGTTTTCAGAGAGTCCTGTATTTCACCTGAAGTTATTTGTGTGTTTTTCCTATTTGTCACAAAACAACAAAATCTGGGTATATATGATCAGGCCGCCGAAAGAAAAATAATAATAAATAGTTTAGAGAATGTCAACCCCCACCACATTACATGCCCTTTGTTAGTGATATGCATATACTCTTGATTCCATAGAGTGTGCTTAATATTTGTTATGCTTTTCTGTATTTAGAAGAATGGGTGCGACCCATACTGAAGCGTGACAAGCAGGTTCTTCTTCACTGGGGTTACTATCCTGACAGGTAAAACATATCATTGTTCAAATTCATTCCATCTTCTAGATTCAAAGACATACTTATCTAGGTTTCATTTAAAGTCATGCAGAGATAGAAAATGATGTGCAATTAGCAGTTCTCTGGCTACTAAAATAAGATCATTTAAACATGAATACTGATTAGTCAATATAAACCTTCTTTGTCTTAAAAAATAATCCTGATTGTCTGTATTTTGGAAGCAGACGTTTTTACAAGGTAGTGTTAGAATGCACCCTTTTAACCACTTCCCATCCGGCCCAATTCTGGCACTTTGTTTCTATATGAAAATATCATAATTTTGATAGAAACTTACTTAGAACCCTCAAACATTATGTATGTTTTTTTAGCAGAGACCCCAGGGAATAAAATGGCGGTTGTTACAACTTTTTATCTCGCACAGTATTTGTGCAGCAATTTTTGGGGAAAAAAAAACAGTTTCACAAAATAAAAAAAACACTAAAGTTAGCCCAACGTTTTTTTATAATGTGAAAGATGAGTAAACAGAAATCTAACATGTCATGCTTGAAAATTGCGCACGCTTGTGGAATGGTGCAAAACGTTGGTACTTAAAAATCTCCATAGGCAACACTTTTTTTTTACATGTTAGCTGTTTAGAGATACAGAGGAGGTCTTGGGCTAGATTTATTGCTCTCGCTCTATTATTTGCAGCGATACCTCGCGTGTGGATTGAACAATGATTTCATATGTGGACGCGATGTACGTATGTGTTCGCTTCTGCGTGCAAGTTTGCGGAGATGGGGGCACTTTACTTTTTTTTATTATTGTTTATTTTATTTAAAAAAAAATATTTGTACACGTTCCCTTAATTTTTTTTTTAGCACTTTTATTTCTTTTACAAGGAATGTAAACATCCCTTGTAATAGTAATAGTGCATGACAGGTCCCCTCCAGTCTGGAAAGCCTAAATATACAAAAAAAAAACCTGAAAGATCTCTGCAGTATTTACAACTGTGGGCCTCCGAGAGTCATAGAGAGTCATAGAGATGACTGGGGGCCATCTTTTCCTCTGAAACATTCCAACCATACATTCACTGCAAAAATGAAGGGGGATGTCTGGACAGCCCCACTTCAAAAAATATATTGCTTTATTGTAAAAAAAAAAATCACAGGATAGATGCCACAGCAAACAGGATACATTCTGATGCGTTTCTATGATTCAGCACTAAGTTCTAGTGTGAAACGCGTTAGTATGTATCCTGTTTTCTGTGGCATGTATCCTGTGATTTTATTTTTACAATAAAGCAATATATTTTTTGGAGTGCGGCTGTCCAGACATCCCCCTTCATTTTTACATTCCTATTTGCATTGCCAGCACCCGTGGCTTCAGATCCAGTGAGGAGGTTCATCATTTCTGCCTTGAGCGGTGACTCCCTTTCTCTAGACATTCCCTGCAGCTGTATCTTCCTGGTACATATGTTTAAAATTACAGTGATTTTAAGTGATTGCAAAGTCTTGTTTTATTTTATTTTTTTTAATAACAAACATGCCATACTTACCTCCACTGTGCAGCTCGTTTTGCACAGAGTGGCCCCAATCCTCGACATCTGGGGTCCCTCAGCGGCTCCTCCCCGCATCAGATAACCCCTCTAGGAGAAGCGCTCTTCTGGGGGGTTACCTTGCGGGCGCGCTCCAGAGTCCAGCATTTGCATCCATAGACACGAATGCTGGACTCTAATGGGTAGTGTAGTTTCAAATATGAAAAAAAAAAATGTTTTAATTAGTTTGGGACTAATTAGTATGGTTAGATGCGCAGGCATGATCCCATCCTCAGGATTGTTATTTGGCTGCCTGTCCTATAGACTTGTAGGCTTGGCTTGTATGAGTGTATTTGTCCAAACTTATGAAGCAGGAGCAAGATGGAACATCCTGCTTATTTTCAGAAAAAATAGTGATTAGACCAGGTTTTCCATTCTGACCATCTTTAAGACCAAGGGGTGTTTCATATTGCCCACAGACCCATCTCCCGTGTCTCTTACAGTGAGGAAAATAAGTATTTAAACACCCTGCTATTTTGCAAGTTCTCCCACTTGGAAATCATGGAGGGGTCTGAAATTGTCATCGTAGGTGCATGTCCACTGTGAGAGACATAATCAAAAAAAAAAATTCCAGAAATCACAATTTATGATTTTTTAACTATTTATTTGTATGATACAGCTACAAATAAGTATTTGAACACCTGTCTATCAGCTAGAATTCTGACCCTCAAAGACCTGTTAGTCTGCCTTTAAAATGTCCACCTCCACTCCATTTATTATCCTAAATTAGATGCACCTGTTTGAGGTCATTAGCTGCATAAAGACACCTGTCCACCCCATACAATCAGTAAGAATCCAACTACTAACATGGCCAAGACCAAAGAGCTGTCCAAATACACTAGAGACAAAAATTGTACACCTCCACAAGGCTGGAAAGGGCTACTGGGAAATTGCCAAGCAGCTTGGTGAAAAAAGGTCCACTGTTGGAGCAATCATTAGAAAATGGAAGAAGCTAAACATGACTGTCAATCTCCCTTGGACTGGGGCTCCATGCAAAATCTCACCTCGTGGGGTCTCAATGATCCTAAGAAAGGTGAGAAATCAGCCCAGGACTACACGGGAGGAGCTGGTCAATGACCTGAAAAGAGCTGGGACCACCGTTTCCAAGGTTACTGTTGGTAATACACTAAGACGTCATGGTTTGAAATCATGCATGGCACGGAAGGTTCCCCTGCTTAAACCAGCACATGTCAAGGCCCGTCTTAAGTTTGCCAATGACCATTTGGATGATCCAGAGGAGTCATGGGAGAAAGTCATGTGGTCAGATGAGACCAAAATAGAACTTTTTGGTCATAATTCCACTAACCGTGTTTGGAGGAAGAAGAATGATGAGTACCATCCCAAGAACACCATCCTTACTGTGAAGCATGGGGGTGGTAGCATCATGCTTTGGGGGTGTTTTTCTGCACATGGGACAGGGCGACTGCACTGTATTAAGGAGAGGATGACCGGGGCCATGTATTGCGAGATTTTGGGCAACAACCTCCTTCCCTCAGTTAGAGCTTTGAAGATGGGTCGAGGCTGGGTCTTCCAACATGACAATGACCCGAAGCACACAGCCAGGATAACCAAGGAGTGGCTCTGTAAGAAGCATATCAAGGTTCTGGCGTGGCCTAGCCAGTCTCCAGACCTAAACCCAATAGAGAATCTTTGGAGGGAGCTCAAACTCCGTGTTTCTCAGCGACAGCCCAGAAACCTGACTGATCTAGAGAAGATCTGTGTGGAGGAGTGGGCCAAAATCCCTCCTCCAGTGTGTGCAAACCTGGTGAAAAACTACAAGAAACGTTTGACCTCTGTAATTGCAAACAAAGGCTACTGTACCAAATATTAACATTGATTTTCTCAGGTGTTCAAATACTTATTTGCAGCTGTATCATACAAATAAATAGTTAAAAAAATCATACATTGTGATTTCTGGATTTTTTTTTTTTTGATTATGTCTCTCACAGTGGACATGCACCTACGATAACAATTTCAGACCCCTCCATGATTTCCAAGTGGGAGAACTTGCAAAATAGCAGGGTGTTCAAATACTTATTTTCATCACTGTATATAGTTTGTTTTCTCTGTGTTACTGGGAATCACATTGTAACAGCTATTAATGGACACATGCATTTTGTTCTCATTTTGTTCTCTTAGTTATGACACTTGGATCCCTGCAAGCGAGATTGAGGCACCAGTGGAAGATGCACCTACTGCAGAAAAGCCACGCAAGGTAAATCAGACTTTTTATCTGAAGGTTGTGTGCGTGCAGTAGTTTGTCATGCTTTTTACATTGTTGTAAGTTGATCATTTGACTGGTTAACGATGAACTCCAGGGAAAACAAGTATTTTCCTTTTTGTAGCGGTGGCTAGAGCCACTCAATCACTATACCCTCCTTCACCGTCAGCCACAGTATGGAGAAGGCTTGGAACGGCTCATGATCCAAAGCACACAACGTCCTCTGTCAAACATGGTGGAGGCAGTGTGATGGCATGGGCATGCATGGTTTCCAGTGGCACTGGTTATTGATGATGTGACAAAAGACAGAAGCAACCGGATGAATTCTGCAGTGTTTAGAGATATACGTTCAGCCAAATGCAGAAAAGTTGACTGGACGACGCTTCACAGTACAGATGGACAATGACCCAAAACATATTGCAATAGCAACCCAGGAGCTTTTGAAAGAAAAGAAGTGGAATATTCTGCAATGCCGAGTCAATCCCCTGATCCAATTGAGCATGCATTTCACTTGCTGAAGGCAAAACTAAAGGCAGAAAGATCCACAAACAAAGAACAACTGAAGAGAGCTGAAGTTAAAGCCTGGCAAAGCATCAGAAAGGAGGAAACTCAGACTTTGGTAATGTCCATGGGTTCCAGACTTCAGGCAGTCATTGCCAATAAAGGATTCTCAACAAAATATTAAAATATTAATATTTTATGATTATATTCATTTGTCCAATTGCAATTGAGCCCATGAAAATGGGGGGACTGTGTGTAAAAATGGTTGCAGTTCCTAAAATTTGTACTTGATATTTATGTTTAACCCCTTGACTTAAATCTGAAAGTCTGCACTTCAAGTTCATTTGGATTGTATTGTTTTAACCACTTAAGGGCCGCCGATATACGTTGGCAGAATGGCATGGCTGGGCACAGGCACGTACAGGTACAGTGCCCTTTAAGTGCCCAGCCGGCGGCGCGCTCGCGACCCAGTCCGAAGCTCCATGATTGCGCTTGCCTGACCCGTGGACCCGATCGCCGCCGGTGTCCCGCAATCGGGTCACAAGAGCTAAAGAACGGGGAGAGGTGAGTGTAAACACACCTTCCCCGTTCTTCTGTGTGGCTTGTCACTGATCGTCTGTTCCCTGTTATAGGGAACGAAGATCAGTGACGTCACAGGTCCAGCCACGCCCCCTACAGTAAGAATCACTCCCTTAGGGCACACTTACCCCCTTAGAGCCCCCTAGTGGTTAACCCCTTCACTGCCATTGTCATTTTCACAGTAATCAGTGCATTTTTATAGCACCTTTTGCTGTGAAAATGACAGTGGTCCCAAAAATGTGTCAAAAGTGTCCGATGTGTCTGCCATAATGTCGCAGTCACAAAAAAAATCACTGATCGCCGCCATTACTAGTAAAAAAAAATGTCATAAAACTATCCCCTATTTTGTAAACGCTATAACTTTTGCGCAAACCAATCAAGCGCTTATTGCGTTTTTTTTTTTTTTTTACGAAAAATAAGTAGAAGAATACGTATCGGCCTAAACTGAGGGAATTTTTTTTTTATATTATATATTTATTATAGCAAAAAGTAAAAAATATTGCATTTTTTTCAAAATTGTCGCTCTATTTTTGTTTATAGCGCAAAAAAATAAAAACCACAGAGGTGATCAAATACCACCAAAAGAAAGTTCTATCTGTGGCAAAATAAGGACTCCAATTTTGTTTGGGAGCCACGTCGCACGACTGCGCAATTGTCAGTTAAAGCGACGCAGTGCCGAATCGTAAAAAGGGGCCAGGTTGGTCCGGGTCTTAAGTGGTTAATTTTATTTTGGTGGCATAAAGAGCCAAAAGTATGAAAATTGTGCCTGTGTCCAAATATATATGGACCTAACTGTATGTAAGCATAAATTGCACCACCCATGTTAAGTATTGCTGAAAACGTTGGTGTGAGAGCAGTAATTCTAGGGCCATATTTCATGGTTAACTCTAAACTGATAACCTATAAAGGCTCTAACAAGAATTTTGAGTACCAAAGATTGAGTTGGGTATTTATTTACTCAATGCAACCCTATCTCTTGTCAAAAATTGCATGCATGCATGTTGGTTTGTGTGTGTGTGTATGTGTATATATATATATATAGCGCCCTATATATATATATATATATATATATATATATATATAATCCCTTTCCTTGCTTTGCTGGTGTCGGGGAGAATCCCTTTCCTTGCTTTGCTGGTGTCGGGGAGAATCCCTTTCCTTGCTTTGCTGGTGTCGGGGAGAATCCCTTTCCTTGCTTTGCTGGTGTCGGGGAGAATCCCTTCCCTTGCTGTGCTGATATCACGGAGATTGCTTTATCTTGCTGTGCTGTGTCAGGGAATGCTTTGCTGGCATCGGGGAAAATCCCTTTCCTTGCTTTGCTGGCTTCTGGGAGAATCATTTTCCTTGCTTTGCTGGCATCAGGGAGAATCCCTTTCCTGGCTTTGCTGGCGTCGGGGAGAATCCCTTTCCTTGCTTTGCTGGCGTCGGGAAAAATCCCTTTCCTTGCTTTGCTGGCGTCGGGAAGAATCCCTTTCCTTGCTTTGCTGGCGTCGGGGAGAATCCCTTTCCTTGCTTTGCTGGCGTCGGGAAAAATCCCTTTCCTTGCTTTGCTGGCGTCGGGGAGAATCCCTTTCCTTGCTTTGCTGGCGTCGGGGAGAATCCTCATCCTTGCTTTGCTGATGTTCATTTGCCTTGCTGTTCTACTGTTTTGTGTGATTTTTTTTTTTTGGTGTCGGGAGATTCATTTTCCTTGCTTGACTGGTGTGATGGATATTGCTTTCCCCTTGCTGTGCTGGTGTTGAGAGATTCCTTTCTCGTGATTTGCTGGTGTCAGGAGGATTCTCTTCCCTTGTGCTGATGTCAAGGAGAGTCTCTTGTCAGGGTAGGATAATTCCTTTCCTATGCTGTGCTAGTGAGAGAGATCTTCTTCCCATACTGTTCTGGTGACGGAGAGATTCTCTTCCCTTGCTGTTCTGGTGTCAGGAGGATTTCTTTCCGTCGCTGTACTGGTGTTGGGGGATTCGCTTTCCTTGCTGTGCTGGTGTCAGATTATTTTCCCTTTCTGTGCTTGTGGCAGAGTTTTCCTTCCCTTGTTGTGCTGGTTTTAGGGAAAGTACTTTCCCTTAGTGTGCTAGTGTCATGAAGATTCCCTCCACTTGCCCTGCTGGTGTCAAGGAGATTCCCTTACTGTGCTGCTCATAGGAAGGTTCATTTCACTTGGGCCCCTTTCACACGGGCGGACCATTCAGGTCTGCCTGTACGTTTTTTAGGCGGACACTCCATGCAGGTCTATGGAGCGATAGATGTTAGCGGCGACATGTCTGCTGACATCCGAACCGCTGAATCCAGACGGATGGAAACCCTATTTTACATCCATAGACCAGATGAAAACGGACAGGCGGCCCGTTTTCATTAGATCCCCCATAGAGGAGAGCGGAGCTCTGGCCGGTCCATCCCTGATCAGTGAAAGGGGTCTTAAACTGTTGGTGTCAGGGAGATTTCCTAACATGTTGTGCTGCTTTCAGGGAGAGTTTCTTCCTTTGCGGTGCTTTTGTCAAGGTGATTCCTTTCACTTGCTGTGCAAGGGTTCAGGGAAATTTCTTCCATTTGCAGTGCTGCTTTCAGGGAGATTTCTTCCCTCCCAGTGTCAGCAGTCACTGGGAGATGATGTTAATGGAAACCTCAGTAGGGACCTAGACAAGGGTAAAAACTTGACAGGGGTTTGACACTTTGCCCACTCTATTGTAAGTACAAAGAAGTTTTAGCTGGAGTTTCATTTTAACTTAAGACTGTAAATTATTCATAACTTTTTTTTCCCTGTGTAGGTGCATGCCAAATGGATTCTAGATACAGACTCCTTTAATGAGTGGATGAATGAAGAAGATTATGAGGTGAATGATGATCGTAATCCTGTTGCACGTCGCAAGAAGATCTCAGCCAAGACGTTGACTGATGAAGTGAGATCATTACTGCAATCTCCTGTTATAGAGGTCACTTTGCTATGCTCTATTCTTTTCTTATCCTTTTACTGTAATTTCTGTTTAAGCTGTAGACTAATTGGTGCATCATTTTTTTCAGGGTTATATTGTTGATTGTAATTGGGAGGTCTGCCTTCTTTATGATCATCTGAACGATCTCTGCTGAAAAGCTGCAATGTTTGTATCCCTTTTAGAGCCTCGGATAGTATGTGGTCAAATTAATCTCCTATTGCAGGAGGTGACTAAATTTGATTTGAAATTTACTGCACGTTTATGTGCAAAGCAGTGAGGTAATCGCAGGGGCTGGAAATATTTCTGGGATAGTGCAGCTTGCAGATCACTCCCAGCTGGCCATATTGCAAGGAAGCAATGGATTTTTGATGGTCAACATAAATTACAATAAGTACAGTTGATTTTTTTTGGGGGGGGTTTCCTTTAAGCAGGTGACTTTAGAAGCTGAACAGCCAAGATTCCCTTCATTGATTTGTTTTGGGTAATAGGGGATTTCCCCTTGCCATGTTAATGCAGCGTTTTTGATTCTTACTTCTGTTTTAATTGATCTTTAAACATTTTGTAAATATTCTTACTTTGTGAATGCATTTAAAGTGTTTTTTACCTTTCAAACCTCTTTCACTGGCAGCCCCTCTGTTTTATCCAGGGAGAATGCACTGTATAAGTGTTTTTTTTGTTTTTTTTTTACATCTAGCCTCTAAATACCTTTTTTGCAGCTACATTCAGGCCGGTCACATGACTCTTGGCCGCTCTGCTACTCTGATAAAGGGCTACAGCGGGAGGGGCCAAGATCTCCCTCTGACGTCAGCCGGGGAGATCACAAGGCCGCTTGGTTCTTGGATCGGAGTAGCAGAGTGCCCGGGAGTCACATGACCAGCCTGAATGTAGCTGCAAAAAAGGTATTTAGAAGCTACATTTCTAAAAAAAAAAAAACACTTATATAGTGCATTGTCCGTGAAAAAAACAGAGGGGCTGCCAGTGACAATTCTTAATTTTTTTTAACTACTGATTGTGGCAGAGGTAAGGGGGACAGAGGAGAGCTACGGATGATAGAGTCTTGCTTACTGACCATGGTAGTCAGTGCTCAGCAGCCATGATTATCGTGGTCAGGACACAGGGGGGGGGACACAGGAAGTGGCAGGATCAGCCAGGTTTTTTACAGCTTAGAGAGGAGCAGGTTATAAAGGAACAGGAGACCCCTTTCACACTATTGTGACTTCAAAGTTGCGTGCTTTTACAGCGATTTCACGACTGCGATTTCAGGGAATGCCTGTGTAAGTGGCATCAAAATTGGATCAAAGTAGTGCAGGGACTACTTTGAAGTTGGAACAACATGAAGTCTGAATGGTTGTCATTGGAAATCATGGGAAACGACTTGTCATTCTACTTTGCCATCACAAATCGTGGGAAAAGTTGTATAAGTGCAAAAGGGGCCTTAAGCAGATAAGGCTTTTCAAATTGCCAAGCCTGTTTAACTCTCTGGCAGTGCGAACCAACCTGACATAGACTTCCTAGATCTACTCCTTCCACTTTTATTTGCATCGTTGCCAGCACCGGAAGGAGAAAAGCTGGCCATAGATGGGTAGAATTTAGAATGGAAGTTCTTAGGGAAATAATGGCCCAGATTCAGTAAGAATCTGCGCCTTTCTTACGCAGGCACAGGGCAGCGTTTTTGCCCTGCGCCCACGCAAATTTTCTGTGCTGCCCGCGATTCACGGAGCAGAAGCTCCGTAAATTGCGGGGGCGCTGTGTTAACTTGCCCGGCGTACGGGCGTCTAATGTAAATGATCCTGCCGGGGGCGGGAATCATTTAAATTAGGCGCGCCGAGCGTAGAGCGCATGCTCCGTCTGGAAACTTTCCCGACGTGCATTGCGGCAAATGACGTCGCAAGGACGTCATTTGCTTCAAAGTGTACGTGAATGGCGTCCAGCGCCATTCACGATCCACTTACGCAAACGACATAAAATTTGAACGTCACGACGCGGGAACGTGGCCATCCTATAGCATTGGCTGCGCCTGCTATTAGGATGTGTAACGTTGCGCGAAACCCGACGTACGCAAATTACGGAATTTGCGTACGCAGGGCCAGCGCAAGTTTGTGAATCGGTGTTAGTATGCAATTTGCATACTATACACAGATCACAATGGGAGCGCCCCCTAGCGGTTTTCGCTAGAATGCAGCCTAAAATCTGCGTGGCATAAGAGCCTTATGCCGCGCAGATTTTAGGCTGCTGTCGGCGTAGCGATGTTCCTGAATCAGGAGCATTCGCTATGCCGGAGCAAGTAAGCAATTGCGCCGTGTAACCTATGGTTACACGGGCGCAATTGCTTCTTGAATCTGGCCCAATGTTCTAAGAAAGTTGGTTTGTTTTTCTGATTATTAGTGGGTTAAACTGACATTTGTTTTCAGCTGCAGTGACCAGAAAATTCCAAGGAGCAGGATGGAATTTTTTTCTCGCTTTATCAAATTTCTAACTGTGTATGTGGTTTTTCATTCAGTAAAGTCCATTCATTCCATAATCAAATGTTAAAAGCAAATGAAATCTTTCAAACAACATTCCAATGTTCTGAGAATTTTCGGATTAATTTTTCTAAGAATTTTTGTTCTAAATTCTTTAAATCTATGGGCAGCTTAAATGCAGTAATACTTCCACAAAGGCTAGAATTTTTGAAAAGCAATGTCTGCAACTTAAAGATGCACATATATATTTAAAAGTAGCGGCATGTATGCTGCCAACATTTTCATGGAGGTATTCCTTAAAGCGGAGGTCCACAAAAAAGTGAACCTCCGCTTTTCGGGGACCCCCCCCCCCCCCCTCCGGTGTCACATTTGGCACCTTTTTAGGGGGGAGGGGGGAGTGTTATTGTTGCAATGTAAATATTTTCTTTTTTTGTCATAGTTTAGATCAGGGGTGTCCAACCAAGACATTTTAGAGAACACATGCGGTCGAAAGAAAAGTCTCTTTAAAGTACATTTATATGTTTTATCTTCCCAAAGAAAAATATTTTTTTGGCAGCACCTATATATGTGAGCAAATATTTTCAAGGATGAAGCACAAGAAGGGCAAAATTGGAACCAAATAATCTAATGAACACTTCAGAATTCATTGAGAATTGCTACTATATCCAGTGAACCAGATATTGATGCGCATTAGTTTATCAAAAACAGTGTCAAATATCGCACTAGTTTTATGTTGCCCTCTTTTACTTTCGTAATAAAAAAAAATATTACAAAAAAAATCGTTTTATTACTCAGGTACATTATCTATATCAGTGATCATTAACTTGTGATCTGCTCATTGTCTATCCTTATTTTGGGTGTATTTTAAATGCCCAAGATAATTCCCCCTTTTCCGTAATAGCCCAAGAAGATCTAAAGGTTGAACACCTCTGGTTTAGATAAAAATATTACATTTTTAGACTAATTTGGATATTTGTGCAGAAATATTGACTTTACATTTTTTTTAATTAAAAGTGATTAAAGAAAGCTTGTCTTCTGAGAAATGCAGGGGCTGCCATTAATGACTGCTTACTGAAATGCTAGTCGTCTGATGACTTTGGAGATCCAGGAAGACTGAGTTCCTGGCCTAGAACATAATACAGATTAGTTCTGACTTTACTCTAAGTATTCAAGTAAAAGGTTCAGAAGCCAGCCAGGCAGCTAGCATTTTTAAGAAGAAATATTTCAGTATGGCAGCCTACGTTATTTCTCTTATGGCAATTTTCTTTTAAAGAATACTGTCATTTCATCTTTTTAACATGCAGAAATAGAGATTTGGACGGTGAGCCAGTAAAAGCTGATGGCCTGACAACTCTGAATCTTGAACTATATTTTTAGTTTTGTGTTTTTTTTTTTTTTTTGATGCTTCTTTCTACTTAAAGGTAAGCAGTCCTGATTCGGACCGCAGGGACAAGAAGGGACCTAATTACAAAAAGAGGAAACGTTCCCCTTCCCCTCCCCCAAGTGCAGAAGCAAAGAAGAAGAATGTCAAGAAAGGGTAGGATCACATTCTACCTGCTTGTACGTTTTTATCACTCTTTTTATATAGTTGGCTTAGTACTTTTTTGCTGGTACCTAGTCCCCTTTGCGTCTCTCATGCAATCCTGACCCACTCCCACAAGTGCTTCAGAGGTTGCAAACAGATTTCTCATTTAGAGCCGGTTCACACTGGGGCGACCTGGGATCCGACTTCAAGTCGCCCCAAGTCGCGCGGTCGAGAAAATGAATGGAAGTGAATGGTAGCCGTCTTAATGTACACTACTGAAGTCGCTCCAACTTCAGAAAAGGTTCCTGTACTACTTCAATCTGACTTCTAGGCGACCTGTACCCATTAATTTCAATGGAAGTTGCCTCCAAGTCGGATCCCCGTTCACAGTGAGGCAACTTTACAGGAAGTCGCCCCAGTGTGAACCTGTTCTAAGGTAAGCTCCCCCCCCCCCCCCACAGGGGAACTCCACGCCAAATTTTAAATAAAAAAACTGGCATGGGTTCCCCTCCAGGAGCAGCATATCAGGCCCTTAGGTCTGGTATAGATTTCAAGGGGAACCCCCTACCCCGAAAAAACGTCATGGGGACCCCCCAAATCCATACCAGACCCTTATCTGAGCACGCAGAACGGCCGGTCAGGAAAGGGGGTGGGGACGAGCGAGCGCCCCCCCTCCTGAACCGTACCAGGCAGCATGCCCTCAACATGGGGGGGGTGCTTTGGGGCAGGGGGGCGCCCTGTGGCCCCCCCACCCCAAAGCACCTTGTCCCCATGTTGATGGGGACAAGGGCCTCTCCCCAACAACCCTGGCCTTTGGTTGTCGGGGTCTGCGGGCGGGGGGCTTATCGGAATCTGGGAGCCCCCTTTAATAAGGGGGCCCCCAGATCCCGGCCCCCCACCCTAAAGCTTGCCCTATTTCCTCTTTTAAAGTGGGAAGTTCTGCTCATCCTCCTCTTCCTACCCCCTCCTCCTTTACATTTGCCACTGTTTTTTTGGGGGGGAATGGGTACCTAATTTTAACAGGTACCTGCTCCCCCAGCTTGCAGTCAGATCGCCGCAGCAATCTAAGAGGAAGTTCAAACCCTCCTTCCTCCGCAGCCTTCTGGGACACATCACAGGTCCCAGAAGGCTTCATCACAAATCGCAAAGCGGAGTGTGGTTCACGGTTTCCCTTACTGAAGATGCCGGCGCCTGCACCCAAAGCTGATTGAAGAATCTGCTTAGATGAGGACAACGCTGGATCCAGGAGCAGGTAAGTGTCCTTAAATTAAAAATCATCAGCTACAGTATTTGTACCTGCTGACTTTTATTTTTTTTTAATTTTTGTTGGGAGGAGACTGGAGCTCCTCTTTAAGATTATCTTGTTTGCAATTATTAAAGCGGTTGTAAACCCCGCTTTGGTTCATTTTAAAATGAATATCTCCTAAACGTGTACCGTTTAGGAGATTTTCACCCTGCAAGCAGCCAGTGACATCACTGGCTCATGCGCGCTAAAGGTTCGGCATACCTTGCTGGAACTTTAGAGCTTTGTGTCGCACACACGGGAGTGACGTCATCATGGCTCCGGCCAATCACATAGTCGGAGCTTGCAAACCCAGAAGAAAGGCAGGGGGAACGTGTCGGCCCTCTTAGCAGTGACTTTACAGTGCGGATGGGCTTCACTCTAAGGTGAGTATTTCATAATGTGCTAGTGTGCCATGCATACTAGCACATTATGCCATTGCCTTGCAGGTTTATTTTCTTTTTTGAACCAACGTGGTTTACAACGAGTAAGACACATTTTTTTTCTCCTGTTTTATATTATAAATCAAATATATAAAATCAAATATTATGCGTAAATGTGTATAGTTCTTTTTGCTGTAAATATACAATAAAAATGGTCAGTTTAGAACCAATTACATTTTTTTATGTTATAGATTTTACACTTATTATATACTTTTTACAAATTTTATAGAATCCTTTTTTTTACTTTCCATTAAAAAATTATTCATATTTTCTAACCTTCGACCTGAACAAACACATATTCCCTTATAATACAATTCCTTAAAAAAACATTATACGTGCTTAGAGTATGGTTACTTTTTTTGAATCAAAAAGGTTTTTATTGCTCACAGTACATACAGAATATAAGAATATGACATACCATACACAATATGCAAACATAATGACAATACAACTCCCAATCTTGCACAGAATAAATAATGAATATATCCAGCATCATGCCCCCCACCCCCAACTGCTAATGAATCACAAACTATATCCCAAAGGCCCCATCCCATGTCACCACCGGAAAACCTCCCAGCCGTTCAGGTGTTCATACTGGTGGCCAGCCGGTCCACCCCACTCCACCACCTACAACACTATACACCCCTCTACAACCTCATACGGTCAAGCTCCAGGGGGCTTAAGCCAGGCATGGCAAGCCATGAATCCCACAGCCTATCAAATTTATCCGCATTTCCCCTGTGTTGGTAAATGTATTTCTCCATTATAAGCTCTTTACCCATGTGCAGCAACCAAGTTTTAATCGTAGGGGGCGCCTTCGATTTCCAATTCAAAAGAATAGTTTTTCTGGCCTGAAATAGCGCTCTGGCAAACGCCATTCGAGCCAACTCCTCCGGTATCACCCCCTCTAGAACTCCAAGCAGGCAATGTAGCGGGTCAAGAGGGCCGTTGGTCTGGAACACTGAATTGAGTGTAGCCAAGACCCCCGTGCAGAACCTGTGGAGTTTGGGGCAACGCCAGAGCAGATGAATCAAATCACCAGACATTACCCTGCATCTGTTGCACAACGGGTCAGGGGTCCTGCCCATTTTGAAAAGTTTAACCGGAGTGTAATGGACTCTCAGCAAAATGTACAGTTGAGACACCTTCTGTGCTACATTAAGCGAACACATGTTAACTGCCTGCAATGCCTCCTCCCACATCTCCCCCGTTATGGGTCTGGCGTCTGCCTCCCACTGACCACTGCTCTCATGGGGTGCCCCTCCAAAAATGAAGCTAACAACACGTTGTAACACTGTAAGATAATGCCCTTAGTCTCAGAAGCAGCCTGTAGGATGCGGAAGACCGGATTGGGGAACTGAACCCACTACACCGCATCCCCCTTTTTTGTGCGTGTCGTGTGGCGCCTCCGGTGTTCCGTCAGATTAGGCGACCCATCAGAATTGGTAACGGAAGTGACGTTCCGTCACTGCTATCTTGCTACACCCCGCACTCCACCACAGTAAGGATACACTGAGAAGGATGCAAGTGGACATTTTGTTACACCCACCGGAGTTTTGCATTCCACAGTTATTTTTAACAGGAAACTGAGCTTACCGGTATATAGTGAAATACAGTATTTGGAAAACCATCGGACTGTTTACATGTTGAATTGTAAAAGCAGCGGGTTCTGTCACATTAGCAAACTTGTGAGATTAGCAGGCTTGCTGCTATTTTTAAAATTCAACATCTAAACAGTCCGTCGAATTTCTAAATAATGTATTTCACTATATAAGCTCAGTTTTCTGTTAAAAATAACTGTTAAATACAAAACTCCGGTGTGTATAACATGATGTCCGCTTGCCCCCTTTTCAGTGTATAGTTACTGTGGAGGAGTGCAGGGTGTAGGAAGATGGCGGCGACGGAACGTCACTTCTGTTACCACTTCTGAAGGGTCGCCTTTTTTTTGACGGAACACCGGCACAGTATATGAAAGGAATCGCCCCATGACAAGGTTTTTAACTCTTACATTCTCTATCCAAAACTAGAAAAAAAAGTTTAGGCTTTACATTTTTTTTAATAGCCTGATCCCTATACTGTACATACAAATGGTACATGCTGTACATTGCTATATTTCCTTAAAGCCCCACTCCAGAATCCCTCCCCCCTAACTGCTGGTATAAAAAAGAAAAAAAACTGTACAAACGCACCACATTACTTGCCTGAAGCCAAAGTCATGTGACGGTGCCAACCCAATCCTTCTCTTCTGTTTATTTACTGGGGTCCTACTTCAGATGGCCACATCACTGCCAACTTGATGTGAACATCTCCTATTGCTGGAAGCAACACTCCCAGCGCCGGGTCCTCTTTCATAGGCTCAATAAGGAGAATTCACAGGGGTGGTTAGGGGACAGTTCGTTGCCCAAGAAGATAAAAAGCTTGGAACATTGGCATCAACTTACCTGCCATCATCTTGTAATGATCTTGTTTCCATTTCCCATAGGCTTTTATTTGAATTGATAGAAAAAAGTGTTACCCAGTATTAGCCATCCATAGTATAGGTTCTTTTTCATTTGCAGGTTGGAGAAAACAGGTACTTATTTTTAAAGAAGTGAATGTGAGGACCACCAGTCATTCACTGCAGGTGAATCGTTTTAATGCTTGGGTTTTTAAAATACAGTGATTGCTTCAACTGCAGTGAATAAGTGGTGAAAATTCATTCACTGCTTTATAAATATGTCTGTTAATGTAATTCATTCAATGAGCACTTGATTTATGAATGTTGCTGCTTTTCATGTGTAATGTATCCCATGTTGCATTACAGTTGATATGTTTCTTCATCTGTGGGCTATGCATTGCTCTATACCAGGGGTTTCTAAACTTTCTAAAGAAAGGGCTAGTTTACAGTCCTTCAGGCATTAAGTGGGCTGGACTGTGGCAAGTGAAAGTAGAAAATGTCTCGGCATCAGTGGGAGTAAACAATTTCCCATTGATGGTGTCAGCCCAATTATTGGTGTCAGTTGGAAGAAAAGTGTCCCAAGGACCGGATAAAGGCAAGCAAAGGGCCACAGTTTGGAGATCACTGCTCTATACAAATGACTGTAATCACTTGGTAAAATAATAATCATTCTTATAATTTATAACATTCATACACCTAGACCCTCGACTCCTTACACTAAATCCAAGAGGGGTCACCGCGAGGAGGAACAGGAGGATCTGACAAAGGACATGGATGAACCTTCACCTGTGCCTAATGTAGAAGAAGTAACCCTACCCAAAGCTGGTAATTGTGTTTTCCAGAAGGCAAAGCTTTATAATTCACTTCTGACCAGAATGATGATTATTTATATTTTCTTTCCAAGTCAACACCAAGAAAGATTCTGAATCTGCCCCAGTAAAGGGAGGCACTGTGACTGATCTTGGTGAGTGAGTATATATAGTTTGTTGTGTGACCACTATGACATATGAAGCAGTAGTATTTTTTTCTTATAGAAAACTCTATCCAGACCTTTAGATGTAAGCATGGTGAAATTTCCAGGGTGGGCTGACATGTCAGCTCAGGGGGTAGATCACACCTAGGCAATAGTGGGATATGTAAACAGATGGACACCAGTCACTTAGGTGAAACAAAAAAGGAATTTATTAATGTCCACGGCAGAGAGTTACTGTTGCAATGTTCTAGGTTAATGCAGAACTCTTGTCACTTCAAATGTCACAGCACAGGAAAGGGCTGTGTTTGGAATGCCTCTGTAGACAATGGGTTTATCAACCATCTTCTGCAGGAGAGTTGACCATATCCAGACATACTCAGATCTCAGACAGGCCTGAACAAGCAGTTCTAAACACATACACCCTCCCCAGGACAGAGCCTGAGGGAAAGAGAGCTTGCATTAGCTCCCCCCAGTTGTATATATACCACTCCTGCTTACGACAGGCTGGCTACAAAAACTGCAAACTTCTCTTATCTGCTTGTTTTTGTCTGATAAATAAAACATTATGACCTTGTTCACATGGGTGTGCTTAAACGTACATTCGTGCAAAGGGCCCTGTTTGCCTGCACAGGTGTCCCATGTATCCCCATGCAGGAAGTCCCATTCATGTCTTTTGAGACGCAGCCGCTGCTCTTACTTTGACTGTGTGGGTGTCGGTGCCTAAATGGACAAAGAGAGCAAACATGGCCTTTCACATGGATGTTTACTTAAAGTGGAGTTCCAACCACAATTAGCATTTTTTAAATGTATGTCCTTTCATCCTGCGTTTTTATAATATAAATCTGGTCACTTACTATTTTACAATCCGCCGCCGATCCGCATAGATATTCAAAAAAGATAGTTTATAAAACTATATCTACACAGTTGTCATTTTGCTTGTGGGCATTGTGAAGCCTACAAGCACTTACTTCCTGGAAGTCTTGGATGGGGAGTGATAATTGGATAGCGCACTGCATCCTGGGAAATGATGACACACATTTCCCAGGAGCATTAGAGGGAGATGATGTCAGAATCCTAGGTGGTTTCTATGGCAGATTTTGTGGAACCGCATAGCAACAGGCATTTCCAGATGAGTAAAAAAAAAAAAAAAAATTTTTTTTGATGGAACCTCCACTTTAAGTATGCACCTTTTGAACAGGGCTTAAATATGCTTATTTTGTTGATTGTTATGGTTTATGCACACAGCAGCAAAAAAAATGTGTTTTTCATCTTTTTTTTTTTTTTTGATCTGATGGCAGGGGTATTCTTTTATATGGGCCCATGCACACAGCTTAGTAAAAATCAGTAAACTTGCCCTGCGTTCAGATCCTATAAAAAAATTGAAAATCTGTGTCTGAGCATATGAATTGTATTTTACACTGCATGTACATTTGTGCCAACATTTTCATGCGTACAGCACAAATGTGCTCTATTGAAGTACAAGCGACACTTGCAATGGAAGACTCTAGTAACAAAGGATGTTGGGCAGCAATAGCTGTAGCTTATATCTTAGCAACGGTGGACTCTAAGAAGCCCTAGCCATCTGTGTCCTAGCAACAGAGAAGGCAAGGTGACATTAGCCGTCTGTATCCTAGCAAAATAAGGATGCTAAGCATCAATAGCTGCCTGGTCCGAGCAATGAATAATCCGCATTAATGCTGCACGCTTGTACACACGTAAACATTATTGAAACGTTACATGTGTACAGAGCACTTTTTACACAGCTTCTGTCGGCAAGATCCTGTGTACTAGTTGCTGTATTATCATTCGGCCATGGGCATGTACATTCGTTAAATATACATATTCATATTTTTTAGGAATTGTATCTAAATTACAATATGAAACCCATATTTTCTTAATTGATCATATAACTGATGTTTTACCTTGAGAGTATTAGTGTTGATAATTCCGATATCACCATTTCTCTTGAATGTTTCTTGCAGATGAACAAGAAGATGAAAGCATGGAAGCAGTGACAAAGGTAGGGTTTGCATATTATGAATAGACAATCCAGAAATTTAGCTGACAGCTTTTGATTTACATGAAATCTTTTGGATCAATTTTCATGCTACATTACTGGAGTTTGGTTTAACTTCAGCTACAAGGGAATGAATGTATCACAAGTAAAACAGTTGCTGCCATTTACGACTTTCTTTCTCAAAGATCTGACTTTCATGCAGACCTCTCTGTTTTGGTGCTTAAAATCAACAAGTATGCAGGAAAACCTATTTCTGACTGTTCTAAACTGTGTATTTGTATTTGTGAAAGTATTTAAATCATTGGATCAGCAATCAGGGAACTAACATGTTTAGATTGATGTTGCAGTTGCTATATTGTTTAGGTGTCTCTTTAAGCTGAATTGCTGGCATATATATATATATATATTAGGGCTGTGACTGATTAAAATTTTTGTGTTCGATTAATCGTTTTTTTTTTTAATCGATTAATCGACTAATTTAGATTAATTAACGCACATACAGATACAACTACTTTTAGCTGATCTCCTTGCATTGCAACTCTGCATTAGCCACTGGTAAATGTGGTGGGGGCAGTATGGGGGCAGATGTGTATATTCTTGCAGTATGGGGGCAGATGTGTATATTACAGCATCTGCCCCCATGCTGTAATATACACATCTGCCCCCATGCTGTAATATACACATCTGCCCCCATACTGCAAGAATATACACATCTGCCCCCATGTGTACATTACAGCATGGGGGCAGATGTGTATATTCTTGCAGCATGGGGTCAGATGTGTTCATTACAGCATGGGGGCATATGTGTATATTCTTGCAGCATGGGGTCAGATGTGTACATTACAGCATGGGGGCAGATGTGTACATTACAGCATGGGGGCAGATGTGTACATTACAGCATGGGGGCAGATGTGTACATTACAGCATCTGCCTCCATGCTGTAATATACACATCTGCCCCCATGCTTTAATATACACATCTGCCTCCCATACTGCAAGAATATACACATCTGCCCCCATGTGTACATTACAGCATGGGGGCAGATGTGTATATTCTTGCAGTATGGGGGCAGATGTGTACATTACAGCATGGGGGCAGATGTGTACATTACAGCATGGGGGCAGATGTTTACATTACAGCATGGGGGCAGATGTGTACATTACAGCATGGGGGCAGATGTGTACATTACAGCATGGGGGCAGATGTGTACATTACAGCATCTGCCCCCATGCTTTAATATACACATCTGTCCCCATACTCCAGGAATATATACATCTGCCCCATAATGTTACCACACACAGATGGTTGTCCTTTCTTACCTGACTATCAGGCAGGCAGACCCATCTGCAGAGTAGCTGATGGACACACGTGCGCAAGGGAAGAAGATGCAAGCAGGCGGGCAGGTGATGATGACGTCAGCGCGCCGCGGCTCCGGAGCTAGGCCGAAGCCGCGGCCTTTCCTATGGGCGAGACCGCGGAGCTCACTCCGCGGATCGTCAATCGATCAAAATAATTTTAATCGACCAAAGAAATTAACGATTAATCGACCAATTAATCGTTAATTTCCGCAGCCCTAATATATATATATATATATATAAACAGAAAGCAATGCAACTCTATTCAATTTTTGTTATAAAAAATGAAACCTGCTAAAGAAGTTGTGTTTCTGTTCCCCTGGTTGATTATACAGCAGTGTCAGAAAACTAGTATCCAGCAACTAGTACCCAGGGTGTTGACTGCTTGTTCCTCAATAGGACATTTTTTATTGTATTGTCAGACTTAAAAACAAATTTTTAGTGGGAACCACTTGGTTTTAAGGTGTCTTTGGTATGTCTATATGAATTTAAATGGACAGAACAGCATAAACTTCAACAGATGGGTTAATTTGCTAGGCTATTTGCATGTTAACCACTTAAGCCCCGGACCAATATGCTGCCTAAAGACCCAAGGGGTTTTTACAGTTCGGGACTGCGTCGCTTTAACAGACAATTGCGCGGTCGTGCGACGTGGCTCCCAAACAAAATTGGCGTCCTTTTTTCCCCACAAATAGAGCTTTTTTTTGGTGGTATTTGATCACCTCTGCGGTTTTTATTTTTTGCTATAATAAATATCCCCCAAAAACATATATAAACATTTTTTTTCCCTCAGTTTAGGCCGATACGTATTCTTCTACCTATTTTTGGTAAAAAAAATCGCAATAATCGTTTATCGGTTGGTTTGCGCAAAATTTATAGTGTTTACAAAATAGGGGATAGTTTTATTGCATCTTTATTTTTTTTACTACTAATGGCGGTGATCAGCGATTTTTTTCGTGACTGCGACATTATGGCGGACACTTCGGACAATTTTGACACATTTTTGGGACAATTGTCATTTTCACAGCAAAAAATGCATTTAAATTGCATTCTTTATTGTGAAAATGACAGTTGCAGTTTGGGAGTTAAACACAGGGGGCGCTGTAACATTTAGGGTTCAGTGTGTGTGTGTTTACAACTGTAGGGGGGTGTGGCTCTAGGGCTGACATCATCGATCGAGTCTCCCTAATAAAAGGGATCACTCGATCGATGCGCCGCCATAGTGAAGCACGGGGGAGCCGTGTTTACACACGGCTCTCCCCGTTCTTCAGCTCCGGGGAGCGATCGCGACGGAGCGGCTATAAACGAATAGCCGCGCCGTCGTCCCGGATCGCTCCCCGAGGCTTGCCGACCGCCGCATGTACCGGGGGGGTCCCGATCGGACCCCCCACCCGCGTCAAGCAGAGGACGTATAGGTACGTGCATGTGCCTGTCCGTGCCATTCTGCTGACGTATATTTACATGAGGAGGTCGGCAAGTGGTTAATGATGCAAAATTAATTAAATGCAAGTCTTCATGTATATTTCAAATTTGACCTTTGCTAAGTGAAATAGATAAGTGAGTGCCAACTGGTAAAGCCAGAAATATGTGTGTACATGGTAATAATGTACCACATTTCTTTTTTGGTACAATGTTTTTTTGTTTTTAATTTAAAAGAAAACCAGATGACAAATTCCCACTCAGGGGATATAAACATGAAACGTAATACAGAAGTTCACTCAAAAACACAACAAAAAGTATGCTATAAGATATAGATTATAGACTAACTGTGACCCTCGGGCTGGGGGTCAATGCGGAGTGCCTGAGCCAGCACACTCAGGGGCTACGGTGGGCAGGGGGAGCAGAACTGTCTGCAATAATGGGGAGAATAAAACCAAACTAGGCACGGATGGCAAACTAAAACAAAGGAAAACCCTCACCCACACCGGGGGTGGGTACCACATTTCTTTAGATCTGTTTCTTCACCATATATGTTTATACTCCTATATTAGGAAGAAATATGATGATAATTGGAGATTTTCCTACCCTCGGGGACGGAAAATATAGATTTTATTAAAAACAGGAGGCGAGTATTATGCTATAATCTTTCTTTACTGTCATCCAGCAGCAAGAGAGTTAATGAAAAGAAAAAACGTTACACAGATAGGTATGCAAATGAACATAGGTAGACTGTCCAATCAGGTAACAGGAGTATGTTATAAAGGTGAGGTACAGGTGATATTCTTCCTCTTTCTTGATGATAAAACTAGACTGGAAATAACTTGAACTGGAAACTAATTGGAACAACTTGAACTGGAACTCATTCTTCAATATGTCATGAAGTCCACAGTAGAATAGGCGCATTAAGCTGAAAAAGAATGCATTATGTAAGAGCAAAATAAATCTTGAAGGGTAGGGTATTAGGGTGGGATAATACTCGCCTCCTGTTTTTAATAAAATCTATATTTTCCGTCCCCGAGGGTAGGAAAATCTCCAATTTTATGGCAAACAGGAGGCTCATATTATGCTAGTTCAAAGCTGTATACTCTAGAGCATTAAATAAACGTACAACCTATAGTTATAATACATTCATAGACACATGAGATTCAGGTCTAAAGTAGAAATTCTTAAAAGTGGATTCTAAAGACCAGTTTTCGGTTCGCATTAAATCTGATAGAGAACCACCTGATTGAAATACCTTAGTGGCCATTGCACCTCTGGTGGAGTGGGCGCCAAATATGGAAATGTCAATGCCTGCCAAATCCATGGTTTGTCTCACCCATCTAGCCAAGGTGGGTGAGGAAACTGGATGGAAGGGTTTGCAGTAGGAAATTAGTAATTGAGATGAGTCAGGGTCTCTAAAAGGTTGAGATTTGGTTTCATAGGTTTTTAGACATTGGACTACACAAAGGTTTGGATTGAAGGGAAAGGCCGGATAGAAGAACGAATGTAAGTTGGTCTATGTGCGTCTGAAAATGGAAAATTGAACACCCTGGGGAGAGAATTGTCTACGGGATATATCTAGGGCTTTTACATCCGCTACTCTTTTAAGGGAGATGAGACAAAGTAGTACTGTTAGTTTGAAAGATAGAAGTTTTAAAGACAGATTCTCATTATCACCCCAGGAGTTAAGAAAATTTAAGAGGATGAGGATTCTGAAATAGGTCTAGTAGAATAGAAGGGAATACTGGGAGTAATCGTGGGTAGTCTATGCTCATCTCCAGAGCCTGAGGGAACCATGTTTGGGATGGCCAGTAAGGGGTTATCAGAACTATGTTCGATTCTAGGTAACGTGTCAGAAGGAGAGCCCTTGATATTAGAGCAAAGGGGGGGAAAGCGTAAGATGTTCCTTTCGGTCAAATTTGTAGAAGGGCATCTGTCCCCAATGCTTCTGGGTCTGGACGCCAATTGAAATATGTTGGAATCTGTCTGTTCAGGCGTGATGCAAACAGATCTATCTGGAAAGGACCCCACAGGGAGTTTTAGATGTTGAAAAATTGTCTGGTTCAACATCCAATCGCTGGAATCTGTTAGATAACAGGGAATTCCAGTCTGCAATGGAATTGGATAGGCCTGGGATGTATTCCGCCTTCAATATAATGTTCTTGTCCAGGCAAAAATGCCAAAAATCCTTTGCAATGTTCGCCAAAGGTTTGGATTTTGTACCTCCTAAGCGATTGATGTATTGTACTGCGGATATGTTGTCCATGCGCAGTAGAATACAACAATCGGATCTGTCTCTCGCAAAACTCTTGAGAGCAAATGATCCCGCTAAGAGTTCGAGACAATTTATATGTAACAGAGCTTCGTCTGGAGACCATTTCCCTCCTGTTGTAAGAGGGCCGCAGCGAGCACCCCAACCTGAGTTGCTTGCGTCTGATTCTATTATTAAATCCGGATGTGGATGGAAAAAAGTCTTCCCATTCCACATCTGGATGTGAGTCAGCCACCAAAGTAATTCTTCTTTGGTGTCCGGAGTTAGTGTTATCTCGTCGGAATATGCCAAGCCGTCTCTTAGATGTTGGGCTTTTAGTCTCTGTAGTGCTCTGTAGTGTGGAGGTGCCCGAAATATCGCTTGAATGGAAGCTGATAATAGACCGACAATCCTCGCAATTGTCCGCAGAGATATTTGACTTTTGTTCAGGACTGAGCGAATCTCTCTTCTGATCATCTTCAATTTCCTGTTTGGAAGACTCAGAAGGGATAGTTGGGTATTGACAAGAAAACCCATAAATTCTACCTCCTTTGAAGGGGTTAGGATGGATTTCTTGTAATTGATTATGAATCCCAGCATGTTCAGAAGGGATATCGTCCATTGAATGTGTAAATGAATAGTCTGAAGTGATTGTGCCATGATCAAAATGTCGTCTAAATATATTATTAGACGAACACCCCTGCTCCTTAGAGCTGCTACTACTGGTTTCAGTCGTTTCGTAAAGCACCAGGAGGCAGATGACAGACCGAATGGTAGACTGGTGAATTGCCATTTCTTGTTTTGCCACAGGAATTGAAGAAATGGTTGGGAATTCTCGTGCATGTGCACTGAAAGATAGGCATCATTCAGATCTATTTTTGCCAACCAGTCTCCTTGTAATAAAAGGTATTTTAACAGGTGAATACCTTCCATTTTGAAATGGCGGTAATGGACGAAATTGTTTAGATATTTCAGATTTATTACTGGTCTGAAACCTCCATCCTTATTTTTGACCAGGAACAGGTTGCTCACAAAACCTGGAGTTTGCAAGGGAACTTGAACTATGGCCCCTTTGGAGTAAAGCTCTTTTATCTCCAGTGAGATGAGCTTTTTGTCCTCTTCTGAGAACCTTATTGGAATAGGATCCTGACTTTGAGTCGGTAAAGAGGTGAAATCTATCTGGTAACCTAACACGGTGTTCAGAGGGCCTCTGGGGAAATGACCTTCGGTAGAAGATCTGTTGGGAAATCGGCCCTTGCGTTTCCCAGCTTTGGGAAAAACTTTGGTTGGAAAACCTTTATGAGTGATGATTGGGCCTTGTCTAAAGAAGTAAAGAGAGCTACGTATTTGTTGATCTCTTTAATAAAAGAGTCACCAAAAAGTAGACCCTTGGTGATGGAAGATGGTTGAGATGAAGCGAGATGCATTAGCTGTGGATCCAGCTTCGTCAGAATCGATCTTCTTCTTTCGCTAGAGATGGCCGCATTGGCGTTGCCAAATAGTACAATGGCTCGCTGAGCCCAACCTTTCAGGACATTTAAATCTATTGGGGTGTTAGATTAAACTGCTTCTTCTATTGAATCTAGAATCTTAGCTAAGGGGCCTAACATGTCTAATAATTTATCTTGACAGAAACGATATTATCTGTCCACCCCCTTTTTTGGGTGTTTTCCTGATTTTAGAAGGAATTTAACTAATGCGGGGTCTAATTAGGGTGTATTGGCTAATTTCTTTGGGAGGGACGGTCTCGGGCACTCTGCTCTTAACTTACTAGCCTCGTTCTTATCTAATGGTTTCTGGATCCAGAGGCTTAAACATTTCGTAACTAGGGAATGGGTAACCCATTCCCCTGAACGGGGATGTTTAATTTGACCTGGGTCGAAATACGGATCACCAGAGCCGTCTATAATAGCATCCTCGGATTCCTCCTTTTCAAGGGTATTCCTTCTTCTGCATCAGAGACATTCTCATATTCAGAGTCTCTTCCTTCTTCTGATAAAGATTCCTTATCAGAAGAATAATTGCTGGAAGAGGTACGGTAAGAGTCTGGTTTTTGCCTCTTTGAGGCCATTTTTACCCGTTGTAAGATCAACTCCTCCCGGGCAGAGGGTATAACGTGTGACCTCTTGTCACTGACAGTAGCATTTCCTTTACTAGGAGGCTTAGAAGATTCACCCTGGTTCTCCATCGGGACCATTCTTTTAGAATGGGAGGGACCGGTATGAGATATATGATGTCGTTTTTGAGACACTTTACCCGCTTTTTTCAATCCCTGAATCATGTGGGATGTAGAGTCCTCCGCTGACCAATAAATGTCAGATGGGGTAATAGGTAAAGGTTCAGGGGTAACCTGAGGTTTACTTTGAGACAGGGCCATGACTACCGATTGTGCAATGGAATCATGCATGGCCGTCTGCATAGCAGATTGGATGGATTTATCTATTATGGATTGGATTTTCTGGTTTTCCTCAGGGATATCTGAGGGGGTAACAGTAGTGGAATCTTTATTAGACATAGTGAGGTGTGAGTAAATGTGATTGACTTAAGACAAATTATTCTGAAAGAGAAAAAATAATAGAACTAATTAATATATATGCAGCAGAACTATATATATTTTTTGTATCAGCAGACAACATATATGTCAGCAAGAGGGCACATATATTATGAGCGTACACCCAAACATATACATATATATATTTATTACTAATATTCTGACTGCAGTTCAAAGTGTGTAAGTATATATGTATATATATATATATACATACATCCATATATATACATATATATAAAAGTATATTGTAATATTGGGGTGTTTATAGCTCAAGTGGGATATGCGGTTTTTAAGCGATTCACGCCAGTCCAGAACTATATTTAAGGGCCTGGTAGCCCATTTTTATTAAAGGCAAAAATAAAGTCCAAACAAAATAATGACTTCAGCCTCCTGGCTCACACATGTAAAAGGAAATGCCAAGCCACCTGGCCGTTTTCAGCAGTAGCACCACTGCTCAGCATGAAGCCCTCCTGACGCCTGTCAGCAACCTCAGATTTTGGTCTCTGGGTTTCACGGTGCACAACTGCACTCTACAGCTCTCTAGCTACTTCCCAGTGCACACCTGCACTCTCTGAGTTCTCCCTTGTAAGCCTGGACTCCTGGGGAGGGTGGAGCCCAGAATGCTGGTCCTGAGTCTCCTATCAGGCCCACACACACCTGCACAATCAGTGTGCTGATCACCTCTAAAGTCTGAACTCAGGACTGGGGATTTCATCCCACCCGGATCTCTACGAAATCCCCAGGCTCCAGATCCCAAAGTGGATTTTAGTAAACACAGAGGAAACTGAAAAGCCAGTTTCCTCTTAAAATAGCAAATACCCTGGAGCCCCTCAACCTGCCTGGTTGAGAATCCTGGGTCACCACACCCCTGGGGTACCACACTACTACATATCTCCCCCCCTTGTTTCGACCCAGAGGGCGGAACACACCAGTACAACCTCCTCACTTTGGCATGACCATGCAAGCTACCACCCACATGGGCCAAACCTTGTCCCATCCGGTGACTTTCTCCGCGTCCCCCTGCTAGATTTACTCGGGGTCTGCAAAGACACTCCCATGCCTTTTTACGTGTATGCTTCCAAAAGCGCTGTCTTCCCATTTCCCTTGGACCTACACTAGCCACCTTATCAGTAGGGAGTTTACTACTCTTGGCACCTTTTTGCACCCAAGGCTGATTTCTGAGCTTTGAGGGTCCGATACCATTAAGGCTACCAAAGTCTCCCTCAATTTCCGATAGACCACCCCCTTTCCCTTTATTTAATTTGTAAGGGATCATATTTTTATACACTTGTTTAGTAATAAGCGGGGGCTCTTTTATTGGGGTGACGCTGGTCCCTCTCTGAGCTCTATGTACGGGCACCCACTTACTGTCCAAACTTAGCGTCACTTGTTTCCCCATGTACACTGCATGCTTCATTATGTCAGTTTCATCACTAACACCCTCATATGACTGCGGCCTCATCCTAGTCTCCCTCTGAAGGACATCCTGACTGTCTCGCCACTCTGAGGTTTTTAAGTCATGTGACACCTTGCTAAGTTTTGGGCTTTTTCCCTCCAACCATTTTTTACCAGGATCCTTCTCAGATCCTAGAAGTTCCTTGAACCTCAGGAAACCTTCCCCAGAATTACCCTCCTGAACCTGTAGGGGGCCTAATTCTGCTTTACTTTTTACCTCTGTGTCAAACCTATCATTTCCTGTCTTGCTACAATCTTCAGGGTTTGCTACAACCATATCAACTTGACCAAGACCATCAGGTCTACCTTTATTTTTGATGTCACCCATGGCAACCATACCATCAAAAATCGCCAACATGCTGCATTTTTCATCATGGTCAGAAACATCAATGCATTTGTCACATTTAATTTCACCCATGTTTGGCAGGGCAGTATCTGGAGAGGAACTACAGCCAACGGAGTGGTTGTCTCCGGCAGCTTCAGTATACACCAACTCCATTGGCATGAGATCCTCTGCCAGCAACTGTCCTGACCGCTGAACATCGCATAACACAACATTTGGATCTTTGACTACAATCAGTTCACTTATTGCTGTGCCATCTGGCATTTCCACCAATACCAGCTCATTTGGCGCGGCATCATCCATTACCATATCATTAGGCCCTTTGTGGATCACAGACATGACCTCTTCTGTGCGTTCGCCGTTACTTGGCGTTACCATCTTGTGAGCAACATCATCTGCAGCAGCAAATGCACCATTGCATACCAGTTGCTCTGCAGGTCCTTCATCTGGCACTGCAGAAATCATGTCTGCTCCACTTTTACTAACAGAGGCCTTTTCCAACAAAGCCAACAGGCCTTTTGCCCATCTGTCCCAATCTGTTATCTCTGCGCTACCAGAGGGACAGAGTGGCACAGCAACAGACACATTGCAAACATCACTTTTGTGTAAACCAGACTGTGGTAATACATTTTTAACCATTGCAGGCTGCAATACCACACTCTCACCACCTTGCTCTGGTGGCGCTTCATTAAATGCATGAACACCTTCACACCTGTCATTGCCAGACTGCATTAACCCCTTTTCACCATGAGTGTTTTCAAACATTTCCATTTTAGCATTTAACATTTTGTCATCACCATGTTCAGGTACCCTCCTATTCACCAGAGCGGCACCATAGCTGTCCCAGGCAACCTCCGGCTCCAAAACGCAGAGCTCCCTGGGGGTTTCTAGGGACACCTCTATAACCTTTGTCTCAGTTGCTAGGGGAGATCGCACATCTTTAACTACATTCATAGCAACGTTTTTATCTCTAGTGTGCTGCACTAGCCCATTAGCAGCTGGGCCATCAACTTTAGCCAACACAATATTGTCAGTTTTACCCATCACATTGTCATATTCAACTTTACCACTTGCCTTCCCACTGAACAGGGCACTGCAGCGAGGCAAGTCCTTTTCCACACAAACAGCGGATCTCCCATTTGGGGTCATTTCAACTCCAGTGTGCACATTCACATAGTCAATCTTTTCTATGCATTTACCAGCAAGAGTCTTACCGATCACTGTAACAGGGGTTGTCATGCTCATTTGAGTACGTTGTCCATCCTTTATCGCACTTTCACTGGCCAACTCTCCCTGGTGGCCATGGGATGAAACTGCTGACTCCTTAGCACCCCCTGCAGGCACAACAGGTACTTCCTTACTGTTGCCAGAGGTGATTGCAAACACACTTGCACAAGGACCTGGGCTTGCAGACAAAGACTTGTGCCCAGTAGCCATATCTCCAGCCAAGTTCCATAATCTGGGACAAGAAAAAATGCCATGCCCCAGCTGACCACATTCCAGGCATGGTACATTTTTGCACACATCTTTAGTGGGACGCCTTCCCACATCTCCACTGTAGCTCCTCCTTCCGGTTGACATCTGATCTTTCGTTGCTAAAGGAGATGGCACTCTTCCAGCTGTACTTTGCTGACTCTCCCAAATGCAGCGACTTTGCGATTCTTGATGCATTGTTGCTTTCAGCTTGCCACGATCCTCTGTCGGCAATACGTTTCTCACGTGGTCTGCAGACTTGACATCACCACCGTTGCTACGGGCAACCACATACCTCTCAAACTTCTGATCCGCCTTTTGGACACTCCTGGCACTCAAATTAGGTTTCCCAAACATGGTCGCAGACCTTTGTCTGGCCATGTCACCTTGTCTTGGCGACTGAGACAAAGGGCACTTGGAGACAACATGCCCCCACTCTCTGCACCGCAAACAGCGCTCTTGCTTCAGAGCATTAGCAGAACGTTCCCAACTGCATCCTCTTGTAAGTATGGGACTTTGCATATTAAAAGCTGGCCTGCCTGCACCAGCGTTGCCAGGGGCAACCACATGCACTTCCCCTTTAACTGGCGTTGGTTTAGCAAAAAACAGTCTGCAATGCTCTCCAGCAGGCTCAAACCCTTGCATCATCTTCGCAGTCACTCCACCAAACTTTTGCACCGTCCAGCAAAAATGAAGCACTGTCACTTTAAAGCAAGTTGCTTTTCACTTCATGCAAGCTCTCCTCAGCTGCACACACATATTGTGCTGTCTCAAGCACACAAACACAGTTCATATGAACTTACTTTTGCAGAGATCTCCAGTTCTGCCAAGATTCTCCTTTCACAGGCACATAACCTGCAACATGCAATGCCTTTTTCCTGGCTGCACTTCCGCACACATCCAACAGTTCCTGACGTGAACTCACTGTAGAGCAAGGACCCGGATGCCACCGTCTTGTGCCCGCATTCTCCACCACTTGTAATATTGGGGTGTTTATAGCTCAAGTGGGATATGCGGTTTTTAAGCGATTCACGCCAGTCCAGAACTATATTTAAGGGCCTGGTAGCCCATTTTTATTAAAGGCAAAAATAAAGTCCAAACAAAATAATGACTTCAGCCTCCTGGCTCACACATGTAAAAGGAAATGCCAAGCCACCTGGCCGTTTTCAGCAGTAGCACCACTGCTCAGCATGAAGCCCTCCTGACGCCTGTCAGCAACCTCAGATTTTGGTCTCTGGGTTTCACGGTGCACAACTGCACTCTACAGCTCTCTAGCTACTTCCCAGTGCACACCTGCACTCTCTGAGTTCTCCCTTGTAAGCCTGGACTCCTGGGGAGGGTGGAGCCCAGAATGCTGGTCCTGAGTCTCCTATCAGGCCCACACACACCTGCACAATCAGTGTGCTGATCACCTCTAAAGTCTGAACTCAGGACTGGGGATTTCATCCCACCCGGATCTCTACGAAATCCCCAGGCTCCAGATCCCAAAGTGGATTTTAGTAAACACAGAGGAAACTGAAAAGCCAGTTTCCTCTTAAAATAGCAAATACCCTGGAGCCCCTCAACCTGCCTGGTTGAGAATCCTGGGTCACCACACCCCTGGGGTACCACACTACTACAATATATACATATATCTATATGCATATATCCATATGAACAAACATATGTTTATTTAAATTTGTTTGTGTAAATGTGTTACTATTTGTTTGTGTGTGCCAAACATACACCCCTGAACCTAAACCGGGTTCAGGGTTGGTATGTGGCAGGCACACACCCACACAGGAGAACGGACTTTCTGTCAGGGAACGGCGGTATAGCAGCGCTGCAGCGCAGTGAGGAGACACACTGCCTGTCGGGCCGCGAATCTGCGCGGGACTGCGCCACAGCTGAGCACCAGCTGTGAGGAAACGATATCCCGGACTGCCGGGATACCGCCGAACGGCCGCGGTGAGGGGATGCGGGCCGTCGGAGAACAAGTGAGTGTGCTGTAAGCGGGGGTATTGGAATGGTGAGGAGACCACCTGGGAAGTTAATGAATAGAAGGGGGGTGGGCAATGCTGGGACTGCCATTAAGGATAAAAAGTATGGCCCTGCAAACTGTGACAAGCGCAGGGTTGCAGGGAAAACTCTACATATATATATATTTATATTCATTTTCTGCAATGAGTTATATATTGTGACAGGGTACATGATTCCATGTATGTCAGTGAGAGGTTGTAAAGATCAGCTTTCCCTGTCTTAGAAAGGGTTAAGCCTGGCCAACAGGAAAACCTCCTCTCTCTCCCTATTAATTACGCACACCTGATAGAGATTGGAGGAGGGAGAGCTCAGCCTGAGGCATGCTGAGCTGAACAGGACAGGTTGGAGACTGTCTTCTTTGGAGAAACAAGGTCTGTTGTCACAGACAAACACTTATTTGGACTATTATTTGTTTTATACTGGAGGCTGGAATAGCCCCTCCAGTACACAGTAGTCAGGGACCGTACTGTTAGCTTCCTAAGCTGAAGTAGGCCGTTTTGTTTTTGTATTATTTCTTTTGAGTGCAATAAAGCCATATTTATTGCTTAAGTTCAGCGACTTTGCTGCATTACATTACCGCTATTCCGTGCGACCTTGTCACAATATATATATATATAATATATGTAGAAGCATCTGAGGAAAAAATTTCAATGTACTTATCTGGCTGGAGCAGCAAGAAAGAGGAAGAATATCACCTGTACCTCACCTTTATAACATACTCCTGTTACCTGATTGGACAGTCTACCTATGTTCATTTGCATACCTATCTGTGTAACGTTTTTTCTTTTCATTAACTCTCTTGCTGCTGGATGACAGTAAAGAAAGATTATAGCATAATATGAGCCTCCTGTTTGCCATAAAATTGTGGCATATACTGCTGGACACCTTTTTTACTTTTTATGTCAGTCTAGGAACCATCTGAACACCTGAGTACTCTCTCTGTTGTAACACTACAACATTTCAGTCCACTAGTCTTTTGTGGATACAGTATTCAAGAGTTTGTGAAGCTGTGTATATTTCCTGAGCCTGTCCTGTCTGCCTTTATACATAGACAAATGCACATTGCTATAAACAAATTACAACTATAGAGAATTTCCCCCTGAATAATTAACAATACAGCTTATAGATATTTGGTCCTCTTAGGAAGAAGATGAGAACTCTTCTGGGATCAAAAGTGAACAAGTGAAGACCTCTGACCTTCATGAAGACAACGTAACTGAACAAACGCATCATATTATTATCCCCAGCTATGCGGCCTGGTTTGACTATAATAGGTACGTATTACAGTCATCTCCCTTGTTACCTAACTAATTGATGTTACTTCAAATCGCTGTTCATCTGATGTGATCATTGGATTTTTTTGCAGTGTACATGCAATTGAGCGCCGAGCACTGCCTGAGTTTTTTAATGGAAAGAACAAATCCAAAACCCCTGAGATGTAAGTATTAGCCCACATATGAATACTGTTTATTCTAATGAAAATTACAGTTATTTAGCCAGACTTGTTTCCTTGTAGCTCTTAAAAGTTACCCTATGTTGATATATAGGGTATGCTACATAGGACCAATAAAATAATCTTTCCATTAGCATCAGGATTATGGCTAAGTGATTCACACGCTTGCTTGTAGTTGTAAGGTCATGGTCTCTACATCAAATAGCTTGTAATATATAGCTTCTAAGCCACATTTTCTCAGAGTATGTGTGATTGTATCAGGTTGTTAGCTGCTCCGTAGTGGGGACTGGTGTGGATGCCTCTATGTGGTGCAGAAAGGTGTTCAATATATTGATGATAAATGTGTGAAATAACTTAATCCAAACCCATTAGTTACTTTAAAGTGTGTCAGGCCGAGTCTCTGTATTCAAATCCCTGACTTGAAGTTATTGACTTTTTATTAACCAAATTAAGGCATGTTCTACATTTTTAATGGCCATTTTTCACATCAAGAAAAATGCTCTGGAGCCCACACACAGTTGTTTTTAATGACATTTTAAAAAAATGGCATTCTTCACGTCATGAAAAACGGTCAAGTGTATGTGGCATTAGACTCGTGGTGATGTCTCACATGTGTAGTTTTGAATACCGTTTACATATGTGTGTGCGATTTAAGTATGTGTTCGCTTCTGTGCACGAGCAAAGAGGGTTGCTGGTGCTTTAAATTTTTTCATTATTCATTTATTTTACTTTGTCATTTTTGCACAGTCCCTTTTAAGCTTGTTTTTGGATCACTTTTATTCCTATTCCAAGGAATGTAAACATCCCTTGTAATAGAAGTAAGGATGCCAGGTCCTCTTTATGGAGAGATCTGGGGTCAAAAAGAATTCAGATCTCTTCTTTACCTTTAAATGCAAAAGATCAAAAAATAAATGTGTTCTGATCTTCTATAGTGCCGGTAAACCACTTACTAGCTGATATAAAATGTTCTCAAAGGTGCCAAACACAGATGACACACACATATTCAGTTATTTTTACCTATTTTGCCACCTTCCAGTTTTTTAAATTATATAATGCATGCTAAGTAATCAGTGCAACAAAATTATGTTTTTTTTTTTTTCCATTCTTTAGCTATTTGGCATATCGAAATTTCATGATTGACACGTATCGGCTGAATCCTCAGGAATACCTCACTTCAACAGCATGCCGGCGCAACCTGGCAGGGGATGTTTGCGCTATCATGAGGTGCGTATGACAATGTCTTCTTATGAAAATTAAAGGATGACCTCTGTTGTGATAATTCCTAGCAGAACAGTTTGTGATTTCTTCAAAAGTGATGGATGTTTTGTTTGCTTTATACAGGGTCCATGCCTTCTTGGAACAGTGGGGATTAATTAATTATCAAGTGGATGCCGAGAGTCGTCCTACACCAATGGGACCACCTCCCACTTCGCATTTTCATGTCTTAGCTGACACACCATCAGGATTGGTACCACTGCAGCCCAAAACACCACAGGTACTCCACTTATTGCCTGTAACTAAGGTGCTTTACAGGGAGTCAACCGCCATACATCACATAAGTACAGCCACTATTTTAAGATGTCAACTGTGTTTCAATAAAACAAGCAGTCTTCCATTTCTGAAGTTTAACCATCTACTGGACTATTGCAGTTGTTTAACAGGAAGCCGTTTACATTCAGGTGATTGCTTCTCAGCTTAGATATTTTTTCAGTATTTAAGCATTCATCCAAGTTTCTGATAAAGCTTTTTTCACGGTTTACTATCTCATCTTGCCTTTTCTACTTGTCACACATGTTTTATTTTTTATTTTTTTTGTATTCTCCTAATAGACCTCAGCCTCACAGCAGATGCTCAGTTTTCCAGACAAAGGTAAAGAAAAACCAAGTGACCTGCAAAATTTTGGCCTAAGGACTGACATGTATAGTAAGAAGAATACAACATCCAAGGTAAGTTTCAAGGTCTGGTTCTACAAAAATAATGCACCCTCTGTTGAGGTAATATGGGCAACAGTACATTACTGTGATTAAATTAAAGCGGTAGTAAACCACCACAAAAGTGAATAAGAAAAAAATTAGGCTCTCTGCAGGTTTAAGTCATAATGTACTAATCCTAGCACATTATCACAGATTTACCTGCACATTAAGCCCTCCAGCGCAGCTCTGCCACGGATCCCCCGCTCGCTCTCAAAGTGGGGGGGGGGGGGGCTGCATATGAGCTTCATATGGGCTGAATATGGGTGTAACATGTTGCAAAAGGTAAACTTATCCTTTAATTACTTCCAGTCCGGGCATTTTCTGGCACTTTTTGTTCACTTCACAATTAGTATTTTTTGCTAGAAAATTACTTGGAACCCCCAAACATTATATATATATATATATATATTTTAAAGCAGAGGCCCTAGAGAATAAATTGTTGGCAACTTTTTTAAGTCACATGGTATTTGCTCAGTGCTTTTTCAAATGACATTTTTGGGGAAAAAATAATGTTTTACATTTTAATGTTAATTTTTATGAAGTTACATAGAGTAAATAGATACCAAACATGTCACGCTTTAAAATTGCGCACACCCTTGTAATGGCAACAAATGACGTAAAATGTACTATCCATAGGCAACGCTTTAAAAGCCTTTACAGGTTACCACTTTATATTTACAGAGGAGGTCTGGTGCTAGAATTATTGCCCATAATCTGGCGTTGTCGGTGATACCGCTTATGTGTGGGACGAGCACTGTCTGCATGCGTGCGAGACCAAAGCATGCAGTTGCCTTTGCACAAGAGGACGGGGCACTTTAAAAAAATGTATTATTATTTATTTTATTTTTAACACTGTTGCTTTCATTTTTTTTTTTTGTAAATTCTGTTTATTTTCAAAAGTATAAAATACATACCCTGGCTCAAAAAAAAAAAAAAAATCAAAACAATTACTTGGTAACAGAATAGCTCTACTAGCTAAAGATAGAGCCCTAAGTCTTAAAACAGAGTTCCACCTTGAAACATGTTTTTCTTTTAAAAGTCAGCACCTACAAACACTGTAGCTGCTGACTTTTAACAAGGATACTTACCTGTCCAGGGAGCCCGCACTGTCGCCCCCCCCCCCCCCCGAGGCAGATTCGTCCATTGGATCGGGTGCAGGTGCCACAATAGTAGCAAAGGGAAACCAGCAGTGAAGCCCAACATAGAGGGGTAACTTAGACACCCACTACCCTGAGCAATAAACAAGGCCATTACCACCTCACTTCAATGGTCCTTATCTGACTCACTTAGTTTCTAATGATTCCAACCAAATAGTCCATATTTTATTAAATTTGTTCAAAAACCCATGTGAAAGGTATGTGACTTTATATAGGGGAACAGTTGTATTGACTAATGTCTTCCAGAAGTTTAAGGAGGGCGCCTCTTTTAGTTTACTTTTTAAAATTATTGCCTTCCGGGGCATAAACCAACAATAGCCCTATAAGAGTCTGTGTTGCTCGGCAATGTGCCAAATCACTGACAGGCCCTCAGACAGACTGAAATTGTCAGGGGGATCGGAATCATCACCAGAGAGGCTATAAATTGTTCTCAACATGCAAAATAATTGTAGTTTTGGGCAGGACCATACCAAGGGACAAAAGTCCGCTTCGCCTCCACTACACTTCTAACAACAGGGGTAGGCCCCCGGGTAGATTTTGTTAAATTTTTGTGGCGTTCGTTAAATTCTGTGGATAAGCTTGAACGGAATCAAACGATCCCTGACTGCCACTAACTTAAGAAACGAATAGTCCCATATGTCTTCCCAATACTCTTCATGACAGGGAAATCCTCCTGCCATTTAGAATATAGTCTTTGTAGGCCAAAATTAACTTTCTTTCTCGGCCAAAATGAACAGTGCCTTATAAATGTTAGGTGTAAAAAATATCTCCTAAACCCTTACGGTTTAAGAGATATTCCCCTCGCAATGAGCCGCTGACTGCAGCGGTGCATGCGCACAGGGGATTCTCGGCTAAAGGCCTGGCAGATGCCGGACCTTGCCGGAAAGAAGTCTCCCGCGCGCATGTGCGGGAGTGACAACATTGCGGCTCCAGCCACTCACAGCGCTGCAGCCGCGATACCCAGAAGACACGCCGTGGCAACATGTCAACTACCTCGGCGTGGACCAGGTTAGTTACTGACACCTCGTTCCAAGGTAAGTATTTCATGATGCATACTAGCTCATTATGCCTTTTGCCTTACAGGTGAGTAAAAAAAAAATTGGGTCTATAAAACCGCTTTAATAAGGATTCTAGATAAGATTAGATAAGATTAGATTGGAGGAGAGTTCAGGTTGAAAAGGCATGCCTAACTTGTAGGAATCTAAATAAATGATGGTTAGGTAATTCAAACTTTTGGTAAAGAGCATCAAAAGAGACAAGCATGCCATTTACACATATGTGTTCAATCGTTTTGATGCCTTTACCTGCCCACAACCCCGGGTCTGGGATAGACAAAAATTCAGAAAAAAATGGCTTGAGCCATAAGGAAGTGGCAGGAGACCAGCTGCACATTTCTCCCTGGTGCTTCCAGACCTGCGCTTGCCATGCCCAAATTACTAGATAGAGAAGAGTGCCGCAACAATAATGAATGTTTACTTTCGTCCCGACAATATGAAAGAGAAATTGAGAAAGGGAGGCTTACCTTGGACTTTAGTGGTATCGTACAACAACTGAAATAGTCATAAATAAAATATTTGATAAATTTTTTTACAAAAATATATATATACAGTTAACAATAAAGTATTAAAACCGGCAATGATAATCAAGAAAGCCTTGGTTCTGTGGTTACACCGAAGTGTGGTGACTAAAACATTAACACCATCTGTGTATTTGTTGCTCTACATGTTTCTCGGATCACATTTACCACTTCTTCAGGAGCTATATTGTACATATACACAAGGATTATAAGGCGATTATCATATAACTATACGAGAACATACATTAGTCAAACAGAACATATAACAGTATTTAAGATGGCATAATATAATGTAAAATGAGCATCAGCTGTGGGTACCCCCCAAAACAATCATCTTACCCAGAATGCTGAGTTGCCGTAGCCCACCCCGGAGGGCATGAGAGCCCCTGAAAAGGCACAGGACGCCAGATAAAGGTCTATTGAGAGATGGAATGTGTTTAGGATAGTAATTTAATTTAACCACAGTAACATGGCTGGTCATTAGTAACAAATGGTCAATAATAATAAATGGTCATACCAAAGGGGCTTGGCTCAGTCCAGGGGGCTTCAATATTACAGATAGTGTATAGTTTGGGTCTACAGCAGGGGTGGGGAACCTTTTTTCTGCCAAGGCCTATTCGGATTTTTGTAACATCATTCGGGGGCCGTACAAAATTTTCTTTCTGGATTCAAACAAACTTGAAGGTAGGCGGGTATAAGGGACACTAGTCTGTTTACATCCGGCCACCTGTAAATCTACTTGGATGAATATATGAGATATATATATATATATATATACACACACACACACACACAATGTATGATATATATATATATATATATATATATATATATATATATATATATATATATATATAAAATGTTCTGTGCTAGGAGTTATTGGCACAGCAATTGATCACATGTGTATAGTACATGAATAAGATGTGTCTGTCCTGTTGTGTTGAATGGCAGATGTACAATAGCAGACACTGAAGAAGAGGGGTAACAACGGTTCTTGCAGTAAAAGTACTTGCACAATATTGCTGCTATCTGTCTGGATAACAATAAGCCACTTTTTATGGTGATGCATTGCAATAAACCATACATAATCACACAGAATAGGGTGCACTAGTGACCCCCAACAGTATATCACTGCTAGCACTGAACACAGCAAAGGTGAATGATACATTTCTACACATCCACAAATCACAGTTTAGTGATCAGATAGACTTTTCCTTTGCTGGTCTATGGTCAGTGAAATGCTGTGCTTTGCTCATGGACCCTACAAGCACAGCTCCCCCTCCCCCCTGCACTCAGCCCAGGTAGTATTAGTAGCCACTGTAATCCACATACCAACACTGACAACCATAACTCTGCAAGGTTCACTGATGGTCTTTCTCCCAGAGCCCTACACAGACCTATCACCCAGAAAACATGCTGTTGCAGGGAATTTAGAGGCTCATCATATTGCTCCCCACTTTGCATTCCTCACAGCACACAGTCAAAGAAATGCAATGTCTATTGGCAGGCACAGCTAAGAGAATACAGTTAGGACAGCACAGAATGACAAGCATTGGAGGGAAGGCATGATGTTCCTGTGTCAGTGGATAACATCTCCCTCACACTCAGAGCATTAGACAAATCTCTTATTTATCTCCCCCCTCACAGGACACTGCTGTCTCTGTCTGCAGCCTCTCTCCCTTCCTGGCCAGTGACCTGAACATCAGCAAGAGAGGCAAGAGATCTGCTTTGAGCATTCATGCAGAACGAGGGACTGGGAGACAACAGAGAAATGTCACACATTTCTAACAAGCCCTGCTACTGACTACATGCATCCAGATAACTTACATTCGGCATTAGGTCCGTCCCAGCAGTGCAGATTCTGTCCCAGCAGTGTCCTATTCCTGCCGCCCTCCATTTCCAGCACCTCCTTCTCAGTCAAATGTGCTGGGCTGAAGAAGGGGGCGGGTTACAGTGCCACTCTCATTGGCTGAGAAGGCAATGGAAAGGCAGAGCAACCGCATTGGAGACAGAAATTGTAAGTCCGCCCCTGGGCACAAGTGACACATGCTGTATTTCTCACTCAGTCACTTCAGCCCCCAGCGATGCATCCGTCTGCTCAGTCAGTGGTGCGGACGGGACAGTATGGCGGCTCCTTCTGACAGCTCCGCGGACACACACTCAGCGGCACGGGGGGCCAGATGGAATGATTTTGCGGACCGCATGCGGCCCGCGGGCCGCATGTTCCCCACCCCTGGTCTAGAGGGTGAAAGCATATATGGATCTCATATTCAGTGCCGCATGTGATTATTAACGGGCCCATACAAGTTCAAAGGGGCATATAAAAAAAATATATAAATATACTATACCTCAAAAAGTCTGTGTATCACAAACGGATATATCTTAAATAGGAATGGAGGTTGGGAGCCTGTTCAAAAAATTCTCAAGGCAGTCTGAAACCAGAACCAAAATATAGGGTAATATAACATAATGCTATACGCACTGATGCCTTTATTACATACATAGTAACATAGTAGGTGAGGTTGAAAAAAGACCATCCAGTCCAATTTGTGTATGTGATTATATGTCAGTATTACCTTGTATATCCCTGTATGTTGTGGTTGTTCAGGTGCTTATCTGATAGTTTCTTGAAACTATCGATGTTCCCCACTGAGACCACCACCTGTGGAAGGGAATTCCCCACCCTTTCCGCTCTTATGCCCTACGATCGGTCCATCTGATGAAAACGGTCTGATGGACTTTTCCATCAGTTATCCGATGAAGCTGACTGATGATCAGTCGTGCCTACACACCATCAGTTCAAAAACCGATCGTGTCAGAACGCGGTGACGTAAAACACAACGACGTGCTGAAAAAAATGAAGTTCAATGCTTCCAAGCATGCGTCGACTTGATTCTGAGCATGCATGGATTTTTAACCGATGGACGTGCCTACAGATGATCGTTTTTTTCTATAGGTTTTTTTATCCATCAGATAATTTTAAAACAAGTTCCTAATTTTTTAACCGATGGATAAATTACCGATGGGGCCCACACGCGATCGGTTTAGTCTGATGAAAACGGTCCATCAGACAAACCGATCGTGTGTACGCTGCATTACAGTAAAGAACCCTCTACTTAGTTTAAGGTTGAACCTCTTTTCTTCTATTTTTAATGAGTGGCCACATGTCTTGTTAAACTCCCTTCCGCAAAAAAGTTTTTTCCCTATTGTGGGGTCACCAGTATGGTATTTGTAAATTGAAATCATATCCCCTCTCAAGCGTCTCTTCTCCAGAGAGAATGAGTTCAGTGCTCGCAACCTTTTCTCATAACTAATATCCTCCAGACCATTTATTAGCTTTGTTGCCCTTCTTTGTACTCGCTTCATTTTCAGTACATCCTTCCTGAGGACTGGTGCCCAGAACTGGACAGCATACTCTAGGTGCGGCCGAACCAGAGTCTTGTAGAGCGAGAGAATTATCGTTTTATCTCTGGAGTTAATCTCCTTTTTAATGCATGCCAATATTCTGTTTGCTTTGTTAGCAGCAGCTTGGCATTGCATGCCATTACTAAGCCTATCATCTAATAGGACCCCCAGGTTCTTTTTCATCCTAGGTTCCCCCAGAGGTTCTCCCCCCAGTGTATAGATTGCATTCATATTTTTGACACCCGAATGCATTATTTTAAATTTTTCTACATTGAACCGCATTTGCCATGTAGTTGCCCACCCCATTAATTTGTTCAGATCTTTTTGCAAGGTTTCCACATCCTGCGGAGAAGTTATTGCCCTGCTTAGCTTAGTATCGTCATTAAATACAGAGATTGAACTGTTTACCCCATCCTTCTCTTTTATGAACAAATTAAACAGGATTGGTCCCAGCAAAGAACCCTGGGGGACCCCACTATCCACCCCTGACCATTCCGAGTACTCCCCATTTATCACCACGCTCTCAACTCGCCCTTGTAGACAATTTTCAATCCAAGTACTCCGTGGTCCATGCCAATGGACCTTATTCTGTACTGTAAACGTTTATGGGGAACGGTGTCAAATGCTTTTGCAAAATCCAGATACAACCTGTCTATGGGCCTTCCTTTATCTAGATGGCAACTCACCTCCTCATAGAAGGTTGATAGATTGGTTTGGCAAGAACGATTCTTCATGAATCCATGCTGATTACTGCTAATGATACCGTTCTCATTACTAAAATCTTGTATATAGTCCCTTATCATCCCCTCCAAGAGCTTACATACTATTGATGTTAGGCCTTATCTGTAATTCCCAGGAATGTATTTTGGGCCCTTTTTAACCGCTTGCCTACGGGGGACTTTCACCCCTTCCTGCCCAGACCAATTTTCAGCTTTTAGCGCTGTCACACTTTGAATGACAATTGCACGGTCATGCAACACTGTACCCAAATAAATTTTTTATGATTTTTCCCCACAAATAGAGCTTTCTTTTGGTGGTATTTGATCACCTCTGCAGTTTTTATTTCTTGCGCTATAAACAAAAGAAGAAGGACAAGTTTGAAAATAAAACACAATATTTTTTACTTTTTGCTATAATAAATATCAATTTTTTTTTAAAACAATTTTTTTCCTCAGTTTAGGCCAATACGCATTCTTCTACATATTTTTGGTAAAAAAATCGCACTAAGTGTATATTGATTGGTTTGCGTAAAAGTTATAGGGCCAGATTCACAAAAGAGATACGACGGCGTATCTCCTGATACGCCGTCGTATCTCTGTGATACGATTGTCGTATCTATGCGCCTGATTCATAGAATCAGGTTACGCATAGATAGCCCTAAGATCCGACAGGTGTAAGTGACTTACACCGTCGGATCTTAGGCTGCAATTCTAGGCCGGCTGCTAGGTGGCGATTCCATTGCGGTCGGCGTAGAATATGCAATTGACTAGTAACGCCGATTCACGAACGTCCGCTTTGCCCGTCGCTGTAAATTTACGTCGTTTCCGTAGAGATACGCCGCGTAAAACTAAAGCTGCCCTCTAGGTGGTCTAGCCAATGTTAAGTATGGCCGTCGTTCCCGCGTCGAAATTTCACGTCGTTTGCGTAAGTCGTTTGTGAATGGCGCTGGATGCCATTTACGTTAACGTCGAAACCAATGATGTCCTTGCGACGCCATTTAGCGCAATGCACGTGGGGAAATTTTAGGGACGGAGCATGCGCAGGAACGCGCCTAATTTAAATGGTCCCCGCCCCATTTGAATTAGGCGGGCTTGCACCGGGCGGATTTACGCTACGCCGCCACAAGTTTACAGGCAAGTGCTTTGTGAATCAAGCACTTACGCTGAAAACTTGCGGCGGTGTAACGTCAATGTAACACGTTACGCCGCCGCAGCGTAGGGCGATTCTACGTAAATCTGGCCCATAGGGTCTACAAAATAGGGGATAGATTTATAGCATTTTTATTATTATTATTTTTTTACTAGTAATGGCGGCGATCAGCGATTTTTATCGTGACTGCGATATTGCGGACACATCGGACGTTTATACAGCGATCCCTGCTATAAAAATGCATCGATTACTGTATAAATGTGACTGGCAGGGAAGGGGTTAACACTAGGGGGCGATCAAGGGGTTAATGTATTCCCTAGGGAGTGATTGTTACTGTGGGGGGAGAAGAGTGACTGGGGGAGGTGACCGATGGTTGTCCCTATGTACAAGGGACACACCATCGGTCCCCTCTCCCTGACAGGACATGAATCTGTGTGTTTACACACACAGATCCACTTTCCTGCTCAGTTACTGGGCAATCGCGGGTGCCCGGCACTGGGTCCCCAGTGACGCCCCCTAGTGGGTTTTAAAGGCGCAACGTCATATGACGTCCACCCAGAATAACAGAGTCTTCAAAAGACGGCGGGCGGTTGACAAGTGGTTAAATATTGGTGCTACATTGGCTTTTCTCCAATCAGCTGGTACCATTCCAGTCAGTAGATTATCAGTAAAAATTAGGATCAATGGTCTGGCAATTACTTGACTGAATTCCCTAAGTACCCTCGGGTGCAAGCCATCTGGTCCTGGTGATTTATTAATGTTAAGTTTTCCAAGTCTAATTTTAATTCTGCCCACTGTTAACCATGGAGGTGCTTTCTGTGATGTGTCATGAGGATAGACATTTCAGTTTTGGTTACTGAAGCCCCCCCATTCTTTCGTGAAGACTGAGGACAAGAATACATTCAATACCTTTGCCATCTCCCCATCCTTTGTAACCAGAGGTCCTTCCTCATTCTTTATAGGGCCAATATGGTCTGTCCTCCCTGTCTTACTGTGGATGTAAACCCAATTTATAAAATTTGAGCTGGGCACATATATCTGCAAAAAGCTAAGTCCACTGTGATCGCTGTTACCTAAATTGTCCCGTATTTCCACACCGTGATCAGGTCTGTATTGTTGGTAATCAGTAGATCTAGTAATGCTTTGTTTCTAGTTGGTGCGTCTACCCATAAAATTGTCCTGCAAGACATTTAGGAACTGGAGAGCCCTAGATGAATGCGTGGTTCCCTCCACCCAGTCTATGTCTGGATAATTAAAATCCCCCATTATGATAACACTTCCCACCCTTCCTGCTAATCCAAATTATGATAAGAGATTTGTCTCCCTCTCCTCCTTCAGGTTAGGGTGCCTATTGTATACTCCCAGTATTATTTCCCCTTTAGCTTCATCGCTTTGGAGCTCTACCCATAAGGATTCCACCTCCTCCCTAACTCCCTTAGTGATGTCATCTCACACATCCACTTGTACATTATTCTTGATATATAGGCATACCCCTACCCTTTTTTTACCCTCTCTATCCTTGCGATAAAGGGTATACCCTTGAATGGTTGCCAGCCATTCATGAGAGCTGTTGGGCCTGTTGTGTTGATGAATCCCATGCAGCACTGGGAATCGTGATCCCCAGGTAGCACATGGAAGAGGCCCAGGACAGGAGTAGTAAAAATTCTTGTTGCAGCAATAGGCATGTGACAGATCCCCTTCTCTGCACTTAAAAGCATTCAAAAACATCAAGATCTTAAAGCGGGGGTTCACCCTATCGATTTTACCATAAAATCAGGCATTGTAGCGCGAGCTACAGTATGCCTGTCCCGAATTTTTTACCCCCGTACTCACCTTGTTCTCGTAGATTGAAGATACCGGGGAATGGGCGTGCCTATGGAGACGGAGGATGATTGACGGCCGGCTCTGGCGCGTCACGCTTCTCCGGAAATAGCCGAAATAGGCTTGGTCTTCACGACGCGTGCGCATAGCCTGTGCGCAGGCGCCGTGAAGAGCCGAGACCTACTCCGGCTGTCTTCGGGGAGAGTGACGTGCCAGGGCCGGCCGTCAATCATCCTCCCTCTCCATAGGCATGCCCATTCCCCGCGGAAGCCGAAAAATACGATCTCCGATTACAAGGTGAGTCCGGGGTTAAAAAAATCGGGACAGGCATACTGTAGCTCGCGCTACAATGCCTGTCTCGATGGTAAAATGTGTCGGGGGGGGGGTGAACTACCGCTTTAAATTCTGAATGCTTTCGATTTTTACAAAAAATGACGCCAATGTTTTCAGAGTAAACTGAAAGTGATGTAATCGCTTCCCGGTTACTATTACGAACAGCCAATGGAAGGGAAGTGGTTAATTTCCCTAACAGGGACACCGACACCAATAAAAACAGGTTCTTATCCTTCTACACCCTATTCAATCCAAAAAATATATAATTCTGCTTTTAGATATGGTTTAATCCGATTTCTGAAAAATTAACTATATTGAACAGTCATATTGTTACTTTTATAATGATAATAAAACTATAATTCCTAAAGAGAAAAACATATATGTGGGGGCGGGTGCTGAATCAACTCATTCCCTTTGGAGATATCATCTCTACCATAATAAACGGAATATACAGAAATGAGAGTACGTTAAACATGGGACTTCGTTACACCTTTGGAGGTATGTCATTTATTATTTTATGTATTACAGGTATGGTATAGCGCCATCAATTTACATAGATATATTGTACATTCACATCAGTCCCTGCCGATGAGGAGCTTACGATCTAAAGTCCCTAACTCGCAACCATACATAAACATACTAGGGCCATTTTAGACAGGAGCCAATTAATCTTGCAGCTTGTCTTTGGTGTGTGTCAGGAAACCAGGGTACCCCGAGGAAACCCACGCACGCACAGGGAGAACATTCCAGGCAGGTGGTGCAGTGGTTGGGATTCGAGCCACTTACATAGTGCTGCCAGGCGAAAATGCTAACAATTTAGCTGCTGTGGTGCCCAAATGTATTCATTAAAAAACATATTAAAACCAAACATCCAAGTTAGCTATTCGATGTTGCTGTATATAAGGCCTTGAGACCAACCTATGAGGGTCAACACGTTTCGCAGGGAACTCCGTTTCATCAGGACCTGGTAAATTAGTAAACAATCGTTTATTTAACTGTATTGTTACAGCACTTTTACATTGGGATCCCAGGTCCTGATGAAGCAGAGATCCATGTGAAACGCGTTGACCCTCATTGGTTGATCTCAAGGCCAAACATACAGTAACATTGCATAGCTAACTTGGGTGTTTAATTTTAAAATGTTTTTAATGAATATATCCATCACATCTCTAAATAAAGTGATAATCTTTGCTATATCTTTATCTTGTTAGACCTTTGGAGGTATATTTAAAGGCCCATGTGTAGCATATTTTCATTTCTGTTTATAAATCCTAAAGAGCAAGTTCTCCTTTTTACAGCGCCGTGAGGCGATTTAGTTCGCATTTGTAGCGTTACTCACTCGCTCATACAAGTTACTCACTCACAAACAATAAAGAGGTGAACTGATTTCAAATATTCTGACCACCCCTATGGACCTCACTGCGCACAGCACCTGTGATAACCCATACTGTTAAAGCCACACTGCAATGCACTGCCCCCTTTAATGAGTATTCATCATAATGTTCACGATTGCAAGCATCAGCCATTGGTCAGCACCAACACATGACCATGCTGACCAGTGAGATGTGCGCTTTCTTCTGGGGCACCTTACCAGAATAAGAAGCCTTGTATGATCTTCTCATTGGTCAGCATGATTACATGGCTGCGCTGACCACCGGGGCTGCGTATTACAATGCACAAATCATTACACCAGCAGCACAGAGGTGTATTTGCAGCGGTGGTCCTGAGAGGTGGCAGGGATAGTTAGTCAGTTCATACTTTTATTTTTTGTGAACAGGTGAACTTACCCTTTATGTAGCTTGTGCTGTTTCTTATATACAAATGCCTTATAATAACATAAGTAGACATTTCCTATTATGGCTATTATATTAGGAAGATGTTTCTATTGTGTGTTTAACAGGCACCATTCTTATTTCTTCTTTTAAATATTTCTCCATTGCTAGCTAGTGACTTCAGTTTATTTTTATATTGTTTTGTAGAGTAAATCTGCTGCGAGTGCCACAAGGGAATGGACTGAACAGGAGACTCTTTTATTGCTAGAGGTAATCTTTAATGGACAGGTACATCAATGCATTTCATGTAAATGTAACATTATGGCAATAATTTGAGTTTTTCTTTTCTTTCTGTCCTTTGCAGGCTCTAGAAATGTACAAAGATGACTGGAACAAGGTGTCCGAACATGTTGGCAGTCGCACTCAAGATGAATGTATTTTACACTTCCTGCGGTTGCCTATTGAGGACCCATATTTAGAGGACTCGGAAGCATCTATTGGTCCGTTGGCCTATCAACCTATACCATTTAGCCAGTCTGGCAACCCTGTAATGAGTACTGTAGCCTTCCTGGCCTCTGTGGTGGACCCTCGTGTAGCATCCGCTGCAGCCAAATCAGCTTTAGGTATTCATTACATAAATTTATTATATTATAGGCAGTGAACTTAATAGTTGCATTTGACAAGTCCTAGAGTTTTAGGACCTCTTCCAGTCTCAAAAATATAGTCGGATGTGGTAGATTTAGAGAAAAATGGCACTTTGACTGTTAGGATGTTCACTAGAAGGGATCTGAGCTCCAGTATTCTAGTTAAAGTGGTTGTAAACTCTTACTACCCAGTGAAGTGACTGTCCTCGGGTAATACACAGAGGTTAAATAAATCCTCCTACATAAGGTATATCTGTTTATCTGCAGTCTTCTCTTCTTTACATCCATTCAAAAAGTCCAGGATTTATAAAGCTTGTCTGAGCTGTCAGAAAAAGTTACACTCTGCAGAGCTCAGTTTGGAGAGCCCTGGGAGCTAATTGGAGGGAAAGGACATCCCCCCTTTACTTAACACACAAAAACAGAGCTGAGGTTGTCAATCAGTTTGAGGTCCCTCCCCTGTCACCTTTTTTCTCATGGTGTCAGGAAAATCTGTCAGAAGTGATTCATGCTGATAGCAGAGGAACAAAGCAGCAGATCGAAAAGACACTTGGTGCTCCTATTTGAGACAAGTACACACTATAGATGGTTATGCTTTGTTCATATTTCATGTCTGAGGTTTACAACCACTTTTTTTTAAAGACTTTACTGTGCTGGCGCGGTTCTCAGTAGTAAATATGGATTGTTGGGTTTCAGTCTCTGGTGGTGTGTGTGTGGGGGGGGGGGGGGACAGGGGGCACAGCCACTTCAGAGAAAGGCTCTATTTACAGAAGATTAGACATTCTGAAGTTACTCCTTCCATGGGAGGTTCATACACTTCTCACTGGTACACTTAGGTAACCTGAAAGTTGTTGAACTAAAAGGCACCCCTTATAGAATTAGATGAGTCAGAAGAAGCTCCCTGAGACCTCTTTTATCTTTTCTTGCTTCCCTTTTTCTATCTTTCCTGGGCTCTTTCCCTTGTTTCTTGTTCATCCACTTTTCTCTTCTTTACCTTTTGGTTTCTCCATTTAACTAACATATAAACCTAATGGGCCTTTAGAACATGGCCTGGTTATATTGTTTTTGAGTTTTCAGCTCTTTCTTGTTGTTTTTTTTTTCTGTGATCAAATTGTGGATTTGCAATTTCTTTGGTCTGATGTTTCAGCTAACTATAGAATTAACTCTCCAATCAGAGTGCATTTTCACTTTTTGTGATGTTGTGAAGTTCTAGATTTACACATCTTTTTGTTGTATGAAACTACGGCAATTCCCATATATTCACAAATACTGTTTGCTTTCGAATTGCTATGCCGTTGCCTCTATTGTGTATGTTATAAAGACAATAAAACCTTTTGTAAAAGAAAAAGATAGTCAGAAGTAATAGTATGAACATTTGATTGTATCAATAACTTGTTGCTGCTATTCTTTTTTTATTTTTATTTTTTAGAGTTTGTTTCTAAAGCCCCTTTCACATGGTCGGACCATGTGCAAGCAGATGCGCCCCGTGTGGAAGGGGCCTTACTGATTATCTGTCATCCTTTGTATTTTATTACTAGCTCTTCTGGTAAAACAGTTGCTAAAATGTTTTTTTTTCCTCATTCCTAATAGAGGAGTTTTCCAAGATGAAGGAGGAGGTTCCCACAGCATTAGTAGAAGCCCACGTCCGTAAGGTGGAAGATGCAGCAAAAATAACTGGCAAACCTGACCCAGGTTATGGCCTCGAGAGCAGTGGAATTGCTGGCACTACTTGTGAAGAGAGTGAGCGAATAAGTGAGCGAATAAGTGAGCGAATAAGTGAGCGAATAGGTAAGCGCAGTCCTTATATTTTTTTAGTCGTTTTCTGTTATCTGTCTGCTATAATTATTACTTCTAGCGATTATACTTGGAAGAGTCATCCTTTATGAACTGTGACCCAAACGAAAATTACAGGTACCACTCGAGGCTCCACCAGTTCTTCTTCTGTAGTAACCGATAAGTTCCACATTGGAGATGTGGCCTGGTTGGAGCCTGGGCTGAGGCTGTCTTACACCTTCTTACAGGGATTTGCAGATACAGTATGTGCGACTTCCAGGACTTTCCCCTTTTGCATCAGATCCCTTTATACACTTCATAGGTTATGTAGAGAGATGGAGACATGTTATACTTGAATTCATTAACTGACAAATAGTTGTCTGTTGTAATTTCTGTATGATATTTGAATTTTTTTTTTGTAGAGGAAAATACTACGGAAGAACCTCCTTCAGAACCACAGCCCACAGAAGAGAGGAAAGAACCAAAGGTAGCCCTAAATTTTACACAACATGATTATTTTGCACTTAAAGGATAAGTGCTCTTTATGCAAAGTGCAATAATATTTTTTGCCCTGACCTAAACAAACCCACCCTGCAAGATCTGGGGTAAGACGCCTGCTAAACCCAAAGGGAGGCCTTCATCAGCATAAAGGTATACCTTCACTTTTCTAGGTGAAGGGATGTGCATTATTCCCGATGGGTTCATAGATAGTTTGCCATTCAGCCATCTAGGTTCAGGGAATGCCCATTCAAAATGACAGACTAAACTCTTACCACCAGTGCTCTCTTCAGCTTCTAAACCTTCCTGTGCCACCACACAGACTACCAGACCTACCCCTACCCCAATGGGCCTCCTGTACTAGCTCGGTCTCAGGAACTGTATCCCAACCTGGCCAGTGGTCTCTCTACCAAAGAATACATTTGTCTCTTTTGGAACATGTGGGTCCAGCAGTTTTGCATGGAATGCATTAGATCTGCCATACCTGTCTGTCCCCAGTGAGGACCCTCTGGCCTTTCTTGTCGGCTAAGACATATATATACTGACTGACATTCTCCCAGGACTTTGACCTGGTCTTACCTCTGCACTCCAGATTTTCTCCTAGGTGCTGGTCCCATTGTTATCCATTGTGTTTTCTCATGGCACCCCCTTTGTGGAACACTCAGGGGACCTCTAATGGAGAAAACTGGTTAATTGGGAAACTGGCGCTCCAGGAGGTAATGCCCTTGAGATGGGATATTGTGCATTTACTGAAAAAGTCATAAGAATGATCATAAAATGGGCCAAAGGGAAAGGGGGTTGTTTAAAAAGAGATAGCCATCCTCAGAGTGTGCCCAGAAACTCTGTAAAACATGTAAAATAAACAGGGAGGGGGAGGCGCCACTCTGAGTTTAGTATTAAAGTAGAAACATTTATTGCATAAAATTAAAAGCACTTACAAGATATAAGTGGAAGTCATACTCATCAAGAGGTATACAGTCGTGGCAGCTCTAGTTTGTCCCACTGGCTCCACACGCGTTCTGTATTGCTGGTGGAAAGAGTCTGGTGGATGTTGTTTTGCTGGATGGATGGCTGTGCTTCATTCAGAGGAACCAGGAAGCTCCACGCTGACCAGCTTGAACTGCGGAAGATGAAATTCCATCACCAGCATGGGGCGGGAGGAAGGGATCAGGACTGTTTGTATGAGGAATATGCTATGCGCTTGGAGCTCACAGCTCCTTCTACTGGCCTGCTGCTCTCTGCGGGAGAGCATCAATAAATACACTCTCGAAAGCATTACGTCCGCGGCCGTGGAACTACAATGGTCAGCGGACTTAAAACAGTGGGATAAAAGAGTTAAAATACTTTCAAGTAATAAAATATGGGACATAAAAAGGTCTAGCAATATAAAAATTGACATCAAATGTAATATGGAGCACATATTGAGCTAAATTGAAAATTCTGCTAATTTGCAGGGACAGCAACATGTGTATATAGACATACCTACATATAAAAAATAAAAAAAAGTGTATAAAAACTTATTTATACATACATACATACATAAGGATTATGTTATATAAAATTCATATGTGCATATAGAAGACAGGTGTCATAATATGTATATGTGTGTACTCCTTGACTGCACCAACATGTGTAAGTGCTGCCTCCCTATAACCATAAAAAGCAACACATCTGTAATATTACATATAAGAGATGGTTACTTACAAATACCACCACCCCCAACCGCAGACTAAGAACCCATCGATGTCCAAATTCAAAATGATGACCATAAGGGTCCACTGTAAAAAAATGAAATGATGTTAAAGAAACTGGTCTATATGTGCATGTGTTATAACAAGGTATGTATCTCAAGCTCTTCATTGAGCCCCCCTGGCGAGAGAGTATTTAAAGAATATATCCAGAAAGTCTCCTGCCGGCAAAACTGTTTAAAACACTCTGCAGCAGGAAGATTTCTGGAGATGGCCTCAATCACCCAAACTTGGAGACCCACAGTGGATTTTTGATGTTCCATCAGAAAGTGTCTGGGGACACTGTGTTTGTCACATCCCTGCTTAATGAATCGCCTATGCTTGCCAAATCGGCGTAGGGGACAGATAGTCCTCCCTACATACAGGAGGCCACAAGGGCTTGTCAGTCATTATATAACATACTCACTAGAGCAATTATGGAACTCTTTAATGGTAAATCTCATTCATTTTGTTGTGTATGTTTTTTGCCCGTGATGAACAAATTTACACGTAAGGCATAGTTTTTTCTGCCATTGGAACGTGCCTACTAGTGGGATGAGGGAAGCACTAGGTGCTATTTGGCTTTTAATGTTTTTGGCCCTGCAGTAGAAGACTGGGTTTCTGTGTGAAAGACGAACCCGAGATGGGATCTTTCAACAAAATTGACCAATGTTTTGATTTGAATGTTTTCCATTTTTTTTGTAGCAATAATGGAATTGTGTCGTAAACCGTATTGGTTGGGGTTCATCTGATATGATGGGCTTAGGCAAAGGCTTAGATGTATACCGTTGAAAGGCATCTTCCTCAAGGGTGGAGGGGTATCCTTTATCCAGGAATTTATTGGTAACGAGTTGACCTTGGGTCTGGCAATCCTCGTCCTTAGTACAATTGCGGCCGATCCTGTGAAACTGGCTCCTGGGGATATTTTTGATCCACCTGGGGTAGTGGCAACTCTGGTAATGGATGAATGAGTTCCCAGCAGGGTTTTACGCAGTTGGTGGCATCTATACACGAGTCACTGTGGTAAAGTTCCAGGTTGAGGAAAGCCAGTCTGTCAGGATCCACCACATGGGTGAAAGATAACCCCAGGTTGTTGTGGTTACAATGCAATATAAACTGTACCAGACTATCTATGGTACCATCCCATATGATGACTATGTCAATCAATATAGCGCCCATGAAAATGATGTTGGCTATAAAGGAATTGTTGTGTAAAATATACTGGAGTTCCCAATATCTCATGGTTAAATTTGTATAGTTGGGGGAAAAATTTGCCCCTATAGCTGTGCCCTGGGTTTGTAAATAATGACTGTCCTCAAATTCAAAGTAGTTGTGTTTTAAGCAAATTCAATGACATGTCAATGACATGTGAGTATGTTATATAATGCCAGACATGCCCTTGTGACCTCCTGTATGGAGGGAGGACTATCTGTCCCCTACACCAACGATTTGGCAAGCATAGACAATTGAGCAGGAATGTAACAAACACATCATTTATTTTTTTACAGTGGACCCTTACGGTCATCATCTTTAATTCGGACATCGGTGGATCCTTAGTCTGCGGTTAGGGGTGGTGGTATTTGTAAGTAACCATCTCTTATATGTAATATTACCAATGTGTTGCTTTTTATGGTTATAGGAAAGCAGCACTTACACATGTTGGTGCGTATCTACATATGTGCAGTCACGGAGTACACACATATACATAATATGACATCAGTCTTCTATATACACATATGCATTTCATATAACCTAATTCTTTTGTATGTATAAATAAGTTTTTATGCACATTTTAATTTTTTTTATATTTAAATATGTCTATATACACATCTTGCTGTCCCATCAGATTAGCAGCCTTTTCAATTAGGCCAATATGTGCCCCATATTACATTTGATGTCAACTTTTATACATCATATATTGCTAGACCTTTTTATGCCCCATATTTTATTATTTGAAAGTATTTAAAACTTTTATCCCACTGTTTTCGGTCCGCTGACTGTTGTAGTTCCACTACTGTAGACGTCACGCTCTTCAGAGTGTATTTATTAATGCTCTCTCCCAGAGAGCAGCAGGCCAATAGAAGGAGCTGTGAGCTCCAAGTGCGTAGCCTATTTCTCATACAGACAGTCCTGATCCCTTCCCTCCGCCCCGTGCTGGTGATGTAATTTCCGCTTCCGTGGTTCAAGTTGGTCAGCATGGAGCTTCTTGGTTCCTTTGAAGCACATCTATCCATCCAGCAAAACAACATCCACCAGAATCTTTCCACCAGCAATCTGGAATGTGTGTAGAACCAGTGGGACACAGAGCTTCCAGGACTGTATACCCCTTGGTGAGCATGACTTCCACTTATATCTTGTAAGTGCTTTTCATCTTATGCATTACATGTTTCTACTTTAATACTACACTCAGAGTGGCGCCTCCCCCTCCCTGTTTCTTTTACATTTTCTTATGGAGAAGATGGTTATCGTGGATAACATTTTCTTGATAGTCCAAATGTCTCCAGGATTCAGCTTGAATTTTTATTGTCTAACATCGGTACTGGATGCCTTTGATTGCCTGCAGGAATTTAAACCAAAATGTTTCTTTGGTAGATGACTCTACCACATGCTGTCCCTTATGTCCTTTTCCCTTGGTCAGGGAGTTACCCGTCTCTCATCTGTTGCAGGAGAGTTGTGTATTGAGGGGTCTCCCTCTCTGTTGTATTTTCCTTTCCCCGGTCTCTTAGCTGTTGTGGATCAAGTCTTTGAGACAATTCAATGTCTGCTATTTAGGATGAGGTAGTTCCTAGTCTGCCTAATCAGCCTTTCAGTTCTGCAATTAGAGAGAACTTCTCTCCATACATTCTGGAGGATTTTGTCTAAAGCCGGCCATAGACTGTTCAAATCCTGGCCGGTTCAGTAGGGACTGGTCAAGATTCAACCATGTATGGGTGAGCAGATTGTACCCAAGTTAATCGATCGATCAACTTGGGTAGAATTTTTTTTTTCTCCTATCACCTTCCAGGACGGCACACCTGAGAGATGAGGGCTCCTCCCCACAGGAAACACAATCAATTGACAGCTTGTTATAATCCCCACCCTTCCTCCTTGATCCCCAGTCCTCTGAGCCCAGGGAATAAGCTTTCCTTAATCTATTATCCTTAAGTGGGTTTTTCCTTTTTCACTATGGCAAACAAATAAAAAGGGGACCCACAAGGATTATCTGTCAGGAAACCTTTTTCTAAATCGTTCTCCTGAACAGACTAGTGGTTTAAAACCAGATCCTCTTTGTTGACCAAAGTAGTTCCTTGTTTCACAGAACAAATCTCTGATTAGTCTTTTTGGTGGTCCTATGCAGCAGTTACAGACATTATAGACCACGATTGCTAGAAAGTTGACACAGTCAATCTTTCTATCTTAAAAAATTCACAGGCTCTCAAATTTTAACTTTAAGAGCCCATGCCACCTAGATCCTGCACCCTATTGGCCTCCACCCTAGGGGGGTTGGAACAGAGGTTGACAGCTTTAATTGCTGCCGCATTGCCCGAGAGGAAACGGGCTAGGTCCCCCTCTCCTGGTGTTCAGTCCCCAGGCAGGGAGTTTTTTTCCCTAGAGGAAGCCGTATTTCAGGGGGACCAAGCGGAAGAGGACCTAAGGGGGTCAGATTCTGAGGAATCGACCTTAGAGGAACCTTTTTCGGCTTCTCAGGCAGAGAAGCTTTGGGTCCAGTCCTTGGCGGATATGGTGCGCTCGGCTTTCAGATTGCCCTGGCCAGAGCCGGCAGTGAGCGCAGTGTCCTCTCTGGGTTCCGTTTTCCCTATCCATCCTCTGTTAGAGGATCTGATGTATCAGGATTGGGTACACCCGGACAGGATCTTTGTTCCCCCTAAGAGATTCTCTGTTCTCTACCCAATGGAAGAGAAATTCACAAAGAAGTGGTCTCTTCCCGCGGTAGACGCAGCTGTTTTGTGCGTTAATAAAAGCCTTACTTGCCCTGTTAATAATGTCCAAATGTTTAAGGACTCTGCCGATAAGTGGTTGGAAACTTTGCTAAAAGTATCTTTTACCACGGCAGGGGCAGTGATTCAGCCGGCCATAGCGGCCATTGGGGTTTGCCAGGCATTAAAAGACCAGACAAAGCAGGTCCTAAGGGATTTTCCTGCCCAGCAGGCTCAGGAGTTGGCTGACTTACCAAGAGCCCTGTGCTTTGCCGTCGATGCCATCAAAGACTTGTCTCTCGCTATCTTTAGTTCATATGCGGAGACTCCTATGGCTGAAGAATTAGTCAGCCGAGACCCCTTTCAAAAAACTCTTGGCATGTTTTCCTTTTCATGGCGAAAGGTTGTTTGGAGAAGATCTGGATAAATATATTCAGAAGATTTCAAGTAGGAAAAGTACCCTTTTGCCGGTTAAGAAGAGGGTCCGAGGTCCCACGTTTAAACGTTCTACCTCCTTCAGCCCTGGGGACCTCGGCCTCCCAGCAGTATCGACGGCCTCCAGGTCGATCAGGCATGGGGAATAAGCCACAGGGTCAGGCTCCAGGTAACGGGAGACCCTGGACCTGTAAGTCAGCCAAACGGGCCCCAAAGGCGCCTTTATGAAGGGGCGCCCTCACTCCCTCCGGTGGGGGGAAGGCTCTGGTTCTTCTCAGAAGTCTGGCAGGAGAAAGTTCCCGACAGATGGGTCCTCTCCACGGTCTCTTCAGACTACCAACTGGAGTTTCAGGGGTTCCCCCCTCCTCGCTTTCTTATTTCAAACGTGCCAAAGGACCTGGGAAAGAGGGATTCACTCTTGGCAGCCTTGGATCGACTCTTGTCTCAGGGGGTAATCGTAGAGGTGCCAGTTCAGGAACAGGGACGGGGATACTATTCAAATGTTTTCATTATCCTGAAGCCAAATGGCGACGTCAGGCCAATATTAGACCTGAAGGGCCTGAATCAGTATTTAAACATCCGGACCTTTCGGATGGATTCTATCCGGTCTGTAGCCACCACTTTACAGGGCGAAGATTTTCTGGCATCTATCGACATAAAGGATGCATACCTCCACGTGCCGATATTCCGTGCCGATATTCCCAGGCCATCACAAGTACCTACGTTTTTTGGTAGGCCAGCGCCACTTCCAGTTCGTGGCCCTCCCCTTCGGGTTGGCCACGGCTCCCTTCACAAAGATCTTGGCACCCCTGTTGGCCAGCTTAAGAGCCCAGGGGATCTCAGTGATAGCATATTTAGATGATCTCTTGTTGATAGATCATTCGGCCCTCAGCTTGAAGCGAGCTGTTCGTATGATGGTACGGTATCTCCAGTCACTCGGCTGGATCATAAACGAGGACAAGTCGGCCTTACAGCCAACAAAACGGCTGGAATATCTCAGGCATGTTTTTCGACACAGAACACCAGATCTTCTTGCCTCAACTAAATATCAACTCTATAAGAGAATTCATTTGGTCGGTCCTGAGCAAGGAAAAACCATCCATTCGCCTCTGTATGCGACTATTGGGGAAACTGGTGGCCGCGTTCGAGGCAGTACCTTACGCTCGATTCCATTCAAGGAAATTGCAGGCAGCCATCCTTTCTGCCTGCAACAGAGCGTCTCATACGTTGGACTACCCCATGTCTCTCTCTCCTCTGGTCCGGCAGAGTCTCTGCTGGTGGTTAACCCCCTGGAATCTGCAGAAGGGGAGATCCTTCAGCCCGGTCTCTTGGAAGATAGTGACGACGGACACCAGCCTGACGGGCTGGGGAGCAGTGCTAGGGAACCTGACCCAGCAGGGAAGGTGGTCAGTTTTGGAAAGGGATCTGCCCATCAATCTGCTGGAGATCCGGGCAGTTCGGCTAGCCTTAAGGGCATGGACGGCGGAGCTGCGGGGGTTCCCAGTCAGGATACAGTTGGACAACGCCACAGCGGTGGCATATATAAACCACCAGGGGGGCACCAGGAGCCAATTAGCCCAAAGAGAGGCCGATCAGGTCCTCACATGGGCAGAAGCGCATGTGCCCTGCATATCGGCGGTTTTTATCCCCAGGATAGAGAATTGGCAGGCGGATTACCTCAGCCGCCAACAGATCTCTCCAGGAGAATGGTGTCTCCATCCCCAGGTATTCCGGGATCTTTGCAGGAGGTGGGGTTCTCCGGATGTCGATCTCATGGCATCCAGGTTCAATACAAGACTAGACAGATTTGTGTCCCGGACAAGCGACCCGTTGGCGTGCCAGACGGATGCGCTCATGTGCCCGTGGACTTAGTTCTTCCTGATATACGCCTTCCCCCCTGTGCGACTGTTACCCCGGCTCCTTCGCAGGATCTGGGTGGAACGCAAGCCGGTGATTCTGGTAGCCCCAGCCTGGTCCCGGAGGTCTTGGTACGCTAATCGTAAAGATGTCGGTGGGGGATCCTTGGACCCTTCCGCTCCGTCCAGACCTACTCTCTCAGGGCCCGATATTCCACCCTTTCTTACAGTCGCTAAGTTTGACGGCCTGGTGACTGAATCCTATATCTTAAGAAGGAGAGGGCTCACCAACCCTGTGATCTCCACTCTAATTAATGCCAGAAAGCCTGTGTCTAGGCTAATCTATTACAGAGTCTGGAGGGCTTATGTAGCCTGGTGTGAAGCCAGGAGGTGGCACCCTCGTAAATTTGTTATTGGCAGGATTCTAGAGTTTTTTCAACTCGCTGTGGACATGAAGCTAGCCGTCAGCACCATTAAAGGGCAGATTTCGGCTTTGTCCGTTTTTTTTAATCCCCCGATCAGGACCCCCTTGTGTCCCTGGGACCTAAACTTGGTCCTTTCGGCTCTACAGAAACAGCCCTTTGAACCATTGAGGGAGATTCCCTTATACTTACTAACTAGGAAACTGGTATTCCTGGTGGCCATGTCTTCGGCCAGAAGAGTTTCAGAGTTGGCTGCACTTTCCTGTCGGGAGCCATACTTGATCATCCACAAGGATAGGGTCGTTTTGCGGCCTCATCCATCCTTCCTCTCGAAGGTGGTATCAGGTTTTCACCTGAACCAGGATCTTATTCTTCCATCTTTTTTTCCAAATCCGAGTTCTGAGAAGGAAAAGATACTACATTCCTTGGATGTGGTAAGGGCAGTCAGGGTCTATCTGAGGGCTACTGCCCAGATCCGGAAAACTGATGTCTTGTTTGTCCTGCCAGAGGGACCTAAGAAGGGCCAGGCAGCGTCGAAAGCCACTATTTCTAGGTGGATTCGGCAGACAATCTTGCAGGCCTATGGATTAAAGGGGAAGGATCCCCCAGTATCAGTAAGGGCTCACTCTACTAGGGCAGTGGGCGCTTCTTGGGCGGTGCATCATCAGGTCTCCATGGCTCAAGTCTGTAGGGCAGCGACCTGGTCGTCAGTCCACACATTTACAAGGTTTTACCAGTTGGATATTAGAAGGCGCGCGGACTTGGCCTTTGGGCATGCGGTTCTGCAAGCTGCGGTATAAATCCGTGCGGCCGGTGGCGCCTATATTTTGTTTGCTTCTGGTTCCCCTCCCCTCATTTGGCATTGCTGTAGGACATCCCACATAGTCATTACTAAGCTGCTCTGTGTCCCGTGATGTACGATAAAGAAAAGGGGATTTTTATTAACAGCTTACCTGTAAAATCCTTTTCTTGGAGTACATCACGGCACACAGAGCTCCCGCCCCTCTTCTGGGGAATATTGGGATCTGTATTGCTTGCTACAAAACTGAGGTGCTCCCGGTGTGGGAGGGGTTATATAGGGAGGGAACTTCCCGTCTTTGAGTGCCAGTGTCCATCACCTGAAGGAAGGCTCTATAACCCACATAGCCATTACCAGGGCTCAAAATTTCAAGTCTTGAGCCACTAGCCAGGCCTCAAGGGTTACTCGCCACCAGTTTCCCCGCCCAACCCCTACCATGCCCTGCCCCTAATTCTGCCGCTAATCACGCCCTCATAAATTATCTCCTGAAATGACACTTAAATGTTTTATGCAGAATTAAGTTACAAAAATAAATATTAACAACTTTATCATTGCAGCCTCATTGTGTCTTGGCTCCCCCACATTCTAGTCCTCGGCTCCCCCACACCCCAGTCCTCGGCTCCCCCACACACCAGTCCTCGGCTCCCCCACACAGGGCCGCTGTTAGAAATCATGGGGCCCCGTACAGCCTACCTGACGGGGCCCCCTTAAACCACGCCCTTGACCCCACCCCTGGCCCCGCCCCTGACTTGAAGCGATTTACATATGTGTGCGGAGCCACCGCATGCATTTGCAATTAATAAGCATGAAGGAGTGGGGGCAGTTTAAATTTCCTTTAAATTGTATTTTATTACACATAGAAAAACAAATCTTACACTGTATCTTTACTTTTTTTTCATTTTTACTTTCACAAGGGATGAACAACATCCCTTGTGATAGCATGGGTCATGACATGTCCTCTTTATGGAGAGATATGGAGTCTTTTAGACCCCATATCTTTCCTCTGGCCTCCAAAGCACAAGATCAAACCAAGATCAGTTTGATCAGATACTTGTTCAAGCCGTTAATGGCTTTTTAAAATGAGCCCGAAACCGAAAGTGATAAAATCCTCATCACTTCCAGTTTCTGACATTACACCTGGGAGGAACGACATCCATCCTTCTCAATGTGTCCCAGTAACCGGTTGCTACTGGTCACATGCTAAAAGCAGTAAAGGTGGAACCCCCTTCCACTGCCTGTAAAAGTAATCCAGGGGCTTCTTAGCCACTAGGATTACTTTTACTTTGTGCAGAATTGCTAAAATTATATCTTGATCATTGCTGTAGTGATGACCAAGATATCACCCTTCCAAACCAGTGAAGTACTGATACGTCGGATGGAAAACAGTTCGAATTAAGTGTAAATTATCATCTTATTATCTTATTATCATCAGCATTGCAATTTTCACACAGGTAGCAGTAGCACTGTAATCAGGTGCTCTATCATGTCTCTGTTATTGCTTTTGGGTGCTGACTTTGTTAACTTATTGCTTGCTGTACTTACTGTATGTAACAGCCATAACAAAGTCAGCACCCAAAAGCAATGTGACAGAGAGCCATGATAGAGCACCTGATTACAGTGCTACTGCTACCTGTGTGAAAATTGCAATGCTGATGACCTGCTGTGGTGTGAGATCAGGCCCGTCGAAACCCGACAGGCAAAGCAAGCATTTGCCTCGGGCCCCGAGCTGGCCAGGGGCCCCAGCAGGGAAGGCCCTTGCCGCACCGCTGCGTCCTCCTGCAGTCCGGTCGGCCGTGTACCATAACCGCGCGGTACAGGAGAATCAGGTTCCTGTTCCCGGCCGGACTGACAGGAAGTGCACACACTGAGTGTTCACTTTTCTTTCAGTCCGGCCCCGGGAACAGCAAACTGAATCTCCTGTTCCGCGCGGTAATGTTACACGGCCGACCGGACTGCAGGAGGACGCAGCGATGCAGCAAGGGCCCTCCCTGCTGGGGCCCCTGTGCGGACACCAACATCTGCCGGCGTGTGCGAGGATAGAGGTAAGTCGCCAGATATCACAGCGGTTGATATCGTTGAGATATCACAGCGGTCCTAATGAAACAGTGTTAGTGATGCCCGATCTATGGCATAGGCGATTGCTGGGAGAACAGCTCCAGATCAACAACAGCCGCCGGCGGTGCTTGCCCCCCCTCTCCCAGGCAGCCCAGCTCCTCGCCATACCTCATTTTCAAAATGCGAGTAGGCGAGAGGAAAACTTGAGGTCTGGTCATTACTATGCTGCTCTGTGTCCCGTGATGTACTCCAAGAAAAGGATTTTTACAGGTAAGCTGTTAATAAAAATCCCCTTATTTCTTCTGAGAAATGCTCACTTCCTGTTCTTCTGTCTGTAACTCACCACCGTAATGCAAGGCTTTGCATGCTGCTGCCTTGGCTGCTGCTGCTGTGAAGGCAAAAGTAAGTAATAATCTTGGCCTTGGTTGGCCCAGTTTTACCCAACAAGCCCAGGCCTCATATTCCTCGCTCACGCTCACTTCCTGTTCTTCTGTCTGTAACTCACCACCGTAATGCAAGGCTTTCTCCCTGGTGTGGAGAAAGCCTCCTGAGGGGGCGAGCAGGAGTGTCAGGACGCCCACTAACACACAGCTCCCTTCTCTATATGCAAAGTAGAGAGTGTCCTGACATGCCTGCTCCCCCCCCCCCCCCCCCCCCCGGAGGCTTTCTCCACACCAGGGAGAAAGCCTTGCATTAATGCGTGTAGTTACAGACAGGAAGTGAGGATTTCTCAGAAGAAATAAGGACATTTAAAAGCAAAATGGAAGAATGAGGTAAGTGAAGGAAGACTGCACTAAGGTAAAGGAAGCTATTTAGGGAAATTTGTTTTTACCTTTACAACCCCTTTAACACCTAAGTCCTCTTTTTATCAGATGAAGCTCGCAATGGCCGGCCAATTAATATATAGTTTGTGATTTCTGTTCTTCAGCAGGATTCACCCATAGAGCCTGTAGTAGAAGAGGATGTAAAGGAGCGTGTTTGTGATCCTGCAAAGAAAGAGGAAGAGAAGATCAAAGATGACACAGACAAGGACTCTGAGAAGAGTGATGTAGATATGGGTAGGTTTCTCTTTCTCCAAACTAATTTTTGTGCTTTACATTTTCTAGCAGGGAGCTGTGCCTCAGAAGCATATTTTCGTTGGATAGGTCTACAGTGTTCACCAGTCAGTGATGTACATGTTATCACATGCATCCTGGTCGAAATGAGCATAAAATAATTCGATTTTTTTTTTATTTAATTTTTTTTAAAAGCTTCTCTTGTGTTGACACTAATGGCATTATGAATGGTAGTTTTACCTCCCGTCTCATAACTTGCTTCTGGGCATGTGCGGTTTTAAAACGTAGTTTTTGCCCACACACGATCATTTTTTACGACACAAAAAAATGACTTTTTAAAAAAATGACATAAAAAATTGAAGCATGTTCGAATTTTTTTTTGGTTGTTTTTCAGAAGACAAAAAATTATGTGAAGCCCACACACGATCATTTTAAATGACGTTTTTAAAAATGACATTTTTTTTCATCACAAAAAGTGATCGTGTGTACGGGGCATTAGAAGTAAAGTGACATGGGGGTGTTAGTCCTGGAAAACCCTTGTCAGAAGATGAAAAAGAAAGTATTTTGCTTATGTGATATGTACAGTATTTACCATCACCTTCATGTGCTTTACTGTATTCTGCTGTTTGACTTTTCTTGTTGCGTTTTTTTTATTAAGGTGTCAGTCCACCTAAAATCAATGTTTTTGTTACATTTTGATTGATTGTACATCTCTCCCTGTCGCACTGTCACATCTCACACCACACTCTCTAAGTCAGCTACTAATCCAACATCCAGACGCAATAGATATTGCAGATCGGTTTCTGGCCTATCCTTGGCAATATGACCTGTTATATCTTAAATTCATGATGGGTATGTCAAATGCTCTATACTTTTGATTGGTGCCTGTTGCACTCTACATTTAAATGTATATCCTGTTTATTATGCTCAATCAATTCCACTTTGATTTAAAAAAAATGGATGCAGCCAGACTTAGTGGAGGGAGATTTCTGCAGCATATTTGGCAAGTACAGAATCGCAGTATATATAAAATAATATGCAAAGTGGTTGGAGGGAAGCTTCAGAATGGCAAAGATGTTTTTATTACAAACTATGTGAGCAGACTGCAGTACCTCTTTAATATAAAATAAATTTCAAGTCCAGCAGCCAGAGTGAGATTGACTCATAATGGTCACAGAATGTGCAGAAATCTCACTGATAGATAAAATATTTTCCCAGATGACTCCTGCATCTACCAGAAACTGAATTGTACCACAAACCAAAAAATGTAGAGGTCTCGCGCCACACTAATTGACTTTGTTTTACAATAGCTGTTCATCCCTCTCCAAACTCCTCCCTCAGTATTTATTGGGCTAACCTTTTAACCATATGTCGTATAGTAGAATAATAATCACGTGTAGAATAATACAGAGGTAATAGTATGTCAAATTCATGATATTTTACATATCCTGTATATGTGTATTTCAATTCTTATTTGCGTTCATTGCAGCTGATGGGGACAAAGTCTCTGATAGTAAAGAAGGATCAGAAGAAACAGATAAGGAGGAATCCACTGTGAAGAACAAGGTGGAGAGGGACATTGGAGAGGGAAACCTCTCTACAGCTGCTGCTGCTGCCTTGGCTGCTGCTGCTGTGAAGGCAAAAGTAAGTAATAATCTTGGCCTTGGTTGGCCCAGTTTTACCCAACAAGCCCAGGCCTCATATTCCTCGCTCACGCCATACGTGCAGAAAAACTGATGAAAAAAATTCAAAAATTTCACTTACAGAGATATCGGTTTACGGTATATAGAGAACAGTTGTTTTCTTTGTGCCCTTGCAGAGCACGTGCAGAAAAACTCACGTCTCTCTGCACTGTATGAACGACGCCTTAGGCCCGTTCCACACCAGGCGGGCGCCATTGGAGTCTGCTTGCTTAGCGAGGAATTTGTCAGTTGATCCCCACTGACCAGGTGGATGGCTTAAGCAGAGCGGACACAGACACAGCCTACTTTCCTCTATAGGCTGTCGGATGTAAGCCTGTTCCTTTTTTTTTTTTTAACCACTTAAGGGCCTCCTGCACATTTACGTTGGCAGAATGGCACAGCTGGGCACATGCACGTACAGGTACGTGCTGTGCTATTTTCCAGTCGCGGGCGCGACCCGGTCCGAAGCTCCGGGACCTGCGGACCCGATCGCCGCTGGAGTCCCGCGATCGGTCCACAGAGCTGAAGAACGGGGAGAGCCGCGTGTAAACACGGCTTCCCCGTTCTTCACTGTGGCGGCGTCATCGATCGTGTGATCCCTTTTATAGGGAAACACAATCGATGACGTCACACCTACAGCCACATCCCCCTACAGTTGTAAACACACAAGGTCACACATAACCCCATCAGCGCCCCCTGTGGTTAACTCCCAAACTGCAACTGTCATTTTCACAGTAAACGGTGCATTTTAAATGCATTTTTTGCTGTGAAAATGACAATGATCCCAAAAATGTGTCAAAATTGTCCGAAGTGTCCGCCATAATGTCGTAGTCACGAAAAAAATCGCTGATCGCCGCCATAAGTAGTAAAAAAAAAATAATAAAAATGCAATAAAACTATCCCCTATTTTGTAAACGCTATAAATTTTGCGCAAACCAACCGATAAATGCTTATTTTTTTTTACCAATAATAGGTAGAAGAATACGTACCGGCCTAAACTGAGGAAAAAAAACGTTTTTTTATTTTTTTTGGGGGATATTTATTATAGCAAAAAGTAAAAAATATTGAATTGTTTTCAAAATTGTCGCTCTATTTTTGTTTATAGCGCAAAAAATAAAAACCGCAGAGGTGATCAAATACCACCAAAAGAAAGCTCTATTTGTGGGGAAAAAAAGACGCCAATTTTGTTTGGGAGCCACGTCGCACGACCGTGCAATTGTCTGTTAAAACGACGCAGTGCCGAATCGCAAAACCTGGCCGGGTCCTTTAGCTGCATTTTGGTCCGGGTCTTAAGTGGTTAAATCGGATCATTTTTCTTATTTAAGACTAACACAAAAAACACAACATTTGTATTTTCTCATTACAGTACACAGAGAACAAGTACACTGTTATTAGCAAGGACACTTAGGCGACAATGTGATATGACAAAACAATCCAGTATGACATTTGTACATCCTATAATATAATAAGCGGAGAACTATATTCAGCAGCATATGTACCTTAACCACTTTACGCCCGGTCAATGGGGAATTGACGTCCGGGAAGTGGTTTCATTATCCTGACTGGATGTCTATTGACACACCGCTACACTGATCTTGGTAAAGAGCCTCCAGCGGAGGCTCTTTACCACGTGATCAGCTGTGTCCAATCACGGCTGATCACAATGTAAACAGGAAAAGCCACAGATAAGCTTTTCCTCACTCGTGTCTGAAAGACGCGAGTAGAGGAGAGCCGATCGGCTGCTCTCCTGACGGGGGGGTTTTTGCTGATGGTTTATCAGCGCAGCCCCCCCTTGGATCACAGCACCACCAGCATGCCGCCCAGGACCACCAGGGATGCCCCCTAGACCACCAGGGAATGCCAATCGGTGCCAAGGCAGCTGCCAGTCAGTGCCCATTCAAAGTCCCTGCCAGTGCCACCAGGGATACCCATCAATAATGAATATCAGTGCCGCATGTCAGTGCCCAATAGGCCCATTCAAAGTCCCTGCCAGTGCCACCAGGGATACCCATCAGTAATGAATATCAGTGCCGCATGTCAGTGCCCAATAGTGCCCATCAGTGCCATGTATCGATGCCCATTAGTGCCCATCAGTGCCGCCCATCAGTGCCGCCTATCAATTCCACCCATAAGTACCCACCATTGCAGCCTTTCGGTGCCCATTAGTGTCGCATATCAGTGCCCATCAGTGCTGCATATCAGTGCCACCCAACAGTGCCGCCTACCAGTGCTCATCAATGCCACATATCAGTGCCACCTCATCAGTGCCCATTAGTGAAGGAGAAAACGTACTTATTTACAAAATTTTATAACATAAAAAAAAATAAAAACTTTTTTTATTTGTATAGCAAAAAATAAAAACCCCAGAGGCGGTCAAATACCACCAAAAGAAAGCTTCATTTGTGGGGACAAAATGATAAAAATTCTGTTTGGGTACAGTGTAGCATGACCGCGCAATTGTAATTTAAACAGCGACAGCACAGAAAGCTGAAAATTGGCTTAGGCAGGAAGGAGCGTAAGTGCCTGGTATGTGCCCGGACACAGTCCCATAGTCTCCCAAGTACCAGAACTGTCCCCATAATGATGTTTTATCCTCCTCTTTCCTCAACCCTGACAAGGTCCCTGGGCAGAACAGGACACCACCGTACCCTAAACAGCAGGGGGCAGTGGACATCAAGCTCACAAATGAACCATCAGACAGAACACACAAAACAAGGGTAACATAAAACAAAACAGCCTCTGCAGGACCCCTACTCTACCCAGCAGACCCATAGCTGGTCCGCCATGTAAAGGAAGCAAAGATATCCTCCTCTACCCTCTGAAATAGCCATTTCCACTCATTATCGTCCCCTACTGTGACACATTTGTTGATGAGTTTACACCCCCGAGGATTCTATTGTGGACTAGACGTAGTGAAGCTAGTCCAGGAGAGACTACCTCTGTGCTTGCATGTGAGCTGTTCTCTAATAAGAGAGTCATTTACAGATGCAATCCATTCTGAAAATGTAGGGGTCGTTGCAGACAGCCATTTTCTAGCTATTCGTTTCCTCGCCAGGAACAGCAGTCTAAGGATGGCAATATACGTATGTGGTGTGTACAGTTCATCCTCTAGACAGCCTAGTAAACAGAGTTTAGGATTAGTGGTAAGTTTGAGATTCCATATGCTATTGATAGTGTTAACCACCGATGCCCAGAACCTCTGCAGCTTATGGACCAGTGTACCATTGTCAACCAGACACCGGGAACAGAGTGAATCATCTCCGTCTGTGTCATTTGTGCAATTTTTCAGGTGTGCAATGAATAATAAATAGTTGGGTAAGTTTTTTGCGAAGAAGATAGTGACACTTTAAGTACATTGTCTAAGATGGTGTTCCATTCCTCGTCCGAAATACGGCCTATGTCTGCTCCCCAGTCAGTTCTACACTTCAGAGTCATTGCTTTAGAGATGCCCAAGAAGGGAGTTATATATAGAAGACATCTGTCCCTTTCTAGTAGACGACCCAACCAGTTGGGTGAGCTCCACAGGTCTAGCGAGCTCCCAAGTGGAGGTCGCCGCCTGCGCTGCAATAGCATGCAGAAACTGCAAGTACTGGAAATATAAGGTATTAGGCAGGTCAAATTCTGTGTGCAGAGATTGGAAGTCGCAGAGTATTCCTCCACAATACAGTTGTGGAATATAGTTTACTCCACTCCTTGACCAATTGGAGACATTTTTAAGCTTGTGTAGTTCTGGGTAGTTACGGTTATTCCAGATGCGTGACCAGTGAGTTTACCCCGTGTATTGCAGGTGTTGTTTGGCCTTGTTCAATATTTTGTTTATAAGTATGAGTGTGGGGTATTAAGTCAAAGCTCCTAGTTCACCAGCCTCTATGCACTCCACAATTCCATCACTGGACACCTGTGTTCTTACTACATTCCTAATGGGATCAGAGGGCTCCGGGTATAACCAGCCCGTCAGGTGTTGTAGTTGAGCCGCCATAAAGTAATAGAATGGGTTTGGTACTGCCAGCCCACCTGAATATTTGGCCTCCTGTAAGGTTTCTAATTTTATTCTCGGAACCTGTTTCCTCCATATCAGTGCACGATAGATAGTTTTACACCTTTTAAACATAGGGATTGGGATCCAGATAGGGGCGTTGTGGAGTGCATCTAATATCTGGGGATTCCAGATCATCTTGACCAAGTTGCAGCGGCCAACTACGGAGAGCGACAACTTAATCCAGCTAGTCTATTTTTAAGCCTGTTCCTTTTACACCTGACTGTCATCCATTCCCCCAGCTGTTTTAACGGATAATATTGGATCGGATGTCGGCGGGCTGCTCGATAGAGGAGAGTGGAGGGTAAAAATGGGTCCACCTGAAATACTGACAGGCAAATACGATCGGTCCCCTAGTGTGAAAGTGGCCCAAGTCTTTTTTTCATTTTCCACAGAACTTCTTTTGTTTGTGAAATGGTACAAGAAGTAAAGGGATTGTTTTCACAATAGTGAATGATGAGTGAACAAAGTTATGGACTACTGAAGTGCAGATTGGAGTCACACCGTAAGCTGTGGTACTGAAGGAGCCACCTATGCGGGCAGGAGGGGTTATGGAGGATATGACAGGCATAGTTTAAAGACAGCCATGTTATTTCTAGCTTGCAATTATCAGTCAGCTAGAATGGTAAACATTTTAAGAGAAATGAATACATTATACACATCATGCATCAGTAACCTATCTAAAGGCTTGCAATTTCTGAGAAACTGCTGGTATTTGATCGGCCAGCAAATAAACATAAGCCATACAGGAAAAAGTCGTTTCTCAGCATCTGGATGGACGTAAATGGCCTAGTCTGAACCAAATAGTAGCACTTGTATAGCATAAATACCACCTATTTCTAATCATAATTATGTGCCATTAATTAGCACCTGGCTGCAGTGGAGGAACGCAAGATCAAGTCACTGGTGGCTCTGCTGGTGGAGACTCAAATGAAGAAACTGGAAATCAAACTGAGGCACTTTGAGGAGCTGGAAACCATCATGGATAGAGAACGGGAGGCGGTGAGTCCTGAAACATTTTAACATTTTCTACGTATGTATGTTAAAGGAAAGACTCTGTATTTTAGTTTTGGATATAATGGGAAAGGTTAGACCCTTTGCCAAAACTCTTACTGTCTGTCTTCCTTCTGGAGAGATTCACACTACCTGCTAAACACTGTCGCTAAAACAGAAAGCAAAGAAGGAATTCTAAATGTAAGATATGTCATGAGAGCAAGAGGTGAGGGAAATTCTTCCAGTATGGACAAATGTTCTAATGGCCATTCTCTAAGATTGTTATTTCTAGGGGGGGGGGGGTCCTCTTACTTCTGTTCTATCTTCAAAATAGGAACCCCATTGCTATCCAGCGATGTGCACAAGAGCTTCGGCTCTCCGGGGACTCTCCTTCCCGCCGCTGCTGTCAATCACAACCAGTGAGCCAGTGAGGAGAGAGAGGGCATGCTGCTCTGTATGTGAATGGACACGCAGAGCAGCAGGCGAAAGCCTCCTTGGGTGCCCCATAGCTAGCTGTTTGCTCTGAGGGCACTCTGCAGAAAGGAGGGGCCAGGAGCGCCAGTGGGGGGGGGGGACAAGGAGAGGAGGATCGAGGCTGCTCTTTGCAAAACCACTGTACAGAGCAGGTAAGTATAACATGTTTGTTTCATTTATTTTTTAGTGCCTTTAATATTACTTTAACTGTTCTCCACTATATCCAGAACATGCATTTTCAATATAGTTCAATATCCTTCCACATCCTATATAGATTGTCAAATAAAATGTATGGATTGTAACTGTAAATTTGTCTAATTATATTTATCTCTAGAATGCAGTAGTTAGTGTTGCTCGGTAATACTCTGAATGGACATCACCTGGATATGTGCACATTTAGGGCAGATTCCCATCTGTGTGTTTGCATCTTACCATAACACACATTAATTTAAGGATATAGCTGCGTTGCTCTATGCTCATGCTGCCATTTATTACAAATGGTACCCCAACACACAAATACAGCATACTATAACACAGATGTGAACACTGCATTGTGGTGCACTCTGTTAGAAAAATTGTGCGGGTGTCTATTTACATGTATGTAATATTCTATCACTACATCCAATGCCTGGATGCTGTCTGTCATCTGCAACATATGTAGAAGCAAGGTTTGTAACAGCACAATTGTCTTTTCTGCACATGAAAGTTTTTTATGTTAGACTTTGCAGAACGATAATGTAAGGCAAAGACAATCCGCGCTATCCCCTTAATAAACAAAGTGCAATGGTGCTATAATGTAATATGAAAAAATAAACAGTAAAAAATGAAATATAATGACAGTGCTGCACCTCAATACAAAAAAGCCTAATATTTGGCTTCAAACTTAGTGCATAAAAAAGGGAAAAAGGTGCGCTACCAAAAATTTAAGCAAGAAATTGCATAAGAATGTTCAAATAATAACACAAAATGTGGAATCAAGTTCCTAGATAATATTCCAAAAAAAAAACATGTGCTATGATTAAATGAGTCCTTGCACAAAACACATCAATGCGCTGGCTTGTATACGATCTCAATCCTCCACTGAAAGACTGGATGAATGCAGATAACTTATTAGTAAAACTTCCCACATATATAGAAATGGATGGCCGCTTACCAGCTTCGTTGGACCCCCCAAGGAATCAATCAGGCTCTGAGATTAAAGTATCCGTGGCTGGAACCAAGCGGCTGCTCCGGGTCTTCTCCTCTATCGGAAGCTCAGGAACAAACCTGCTGTTATCTTCCACCGGTTGAACCAAGATACAGCAGCCTCTCCAGATCATATGGGAACTTGTGGGTTAAAAGGGAAAAAAGGTGCTTCATAGTGCAGTAGTTTCGTTAAAAAGTTATTTATTCCAATCAGACTGACATTTGTTTAAAAAACGGCACTGCTACAAAGTTACAAAGTTTCAAGGCTTAGAAGCGTGTGCGAATCTAACCAGCATCGGCTCAGACCGATCAGCTGGGAGCGTGGTGACGTCAGCGGTACTCGCTCCACCCGACGCTGCCTTCCTCCCAAATGGGCATCGACAGGGAGGTTCCTTCCCTGTCGATGCCCGTTTGGGAGAAACGCAGCGTCGGGTGGAGCGAGTATCGCTGACGTCACCACGCACCCAGCTGATCGGGAAACTTTGTAACTTTGCAGCAGTGCCGTTTTTTAAACAAATGTCAGTCTGATTGGAATAAAGAACTTTTTAACGAAACTGCTGCACTATGAAGCACCTTTTTTCCCTTTGAACTCACACGTTCCCATATGATCTGGAGAGGCTGCTGTATCTTGGTTCAACCGGTGGAAGATAACAGCAGGTTTGTTCCTATGCTTCAAATAGGGGAGAAGACCCGGAGCAGCCGCTTGGTTCCAGCCACGGATACTTTAATCTCAGAGCCTGATTGATCCCTTGGGGGGTCCAACGGAGCTGGTAAGCGGCCATCCATTTCTATATATGTGGGAAGTTTTACTAATAAGTTATCTGCATTCATCCAGTCTTTCAGTGGAGGATTGAGATCAAGCCAGCGCATTGATGTGTTTTGTGCAAGGACTCATTTAATCATAGCACATGTTTTTTTTTTATATTATCTAGGAACTTAATTCCACATTTTGTGTTATTATTTGAACATTCTTATGCAATTTCTTGCTTAAATTTTTGGTAGCGCACCTTTTTCCCTTTTTTATGCACAGACTTTGCAGAACAACATCTAAAATTCAGATTGTGTTTCCCTTTATAATACTGTCCTTTTACATGCATTGTTTTGTGCATTGCAATGTTGAAAGACCTAACATAATGCATATTAATGAGTGTATGTTAATAGCCCCAACAGTGTGAATGGGCCCCAACCACATCTCTTCAGTTTAAAATAAAACGTTTCTCCTAATGGTTTTGTTTCAGAAATATTTTATTTATATGAAGTAGGAACGTTTCTCCGTATTTTGTTTTATATTTATTTAGATTTTGGTGACATCTTTGCCAGCAAAGTGACTTTTCTTGGCATTTTGATTTTAAAGATCTTTAGAACAAAACAAGGCTTGCCCCCATTTGTCTCTCTGGAAGTGCTGATATCTCTTCTATACTTGTATCAACATTAGGGGCCTGATAAAGATTGCTTTTACCAGTGGTGCATCCTTGTAGAGGAAGCTAGTCGGGAGTTTTTTTGGGAAATTGCTTTATTACTGAATAGTTATTGGTATCTATATTTTTATTTCACTTTGCAGCTAGAGTACCAGCGGCAGCAGCTTCTTGCAGATAGACAGTCTTTCCACATGGAACAGCTAAAATATGCAGAGCTGAGAGCACGTCAGCAGCATTTCCAGCACATTCAGAACCAACACCAGCAGCAACATCAGACCCCCCCTGGCAGCCAGCCTGTACCCCCCACTGCCCATTCCATCCCTGTAACACAAGCTTCTGTGACACCTGCACCAGGGAGCACAGCAATCAGTTCAGAAGGACTGGTACAGCCAAATGCACCCCCATCACAACCACCGGTGAACAGTCAGCAGCAGGGAGGGACACAACCCAGCCCAGCACAAGGTGAGTGACTTTTTTAGCTTCATTTGTGATTTTGTGTGATTGTCACAACATACATAACAGAGTACTGCCTTGCAATTAAATGTTCCTTTACACATTTATTTATTTATTAACTAAAATATGTCTGGGGAAAATTTAATAGGGACGTGATAATTTAAACTGCAATTTTTTCCCTTTACAAACTTTAAAGTGGATGTAAACCCTCCATACTCCCAGTGAAGTGAACAGCCTCAGATGATACACTGAGATTAACCAAATATCCCTACATGTCTGGGCATACAGCCAAGATAGCCAACATTGCTGATTGGAGGAAAGGCACACGCCCCCTCTCATCATAGGTAGAGACTCTCAGAGCTGTTTTGTAATAGGAGCTGCTCTCTGCTACTCTATTTTAGCAACCTCCTTTGACAAAAGATTCAGGCTGCTTTTGTCTAAAAAGTCAAAAAATATGTCAGGAGTTCTCAGGCTGATAACAGAGGAACCGTTCAGAAGAGAGCTATAAGAATTAGCTAATTGAAAAGAGATAACAAAATACTGCAGATATATGTGCCCAGCTCAAATTTCATGAATCGGGTTTTCATCCACTTTAAGTTTTTCTACAAATCTTGAGACCCCAGTAGGAAGTTTTTTTCCCCAACCCCCAAATTGTTTGGCTGAATTTGGCCTTTTATAGATCTGTACATATATGTACCTATTCCTAGAGGACTCGCTGGTCAGATCCCGATGATAAATAACAAAGAAATGCAGCCATGGGGGGACTTTGAGGCCCCAAATCAAACAACAATTGTATAAAAATGACAACGATTTTATTGAAACATGATTAAAAGATAACAAAATAATTTATAAAGAAAAAGACATTGTTACTGTAAATTCGTCATAAGGGCTAAAAAGCCCAGTGGTAACCCCTACACGTTTCAACTCGCAGAGTCTTCTTCAAGGGGGCTCTAATGAACAGAATAGTAATGGATTAAAATAGCACAATGGATAGGAGCTCAATCATGACTCAGAATAAGACCAAAGAAGGAGGTGATGTAGCTAGCAGGTATTGGAGTGATTTAGCCACACATGGTTCAACAGAGGCAGATACACTTCATAAAAGAGTGATAAAGGCCAAAACATATGGACAAATTTGGCACCATCAAGCTCAACAAAAATAGATGTATCTGGAAGTGAGTAATGTAATAGATCTAAGTCAAAGCTTGAATATCCATTCACAATATCGCCCCCATCTACATCACCAAACTCATCTGCAGATATCGCCCAAATCGTCCCCTCCGTTTCTCCCAGGACCTCCTGCTCTCTAGCTCCGTTGTTACCTCCTCCCATGCTCGCCTTCAGGACTTCTCCAGAGCCTTTCCCATCCTCTGGAACTCCCTGCCCGGTATGTCCGATCAGCCCCTAACTAACCTCTCCACCTTTAGGAGATCTCTGAAAACTCCATTTATTCAGGTTAGCCTATCCCACACCCACCTAACAACTGTCCCCGGGCCACCTCCATCAAATCATTCTCTGCAGCTATTACCTTTTGTACCACCACCCCCTCCCTTTTAGAATGTAAGCTCTACAAGCAGGGCCCTCCTGTACCTTCTGTATTGTACTGTAACTGTGCTGTCTCCCCTCTACATTGTAAAGTGCTGCGTAAACTGTTGGCGCTATATAAATTGTGTATAATAATAATAATATTGGACTTTGATATTGATTTTTGCACTTTTTCATCACTGGTGTTCTTTAGTGTAGCATTTCTCAACTCCAGTGCTCAAGGACCCCCAACAGGTCATGTTTTCAGGATTTCCAGGATTTCATTTAAGCACTTATCTTGTTTTTGATGAATTCTTTACAGTTTAAGAATTTTGTGATGCAAGAAAATTGTTCTGCCTATCACAGGGAATAAAGATCTGCCTACCATGCTCCCAATCCAAAAGGAGATCAAACCCCACCCACTTCAGTATTATTATTATTATTATTATTATTATACAGGATTTATATAGCGCCAACATTTTGCGCAGCGCTTTATATCAGGGAAGACAGTACAGTCACAATACAAATCAATACAGGAGGGATCAGAGGGCCCTGCTCGTTAGAGCTTACAATCTAGAAGGGAGGGTCAAGTGGAACAAAGGGTAGTTAGCTGTGGGGGATGATCAGATGGACTCAAATGAAAATACAGTTATGTGTGGGAAGAGTAGGCTTCTCTGAAGAGGAGGGTTTTCAGGGATCCTCTAAAAGCTGATAGAGAGGGAGATAGATGGATAGATTGGGGTAAGGAGTTCCATAGACTTGGAGAGGCTCTAGAAAAGTCCTGGAGACGAGCATGGGAGCAGGTGATGAGAGAGCTAGAGAGTAGGAGGTCTTGAGAAGAACGAAGAGAACGTACAGGTTGGTATTTAGAAACTAGGTCAGTGATGTAGCTGGGGGCAGAGTTGTGGATGGCTTTGTAGGTAATTGTTAGTATTTTGAATTGAATTCGTTGGGTGAGCGGAAGCCAGTGGAGGGATTGGCAGAGGGGAGTAGCAGAGACAGAGCGGTTGGTAAGGTGGATTAGTCTGGCAGCAGCATTCATGATGGACTGAAGGGGGGATAGAGTATGCAGAGGTAAGCCAATGAGGAGGGAGTTGCAGTAATCGAGGCGAGAGATGACCAGGGAGTGAATTAGGAGTTTTGTGGTGTCATTGGTTAGAAAGGGGCGTATTTTGGAGATGTTGCGAAGGTTGAGGCGGCAAGATTTGGACAGTGATTGAACGCGAGGCTTAAAGGAGAGTTCAGAGTCCAGGACTACTCCTAGGACCTTGACATGTGGGGATGGGCTGATAGTTGTAGCATTAATTTTGACAGAGAGATCAGGGGAAGAGGCACGTGGGGGAGGAAAAATTATAAGTTCCGTTTTGGATAGGTTGAGTTTGAGGAAGTGGTGCGACATCCAAACTGATATATCTGATAGTAAATTAGTGATACGTGAGGAGAATGAAGAAGTGAGTTGAGGGGTAGAGAAATAGAAATTATTATTATTATTAGAAATAAATCCTGTTTCTGGGAGCTTTTAAAAAAAAATGGGGCTTTGGATAATCTGGAAGAGTTATTGCTGTCTGTGTCCAGGTTGGATAGGCTAACCTGCGCTGTCCTAGTGATCACATAGAAAGCGAGGAAAGATCTCCAAGATGGAACACAGATAGTGGTTTTAACCTTTCCCTGCTCCTATTGTTGTCTTTCCTCATTGCTCAGACAGATACTGCTGGCCAGTAAGGCAGTCCATACATTGATCTTTTTTTTCTTCGTTCAACTAGCAGGTTGAATGAAAAAAAAAAAAAGATGACCTGATTCCCCCATCCACACATTCAAGATGGATGGAAGAATCCTTCCTGCTGCTGTATTTTATTCTGACAGCGTGGAGTGTTCCCTGCCATAAGAATACAGTGATAAGTGTTTCCAGCTATAGCCTGGGGCACTGATCATTCAGAAAAAATACGACAAAAGTCAATTGATCGACTTGTGTACAGCAAGTTTTGTCCATACATGATTCAAGATTCGGCCCGGTCCCTACTGAGCTAATTTAGACATGGAAAGATTATTCATTTTAGTTCATTAGCAGCAAGAAATCACTTCCTAATGGGTTTTTTTGCTTAGGATTCTAAAGCTGTGTGTAAAACATAATTTTTTACTTCCTCTGGTTGAAATGTTTGTGTCAAAGGCTTAGCCGTACATGATTTGATTTATTTTATTCATCCCACAGGGATTCAATAAATTCCCCCATCTCCACTAACCAGCATGGATGGAGGATGCTCCCCTGCTGGCTATTATTTTATGACAGAATACCAGAACAGTGACAGTCACTGTTTAGCTCACAAATATCCACCCTGCTCCTTCGATTTTTTTTCAATCAAAAATTGTCAAGCGGCGTGGTGTTGACAGGGGCAACCTTGGCTTGAATTCGGCCTATTCAGTAGGAATTTACTGAAATTTGAGCCGTGCATGTCTAGCATTACGTGCATTTTGTGTGTATTCTACTAATTAATATGGATGACTGTGATTTAATTTCTTTCTTGCAGGTTCTGGTTCGTATACAGGTCAACCACCACCCAATCCCATGATCCCATCAGCAGTACCTGCTCCTGCCCAGCCTCCGGTGCCCGGTAATCAGCACCCCAGCATGCCTTTGCCTGTACCATTTAACATGGGTAGTGACGTAGTTGATTCTGCTCATAACAACCCACCAATTAACCCCTATTCAACTCCCCTTCCAATGCATGGCTCCTTCCCTCCTGCAGCATGTCGGGTCGGTGGACCTTCCCCCATCCCACCTAACCCTTCCATTGCCATATCTTCAGCGCCTCCTAACTTGCCGTCTTCCCTGGGGTCAGCTGCCACACACAGCCCTGCGATCGTAGCTGCAATGCAGGGAGGGGCTCCCATCACAACCAGTCCTGTGCCAGGTGAGCTTAGTAGACAAGGTAAACCTAATTTTGAGTTTTAAAATTATTCTGGATCCCATGTTCTAGGGAAACCGCTGGACAATCCTGTAAGTATAATGATACAAAAAAACTGTCACGGTGTGGTATTATGACAAGGTAACAGCATTATTTTAAATGGATATTCTGTTTGTCATCAAGGAAAGTTGTGCTTAGAAAAAGACCTTTTGAAAATGCTAGCTGCTTATCTCTTGCTTTTGGTCCACTGACATAGAACAAGCCTGCTTTAGGACTTGGGATTTGCATTTGTTACCAAGGGTATTAAAGCCAAAGAATTGGCATGACAGCCAGTCATCTAGCATTTTTCGAAAGAACTTCATATTGCCAGCCTCCATAATTACTATGCAGAGGGGACAATGATTGACGGCCAGCTATGGCGCGTCACGCTTCCCGAGTAGGACTCGGCGCTTTACGGCGCCTGCGCACAGACTAGGAGCTGACTGCGCAGGCGCCGTGAAGAGCCAAGTCCTATTTCGGCTATTTCTGGGAAGCGTGACGCGCCATAGCCGGCCGTCAATCATGTTCCCCTCTGCATAGGAACGCCTACTAGTCTGAAACTTAACTACGGGATTAAACAGTGAGTACGGCGCAAAAAAATAAATAAAGGCATACTGTAGCTCGCGCTAGTATGCTGGATGGCATGTTAGAAAAAAAAATTTTTTAGGGTGAACCCCCGCTATAAGAAGAGGTAAAGAATGTAACACATCAATCTTTAAGAACCAGTGAGAGTATTTTAAAAATCTATAAAAGATACAGATTTTTAAGTAGTGATAGAAATAAAAAATAAAAAATTAATTCTGTTCTAAAGAATGAGCCTGATTTCTGGAACTTTCTAGTAGAACTCAGTTCTAATTAATTTGCGAATTAACGTTAATGTCTCTACATTCACTTTTAAGGCTGCCACAAGGGGGAGCAGTTACAATGCAGCTCGTATTCAGAATTAGCCATCCTTTCTGATGCATTTCTTTGCCTTCTGCTATTACCGTGTTTGGTTGGTTTCTGGCTTACGTTCATTTGTGACTCCTAGACATGTTTAGTTACATTATTGTGCGCCGCCAAACCCATTTGATTCTTGCGAATATTGATTCAGCATTTATTTTCTTTTATGTTTAATCATTCCCTCTATCCTGAAACTAAAATGTATCTTCTCTTTTAATGTGTTATTTGGCATTGGGGTTGATGTGAAAAACGTCACGAATAAAAAGCAAGAACAAAACTGAAGCTTTTGTCCAATTAGCCCTGGTAACTCTTCAGGAGAACAGAGGCACTTTTGGCAGCACATTTTCAAACTGCATTTTTCTATAGTTCTTTCTCATTTTATTTTGTTTGATGATTTGTACATTTTAAGCAGCATTTTTTAGATGTCTACTGTGTTTTTTTTTTTCTTAGATCCTGCAACGTCCCACCAGCCTCCGGAATCAGTGGGAAGCACAGTCCCCCCAGTCCAACAGTAACATTGGGACTTTTCTTGTTGTGGAGGGGGGGGATACAGGTCAGGGGAGAAATGTGAACGATTGTGGAAATGTATTTCAGACGCTTATTTCTGGAACCAGGCCTCCCCCAGGCTTCGAATCACACATTGAGCTCTCCAGGGACACAATATCCCTTTTGTGTCATGACTTTTCTTCGTTTAATGTCATCGGTGGCCTGGACCTCAACTGTTTACTGTTCAAGTCTACGGAAAGGTATTCTGTGAGGGAACAAGAGGAGACTATAGCACATCCAGGCTCCGTTTGTTACCCCTGTCTCGGCTGTGGAAGTGTGGAAAAGTAGTGCACAGCAAAGCAGGACTGTGTGTACCTGTAATAACACACGGGAAAAGAAGAATGAGCTTGAGGACTGAATGGGAACTGATGCAGCTAACCTAGACATTCTTACAAGAAACGCAGCTACTAAAGAAGTCAGGAAGATGAGCTGTGTCATTTCCGCTGCTGATAGAACCACGTTCCAGACTCTTGGGACTCCAATGACAGAGCTGAAAATACATTTTATTTTTGTTTTTCTATAAGATCAGCTGTGGGTGAATTTAGCTCTGCTGCTGCAGGTAGAGATGGCATTCCAGTACAATTCTGGAACAATGACTTCAGATCTCAGGCAGCAGAGTTTAATATATATACATTGCTGACAAATCCAGTTCTCTTGGTATTTCAGTTGTTGGTGAATTTTGCCTGTTATTCCAGAGGAGTCGGCGCTTCTCTTGTTGCATCTTTGCGTCTGTTGTAACCCGTGCAGAGAAAGCATCTCTTCCAGATAGAGGTATCCAGAGCGATGCTTACTGCAGACTGGATGTAATGGGTGTAAGGTAATTTCATAGTTTCATATTTGTGGGGTCTTAACAGAGAGATCCGCACCCCTTTGGTTTCTTTGTACAGAGTGGTAAAGTGCACAGCAGCCACACAATCAGGTTCCTCATTACATTCTTCCTTTGTGTCATGTTCCATTGGTTGAAGGAGAGGGGTGAGCTATGTGTATTCCTGTAGAAGGATGGCAATGGGGAATCTATGTCTCACTCTACAGTGCACTATTTGACTTGTTAGTAAAATATTTTAGCTTTTATCTATATAAGCTTTTTATTTGTTTTATTTTTTTTGTTTTTTTTTTAAACCATTGTATTTTAAATATTTCTGGCCAGGGCTGGGCAATCAGGGGTTCAGAGTGCACTTTAATAAAAGGAGGCTGGGCACTTTTTTTTTTTATACTGCAGGGTCTACTGACTAGAGAGGAAAGTGTTAGGTAATATGGTTTGTTTGAATGGAGAGGACTTTCCTCGTTTTGGGTGCGTGTGTAGCAACCTCCTTGGAACTCTGATTAACACCTGATTAATCTGACCCCTGTCTGTTTATGTTACCAGTACCTTATCCTGTGTCTGTGCATCTTACAATCCCCAGCCATGGGGCATTAAAATCTTAAAATTTATAACATCCATGTGTAATTTCTGGTTTCTTTCCTAATGTTTTTCTAGCCTATATGTATAAAAAAAATGGTTGAAAACGTACCATAATCTTGGTGTTTATTTTTCATCGCATCAAATGGATTTCAGACATGTTGGGATTGTTTAAAAGTTAACTCCACCTTAAGAGCATATTTAATTACACCCATATTTAGGGTGTAACAGCAATCACCCCCTGACGCGGTGGTCCTTTTTCCTGGTGGCAATTGTCAGGTTTGAATTTTGCATGACTCTGAATGAACTACAAGCTTCATCTGCTTCTGCCACAGATTGAAATATTTCATTAAAAAAAAAATGTTTGAAGATACAGTCACTATGTATGAAGTAAACAAGTTACAATCAAATCACACCAAGAACATGTTGAATGGAGTTTTTTTTTTTTTTTTTTAAAGGAAAATTTTTATTGAGTATTTATGCAATACAGAATTGTTCATATTAAAACAGTACATAAAGTGGTGAATATGTAATATGTCATAAACAAGCTTATTCAATTTAGGGACAACAGAATAGAACCCCCGCAGAGAAAACATTGATACACTTTTTAGAAAAAAGAAGACGTAGGAATTAAGGTGACTGTCCTATAAACCTTATGAAAGAACAGTAAAAATAAGACAGAACATCCTCAATCAGATAACACTTCAGAGAATGAGAAGTGGCTCCCCCCATCCCACCCACCCCGTAAAGGGAACAATCTGTGGGTGACATGTAGGGGAATATATCTCTTAGTAAGAAGGTTTCTTTCTCAAAAATATCAGCACACATTTGCCTAGTGCTACTTTGTTCCTAACTCAATGGTTCCTTTCTGCTCTTGGGAGGACAATATAGGGAAGTGGTGGGGGGGAACAATGGCTAAGAGGGGGGTGAGAATTCCGGTCAACCGACGTCCCCCCTTCCCGGTGTCGTTAAAGGATCTGTAGGACTGGGGACCGCTAATTGTGCAAGGGAATCTATGTAATGCAACCAATTTGCCCATGTGTGTATGTATTTTTCATGTGAATGTTTAGCTTGATGTATTAGTCTTTCCATTTCTTCTGTTTTGTTTACCCTTTTCAGCCAGTCATCAATTGTCGGGGGGGTTTTGGATCTCCAGTACAGAGGGATACATTGTGTGGCTGCGTTCACTAGATGGAGCGCCAGAGAATGTTGATATTTTGATTTTGTTATGGGAGAATGATGTAGTAAAAATTGTTCCGGGGAGAAAGCTATTGGCAGGGTGGTGACCTGGACTATGCGCTCGTGTACCGTTTTCCAGAATTGTGTCAATGAGGGGCACTCCCACCAAATATGTAGGAATGAGCCCTCTGCTCCCTCACATCTCCAGCAATTTGAGGACACTGTCGGGAAAATTTTATGAAGCTTGTCAGGTGTCCGATACCATCTAGTGCATATTTTGTATCTATTTTCTTGTGCTGTTACACTAATAGAGCCTTTATGTGTGTATTCCCAGGTAAGTTTCCAGTCCTCGTCAGATAAGCGTAGGGTAAGGTCGGTATCCCAGGCAGTTCGGGTGTTAGTGATAAGAATTTTATCCTGGGAGAGCAAGGAGTATAAAATCGAGATCAGATGGCGCATGGGTACCTTGGAAGCACATATCTGCTCTAGGGGTGACAGATCTCTACACCACGACGATTTTGACCGGGTAGAGCTAAAGAAGTGTTTAAATTGAAGGTATTTAAAAACTGAAATGGAGATGTGCGGAAGCTTGGTGACTAGGTCCGGATATGCTAAAAAATTGCCACTGTGGTAAAAATGGTGTGCTCGGAGTGTTTGAAGAGTCGGATCCGGTACTGGGTGAGTATAGGTTACGTCGGGAGGAAAGTCTGGGCTAAGTGATAGAGGCGTCAATGGACCTGGAGAGGGGTTTATTTTGAGGGTTTTACATGCCGCTTTAAAATTTAATATCTTGGGCCCGATTAATGGATGTTCTATGCAGTTTTTGGGTATTGAACCAGGTTTTATCCAGGGTAAATGGGAGATGGGAAATTTAAGGTATGCATTTTCCAATTCGACCCACTCTTTGTTAGACCCATGGAGGTGCCAGTCAACAAGTCTCGTGAGAAGGCAGGCTTTGTGGTAAGTGGATATGTCAGGGATGCCCAGGCCGCCGCTGCACTTTGGTTGGATCAATTTGGCCCAGCTTAGTCTCGGAGCTTTACCTGCCCAAAGAAAATTTCTGCAGTGCCTCTTAAATGTGTTAAAGAAGGTCTGTGGGAGCCTAATTGGGATTGCTTGAAGAAGGTACAAAATCCGTGGGAGGACATTCATTTTAAGTACTGCTGCCCTGCCAAACCACGAAATTTTGCCCTTATTCCAGTCCGACATGTCTGTCTTAATGGACCTCAAGGCAGGCAGAAAGTTGAGTTCGAACAGTTTATTTAGGTTTTTCGGGACTTTGATACCTAAGTATGTGATATGTTCTGTTTCCCATTTAAAGGGAACATTTTTTTTACATAAGTCTATTGTTGTGGTCGGCAGGGTGACGTTTAGCGCTGTTGATTTATCAAAATTTATTTGGAGAGATAATGAGTTAAATAATTTGAAGTCTAAAAGGAGGTTAGGAATCGAAGTGATTGGGTCAGAGAGGAACATCAGAACATCATCCGCATATGCGGCAATCTTATATTGTTTCCCCCGGATCTCAGTCCCCCTAATAGCGGCGTTGGCCTGCAATCTTCTGAGGAGTGGTTCCATTAAAAGGATGAAAATGAGGGGGGAAAGAGGGCAACCCTGACGAGTTCCATTGGCTATGGAGAAGGCATTCGATAGGTGGGCGTTAACTCTGATCCGCGCCGATGGAGCAGAGTATAGCATCAGGATCATTTGGACAAGACGAACCGGTAAACCAATTCTATACAGCACCGCTGCGCTAATCAGTGGTGAATGGATAGGTGAATAAACAGGTGGGGGAAGGGAATGCAGATAAAGTGTAATTGAAATGAGGAGCAGTATAGCCCAAATGGCATCAGCATAAAAATAAATATAAAATGATCAGTGAACAATAACAGTACTGGTGTAAATCATATGACTCCACAGGTTCCTCTTAGTGTTATGAAATACACTATAAATAATGGTGCAAAAATTCCCAAGTAACTGTGCTAGGTGACACTTCTATACTGGTGATGAGCAGTCCATCAACAGGGCTTGAAAAATATCAGCAAAAAATAAATATAAGTAAAATTTCAACAGTCCAAGAAAGCAAAGGTGCAAGTGTGGGTCCGCAATATGGAGTGAGAGGGGAATGGGTATCCAGTGATCCTTTTAGGGTAAGTAAGGATGTCCCCTTACCTTACTGCTGTAAGGTAACAGCATATAGGTCCAACCACATTAGATGGTTCTCTCGATGGGCTCTGATCCAACAACGGCAGGTCCTCCTTGAAGTTCTCGTCCCAGATTGGTCAGTTTCTCGCCCCCAAAGAAATAAAGCATCGATGGTGTGATACCGTTTTAAAGAATTTTAATTCTCAAAGAAAATAGACAGGGGTACTCACATAATCCAAAATACAATTGAGCATGTAAAAAGAGGGGCAATCTGTCGCCAACGTCACCTCCGATACCTCTCAGTGGACTCATGCGCATTCGTCACTATCATGTGACTTCCTCAGGAAGTCACATGATAGTGACGAATGCGCATGAGTCCACTGAGAGGTATCGGAGGTGACGTTGGCGACAGATTGCCCCTCTTTTTACATGCTCAATTGTATTTTGGATTATGTGAGTATCGGAGGTGACGTTGGCGACAGATTGCCCCTCTTTTTACATGCTCAATTGTATTTTGGATTATGTGAGTACCCCTGTCTATTTTCTTTGAGAATTAAAATTCTTTAAAACGGTATCACACCATCGATGCTTTATTTCTTTGGGGGCGAGAAACTGACCAATCTGGGACGAGAACTTCAAGGAGGACCTGCCGTTGTTGGATCAGAGCCCATCGAGAGAACCATCTAATGTGGTTGGACCTATATGCTGTTACCTTACAGCAGTAAGGTAAGGGGACATCCTTACTTACCCTAAAAGGATCACTGGATACCCATTCCCCTCTCACTCCATATTGCGGACCCACACTTGCACCTTTGCTTTCTTGGACTGTTGAAATTTTACTTATATTTATTTTTTGCTGATATTTTTCAAGCCCTGTTGATGGACTGCTCATCACCAGTATAGAAGTGTCACCTAGCACAGTTACTTGGGAATTTTTGCACCATTATTTATAGTGTATTTCATAACACTAAGAGGAACCTGTGGAGTCATATGATTTACACCAGTACTGTTATTGTTCACTGATCATTTTATATTTATTTTTATGCTGATGCCATTTGGGCTATACTGCTCCTCATTTCAATTACACTTTATCTGCATTCCCTTCCCCCACCTGTTTATTCACCTATCCATTCACCACTGATTAGCGCAGCACTACCCTCCCCATTATCAATTGCTTATGGTTTGATACACCTTTCAGTGCCGCAGCTGTACCTCCACTTCTCCTCACTTTCATTCCCCCCCCCCTTTTTTCTTTTTTTTCCCCCTCCTTTGATAAGCGCGTAATATCCATTTTTCCAATATACAGCACCGCTGTCATGTAATCCCAGGCCACTCTATCGAATTCCTTCTCAGCATCTTGGGATAAAACTGAAGCCAATGGTGTATGTTGAGAGCTTTGGTGGTGTTGTCCCTGGCTTCTCTACCTGGGACAAACCCCACCTGCTCTGTTGAGATTAGACTGGGGATCAGTGGAATAAGACGGTTGGCTATTATTTTGGCGTATAGTTTAATGTCCACATTTAGTAGTGAGATTGGGCGATAGTTGGGAACGTGGGTAGTATCTTTACCTGGCTTGGGGATTAGAGAAATATGCGCCTCCAGGAGGTCTTTGTTGTAGGATGGGGAGTCAATGACGGCATTAAAAGTTGTCAAAAAGTTTGGTAGTAGTAGGTCGGTGAAGGCCTTGTAATAGCTGACCGGTAAGCCATCCGGACCTGGGCTTTTCCCGGGTTTGAGTTGTTTTAATGCTTGGGTGGCTTCTTCCACGGTGATTGGGGAGCCAAGATCCTCAATGTCTTCGGGTGTGGAGTAGGATGGACAATGCTCAGCTAGAAAATCCTCAATCAAGGTCTTTCTATTTGGCGTTGTAAGTGGTGGTGTTGGTGGTTGTAGATTGTATAGGCCAGATAGATATTTTAAGAACTGTTCAGCAATTTCATTATTGGTTACAATGGAATTACCGGTTGCTGTTGTAATAGTATTAATGGTATAAGAGGCTTTTTTCTTTTGTAGGGTGGCGGCCAAAAGTTTGCCCGACTTATTACCATGTTCATAGAACAGTTTGTTAGTTAGGGTATATTTACGTATAAGCCTTTTCCTAATCTCCCCAAGAAGATCCTCTCTTGCTTTCACTAAGTCTTCTTGTACCTGGGATGCTAACGTACGTTTGTGTGTAAGTTCCAAGGCTTTGATCCTGTCAGACAACTCAACAATCCGTGCTTTGCGTGCTCTAGCCCTTTTAGCCATTATGGAGATGAACGATCCTCGAACCACACATTTGTGTGCAGCCCACACCAGTGGAGAGGGGGAGTCTTCTATTGTGTTTTCTCGAAAGTAGTCAGATAAGACCTTCGAGACGCTCGTAATGTTGGACTTGTCTAACAGGATGGAGTCATCCAGTCTCCAGATGGGTGATCTAGCCCGGTGAGAGGGGATTGAAAGTGTGATAGTTATTGGGTGGTGGTCGGACAATAGCATGGGGTCTATGGTTGCATCCACCAGAGCTGTAAGGTCGGCCTGTGATATAAAGAAATGGTCAATCCTTGAGTACTTCTTGTGTAAGGGGGAGTAATATGTGAAGTCTTTTACATTGGGGTATAGGGTACGCCAAGCGTCATGAAGGGACAATGTGATTAGGCAAGATTTGATTGTCCTTAGGGCAGGGCTCGACAAATCCCGGGCGCCAGGTCGCCATGGCGACTAGAAATGGGGCCCTGGCGACTTGGCTTGGAAGGGGGGGCAAAAAAAAAAAAAAAAAAAAATTTATTTTTTTTTTTTTTTGAGCTGGGGCCATCTGGTGGTGAGCCGTTGGTATTACAAGTTATTACCACCAGATGTGAGCTGGCGCCATCTGGTGGTGGCCGTTGGTATTACAAGTTAAGCATTACAAGTTAAACAGCAATTCTAATGTCATTTTTCACTATTTTCACTGCCATCTTCTTTCCTCTAATTAGAACCCCCAAACATTATATATATTTTTTATCCTAACACCCTAGAGAATAAAATGGCAAACGTTGCAATACTTTCTGTCATGCCGTATTTGCGCAGCGGTCTTACAAGCGCACTTTTTTGGTGAAAAAATTACACTTTTTTTTAATTAAAAAATAAGACAATAGTAAAGTTATCCCCATTTTTTTTTTTAATATTATGAAAGATAATGTTACGCCAAGTAAATTCATACCCAACATGTCACGCTTCAAAATTGCGTCCGCTCGTGGAATGCAGACAAACTTTTACCCTTTAAAATCTTCATAGGCGACGTTTAAAAAAAATCTACAGGTTGCATGTTTTGAGTTACAGAGGAGGTCTAGGGCTAGAATTATTGCTCTCGCTCTACCAATCGCGGCGATACCTCACGTGTGTGGTTTGAACACCGTTTACATATGGGGGCGCTGATCACGTATGTGTTCACTTTCTGCACGCAAGCTCGTCGGGACGGGGCGCGTTTTCTGGCTCCTAACTTTTTTACCTGGCTCCTAGATTCCAAGCAAATTTGTCAACCCCTGCCTTAGGGCATTAAATTTAATGCATGAAGATCCATTGGACGTATCTAGAATCGGCTGCAATGGGACATTGAAGTCTCCGCCCAAGATAAGTGTACCTCTTTGGAAGGCCGTCAATTGGTATGTTACAGAACGGAAGAAGGCTACTTGTTTCGTGTTTGGCGCGTATATGTTAGCGATTGTGTATGTTAAGTTATGTAGAGATCCGCGGATAAAAATGAACCTGCCATTTGGGTCTCGTAGAATTTCTTCGACCTGAAAGGGGCAGCGCGGGGAAATCAGGATCGACACTCCCTTAGATTTCGCTGTATTGTTAGGGGCGTGATATACCAAGGGGAAATTTTTATCGGTAAGTTTTGGAATTCCGTCAGATCGGAAATGCGTTTCTTGTAGAAGTGCAATGTGAATTTTTTCCTTCCATAATGTATACAATAGGCGTGATCGCTTTTCAGGGGTATTCAGGCCGCGGGTGTTTAGTGAGTATAATTTGATCCGATCTAAGGGTCCTCCCGGAATGGAGTTGACCATATAAAACCATTAAAAAAATGCTAATCCGTAGAGAGGCACTTATAGTATAAGCAACATAAAGCACATGTTAACAACTAATAATGCACAGCATGCAAGCATTTAAGTATCAAACAAAGGCCATTGCTATTACTTCAGACCAATTTAAGCATTGTAGTGCAAAGTATCCCCAAATTATAAAAGAAAATATTAAGCGAAAAATAACCTAATATGGGCTAGAAGTAAAGGAAACTGTGAAAAGATAGGACTACTGCAACATCCCAATTCTTCAATGAAGATTCAATGACCAAAGGGGGTGTGAAAACTAAGGGAGGCTATGAAGGTGGGTCTTCCTAAAATGCCATCATTCCCAAATGAGATTATGGGCCTCTAACTTATCCTGAATTCTAGCTGTTAGTTTGTCCATTAATTCTACATACTAGCATACAAAGCAGTGAACAGCCGTAAGGACATGGAGCAGCAAATTTTTGTAAGGTTCAGCAAGTTTCAAAGGAGTGCTTTCACATTGGGACGCTGCACTGGCAGGGTGTCAAAAAAGTCCTACCAGCAGCTTCTTTGCAGCTCTTTAGGAGCAGTGAATACACCGCTCCTAAAGTGCCCCTGCCCATTGAAATCAATGCAGCAGCGCTTTGTGGGTGCTTTTAACCCTTTTTCCAGACACTAGCGGGGGCAAAATCGCCACACTAGCAGCCGAAAAGTGACGCAAAAACTACGGTAAAGAACCGCTAAAAATAACAGTGCTTTACCGCTGACGCCCGGGTGCTTTCAGTGTGAAAGTGCTCTAAATGTGAAAGAGGGTACCTTTATCTCGCCAGAAACTCCAGCAGTGATCAGAGCTGGTAGGGTAGATAGTGTGGAGTATATCCGGTGTCAGGTACCACAAGTAGAGTATTTTATGTTATAGTATAGAATAGGAGAGGCAACTGTCAGGGCAGATACAAAGTACATGTATGGGTAGGGGTATGGTGATTAGTCCATTGGAAATAGTAGTAACAGGCAGTTCAATGGTTAAAAATGCAGGAGATTTGGCTGTTCAATGGCGGCTGCTGTCCTCAGAGAGCTGACTCTGTGGTAAACAAAAGAGGGGTAGAGAAAGGAAGCGCCACCTAAGTGCAGGCTTTGGGCTGATTGGGCTTTGTTCTCCCTGTCTGACCCTCCTCCTGGAAGTATTCCTCGGAAGTAATCACGTGACCTGTCACGTGACCTGTGAGGCTGGAACAGGCTTCATCCTGATGGCCACAGGACAGGCCTGAAGACTCCACACATTCTGCTTTCTTCACTTCTAAGCAGCCCATGGATCCAGGACGAGGACTACAGGATGTTACAGATGAGCCTTCTTTCCTTACCTTCTTGTAAGTGTGTTTTGTACAATGTGTCATTAAAAGAACCTCTTTAATACTGCACTTAGGTGGCGCTTCCTTTCTCTACCCCTCTAGAGTATTTTATGTGCATTTTCTTTATAAAGGGTACAAAGGTAGGTCTTGGCCTTCTGGGACCAGACCACCTGCCATGCTTCTAAAGAAATCTCACCCCTTTCCCAGCAAACATGTAAGAATGTTTTCCTTGATCTTGGATGGGGAAGGCATTCAATATCTGGTAAATATCTGAAATTAAAGCTTTTCGTGAAAGGCCCTCCAAGATCATTTTTTCAAAGGGGGACAGGGGGAGAATTGTAAGGTAGGAGTGATGGTCTTAGTGTAATGGCAGATCTGCAAGTACCCATAGAACACCTGGAGGGGTAGGTCAAATATGTCCTGAAGCTCATTGAACCAGGTGGGCGAAATGAAATAAGTTCCTCGTCGCCCGAGGGGAAGATATCAGGACCATCAGGCTATCTGGCACTTTGGGATTGAACAGGAAAGCAGTTGGCAAAGATGTTTCACATTTAAGGGCGTGTTGGTGAGATAATACATGCCAACTAAGCTGAGCCATTGCCCTTACCAACCGACTAGAATCTACCTCTGCAATTGCATTCCACAAAAGATTATTGGGATATATGGGTGCTAGCCAGAGTTTTTCAATTACAGTCCACTTGTATGAACACCATGTATGAACATCATGCACCTGTATGTAGTTGGGCTGCTTGGTAATACTTTATAAGGTTTGGAAATGCAAGGCCTTCATCAGTGTGCAAGGCCATAAGGACTGTGTGAGATATTCTATGTCTCTTATAATTCCAAACAAAATTCAAATGGTCTATTTGCAATTTTTTTAAAGTGGAATGGGAATAGGTAGCGTTTGAAATCTTAGAGCGAACTTGACAGAAGCAATACGTGCCAATAGGGAGATATGATGCTTCTTCCATTGGTTTATTGTTGATCTTATTTGCTAGTAAAGAGAGGGAAAATTCTCTTTATGCAACGTAATGTAAACTTAAGGTACTTAAGGGCTCTGGTTTTCCAAGAATAAGGGAAGCAGGTCATTAAGTGATGTACCTCAGCGGCAGGGATGTTAATGGGGAGGGCCTCTGACTTGGTTGAATTTGTTTTTTAGCCCGAGAGAGCACCATAATGGTCCAATTAAGCATGTAGATTGGGTAAGGAGGATTCTGAGTCTAGGTCAAAATGATACCATCCACAAAGAGTGACATTTTTAATTCTGTGCCCTGAATGTCTGGATTCCTACGGATAGATGCAGCTAAGGGCTCAATGCAAAGTACGAATTATAGAGGAGGGAGCTGGCAGCTCTGTCGAGTGCCATTGGTCACTTGGAAGGGGGACGAGAGTGCAAAAGGTGTTCTCACTTGGGATGTTGGGTTACAATATAAGATCGGAATCTTACATAGATTCGCAAGGCCATTTTATTATTTTGCGTGGGAGCTGGCAAACATAAGCTGTCACCTTCTGTACTCTATATGCCCCGAATATCAAACAAACTAGCTTCCTAACCAAAGTTTATTCTTGTCTTTCGATCTGACCATGAATACTTGCTTATAGGAGGTGACTTTTAATCTACCTTATTCTGCTATTCTCAACCATTTGGTGGATGCTTGCGGTTCCCAGGCTTGAGTCACTAAAGGTTCACAACTATTTTGCCAACTCTCTAGAACTGGGATATGCAATTAGCGGACCTCCAGCTGTTGCAGAACTACAAGTCCCATGAGGCATAGCAAGACTCTGACAGCCACGAGCATGACACCCAGAGGCAGAGGCATGATGGGACTTGTAGTTTTGCAACATCTGGAGGTCCGCTAATTGCATATCCCTGCGTCTAGAAGATATGTTCTGTTTGATGCTTGGTGGGTCCTCCACCCCTTAGATCGACAATATACCTTCCACTCCACTCCTCATCGAACGCATTCTAGCATTGACAATTTTTTTGTTAATAATCCTACACTTAGAATAGTGCAATCAGCTCATATACTTCTGATTTCATGGTCCGATCACGCCATTGCTAGTTTCTTTTAGCCGTAGACCATGTAATTGGCAATTGAACGATTTCCTTCTCAAACACTCCCCTTCTAAGTCAGGTTTGGAGTCAGCTTTGAAAGTGCATTTTGTTGAAAATGCCACCCTAGATGTATCTCTTTCGCCTCTGGGAAGCCCACAAAGTGGTTATTTGAGGTCCATGGATTGATATCTCTTCAGCCATGAAAAAAATGCTCTGGCCACCAATTTTTTTACCATGCTTTCTTTTTTGGGGGGGTGGGGGGAGTGGACAGTATGAAGCATCTAATGCCTGTGAGAGAGCGACGGTGGGGTAAGTCACAATTACCAATCTCCCTGTGCGGCTTTCAGTAAAGCTTCTGGAAGCCGTGGTAGGGAGAGGAGGAAAAGTGGCTGTCAGATGCTTTATTAAAAGCCGCGCAGGGAGATCAGTGATTATTACTCCCCCCACCTTCGCTCGGATCGTTCCTGACTGTCCAAGTATGGGGTCAAGCATCGAAGCATTTCCACAAGTACAAGTACTCGTAGAAATGCTTGGTATGGGCACCAGTGCAACCCTATTAAAAAGGATAGCTACGTCAGCTCTCTCACAGGCATTAGATGCTTGATAGATCTGGGGAAAATATCTGGATGTGAATGCAAAGGAGGTCCTCTTGTCTAGATGGGTCTCTTGAACTAAAATAACATCTGTCCCTGACTGTCTTAATTCCCTCAGTGCCAGGTGCCATTTTCTATCGGAGTTCAAACCATGAACGTTCAGAGACCAGGACCTTAACCATAGTGTTGGGTAAAAGCAGGCGGTACAGTACTTATCTGATCCAATGCCAAGACAGCTTAAGCCAACAGGCCATGGGGGTACAAAGCTGTTAAAAAAATATATAAAAAAAAAATGTAAAATGAAAAAAAAAATGTTTTTAAAAATAAACAAAAACTACTGTCACCTTGCTCTAAACTACTGACACATATCCACACACCATCCACTGCTCTACTGGCTGACACTGTCCATTTTTAACCAGTTGCTGACGGCCGTACGACTTTGTACGGCCTCAGCGCGGCTCTGAATTCCTAACAGGCCGTGTTTTTACGGCCTCCCCTTTGCTCGTTCCCCGCGCGCGCTCACGAGCGCGCAGCGGGGAACTACTGTCATCGCCGCGTCCCCTGGATACAGCCGCACACAGATCGCGGTAAATAGCCAATCACAGCGGCTATTTACAGCGCGATCTGGACAGCCAATGACGGATGATCTCATATGTAAACATATGAGATCATCTCTCATTGCCGGCGCTCTCTCCACACACAGACGCCGCGTGTGTGGAGAGAGAGTGAGTTAGTGAATTACAGTTACAGTGAAAGTTAAAAAAAGTGCCCATCAGCGCCCAATCAGTGCCCAATCAGTGCCCACCTGTACCCACCTGGTACCACCAGTGCCCACCTGGTACCACCAGTGCCCACCTGGTACCACCAGTGCCCACCTAGTACCACCAGTGCCCACCTGGTGCCCACCAGTACCACCTGTGCCCACCTGTGCCACAGTACCGCCCGTGCCACAGTACCGCCCGTGCCACAGTACCGCCCGTGCCACAGTACCGCCTGTGCCCGCCTGTGCCACCAGTACCGCCCGTGCCATCAGTACCGCCCGTGCCATCAGTACCGCCCGTGCCATCAGTACCGCCCGTGCCACCGTACCACCTGTGCCACAGTACCACCTGTGCCCGCCTGTGCCATCAGTACCGCCCGTACCATCAGTACCGCCCGTGCCATCAGTACCGTCCGTACCGCCCGTGCCATCAGTACCGCCCGTGCCATCAGTACCGCCCGTGCCACAGTACCACCTGTGCCCGCCTGTGCCATCAGTACCACCTGTGCCATCAGTACTGCCTGTGCCATCAGTACCGCCTGTGCCATCAGTACCGCCTGTGCCATCAGTACCGCCTGTGCCCACCTGTGATCAGGGCCCATCTGCAACACCTCAGTGCCCATCTGTGCCGCCTCATCCGTGCACATCTGTGCCGCCTCATCCGTGCACATCTGTGCAATCAGTACACATCTGTGCCGCCTCATCTGTGCACATCTGTGCAATCAGTACACATCTGTGCAGCCTCATCAGTCTCCATCTCTGCCACCTCAGTCCCCATCTCTGCCACCTCAGTCCCCATCTCTGCCACCTCAGTCCCCATCTCTGCCCATCTGTGCCACCTCAGTGTACATCTGTGCCACACACACACCGCCAGCAATGTCAAAACGTCGCTATTCCTTACAGGAGGCATTTCAGATTATTTCTGCACCTGATGAGAGCAATGTGGAGCTCCCTGTTTCTGATTCCCAATCGGATTCGGACGTAGACTATGAGCCAATCTACACCAGTGGAACAGCGACAGGCTCAGAGGGGGAAGATGGTCAGCCCGCCAAAAGAAGGCGCTCTGGTGAGGAGGCAGTGGCATCCACCAGCACCGACATGCCATCCACCAGCACCGACATGCCATCCACCGATACTGAAGTGCCATCCACCAGTACCGTCGTGCCATCCACCTCTACCGAATTGCCATCCACCAGCACCGCAGTACCCCAGCAACAAAGGTCAAGGACCCATGCCAGCCTTCCCTATGCCCTTCAGTACCCCCTGTGGCTTCCTCCAAATTCCGGAGAAGCCAACATTCCCCCCTTCACTGCCCAGCCAGGAGTCCAGGTAAACACGGACAATTTTTCCCCAATTCAATTTTTCGATTTATTTTTCCCTGAGGAACTGCTTTCTAGCATTGTGGCCCAGTGCAACTTGTATGCCCAACAATTTATCATCAAGAACCCCACATCGTCCTATGCCCGTCCCTTCCAGTGGAGAGACCTTACAGTGGATGAGTTCAGGATTTTTTTAGGCCTCACTTTTTGCATGGGACTCAACCCAAAAAATGAAAAACATTCCTTTTGGTCAAAACGCCCCATTTACCACATGCCAATTTTCTCCACAACAATGCCCAGATCCCGATATTTTATAATCATGAGGTTCCTCCACTTCAATGATAATACACAGTGCCTTCCCCGAAATGACCCCAATTTTGACAGGCTTTTCAAAATTCGCCCCTTATTAGATTATTTTTCGCAATTATTCCCCCAAATATATACCCCGGAACAAAACGTATGTGTCGACGAGTCCCTAGTAAAATTTTGTGGCCGACTTAAAATCAAACAATTTATACCCAGCAAAAGGGCCCGCTATGGGGTGAAGGTCTACAAACTTTGCGAACGAGCCACAGGGTACCTTTTATTCCTTTTTGGTGTACCAAGGGAAGGACACCCAGCTGAATCCCCCCGATTGCCCAGACTACTTGGGATCAAGTGGGAAAGTTGTCTGGCAACTCATCAACCCCCTCCTTGATAAAGGATACCACCTGTACGTGGACAACTTCTATACGTCTCTTCCTCTGTTCCACAACCTGCACCGAAAGAAGACGCCAGCATTTGGCACCGCCAGAAAGAACCGGAAAGGCTTTCCGCAAAGCCTTGTAAATACAAAGCTGAAGAAAGGGGAATCGGCGAGTCTGCGGAACAAGGAGGTTCTGGCAGTGAAGTGGAGGGACAGAAGAGACGTATATATGTTGTCCTCCATCCACAACGATTCTTTTGTTGAAACCCGCAGAAGGCGTGGCACCACCATCCAAAAACCCACCTGCATTCAGGACTACAATTTGTTCATGGGGGGAGTCGACTTAAACGACCAAATGTTGGAACCATACCTTGCCACAAGACGCACGTACCATTGGTACAAAAAGGTAGCAATTTATTTTTTTCATTTGGCCGTCTACAACTCCCATGTTGTTTACCGCAAATCAACCCAAAACCCCCTACCCTTCCTTGGCTACCTGGAGGAAATTACCACTTCCCTGATATTCCCCAACGACCTGCCCCAAAACATCCGATCGGATGTTCTAAGTCGGCTCTCCGAACGGCACTTCCCGGATAAGATCCCTCCCACAGCATCAGGCCGACGAGCTCAAAAAAAATGTAGAGTGTGTACCAGTGGAGGAATCAGACGGGACACAGTTTATTATAGTGCAGAGTGTCCTTCACAACCAGGCCTCTGTATAATTGACTGTTTCAAACGTTACCATACTAAACTAAAGTATTAGTTTAGTATGGTAAACGTAATCCTCCGTTCCTGCCTTCTCACCCCTTATGCCACTGCCTGCTTTTGTAACTGACCCCGGCTTGTTATTGGACCACCCTTCTGCCTAATGATTTTGCAATACCGCTGCCTGATTTGGAATTGACCCTGGACTGTTTTTCGACCATTCTTCTGCCTAACGATTCTGTACTGCCTCTGCCTGATCTGGAACTGACCTCGGACTGTTTGACCATGCCTTTTGCCTGCCTCTTGGACTGATCTTGTACCCTGCTACTGGACTAGTGGGATTCAACACAGGGGTCTCACATATGTGAGGGGCGCCAGAAAAGTTTTTCTGGATGAAGAAAACTTTTTTGTTTTCTCATGCTAGATTAGGGTCTGGTTGCCCGGAGGCTTCAAAGAGATTTGGGTGGGAGAAGCCTCTACCCCTGTCCCCATTCTGTCCTGAACGAGGCCCTCCTTCTGCCTGCTGCCTGTAGGACCTATGCCATCATGCCTCTGCCTGTTGCATGAACTGACCACTGATCCCTGCCTGGACGTTGCTGACCAAGTCCCTGCCTGCTGCCTGGACCAGTGCTATCCTGCTGTGTAGAACTGCGCTACTATTACCAAGGTAATCTTTTGTTTACGCTTTGCTCAGCATAATGTATTTTGGGGTGTAATTCTTGGTATGTGCATGCTATGTGTCTCTGGAACACCTGACGGTGTTCCTTGCATGTTGGATCTCTATATGTGGTCAGGCTGTGTAGAAGTCTCACACATGGGGTATCGTTTTACTCAGGAGGAGTAGCAGAATGTATTTTGGGGTGTCATTTTTGCTATGTACATGCTATGTGTTGGAAATATCTTATCAATGGACAACTTTGTGTAAAAAAAATGCGTTTTCATTTTTTTTCCACATATTCCAAAAACTTCTGGAAAAAAATGAACTGTTCAAAAGACTCATTATGCCTCATAGATTATACGTTGGGGTGTTAGCTTTCCAAAATGGGGTCATTTTGTGGGTAATTCCATTGTCCTGGTGTTGCAGGGCCTTCAAACGTGTAATAGGTTGTCAACTAGTTAGATGTGCAATTTATGCTCCTAAAACCCCTGATGGCGCTCCCTGCATGTTGGGCATCTGTATGTGGCCAGGCAGTGAAAAAGTCTCACACATGGGGTATCGTTTTACTCAGGAGGAGTAGCAGAATGTATTTTGGGGTGTCATTTTTGCTATGTACATGCTATGTGTTGGAAATATCTTATCAATGGACAACTTTGTGTAAAAAAAATGCGTTTTCATTTTTTTTCCACATATTCCAAAAACTTCTGGAAAAAAATGAACCGTTCAAAAGACTCATTATGCCTCATAGATTATACGTTGGGGTGTTAGCTTTCCAAAATGGGGTCATTTTGTGGGTAATTCCATTGTCCTGGTGTTCCAGGGCCTTCAAACGTGTAATAGGTTGTCAACTAGTTAGATGTGCAATTTATGCTCCTAAAACCCCTGATGGCGCTCCCTGCAGGTTGGGCATCGGTATGTGGCCAGGCAGTGGAAAAGTCTCACACATGGGGTATCGTTTTACTCAGGAAGAGTAGCAGAATGTATTTTGGGGTGTCATTTGTGGTATGCACATGCCATGTGAGAGAAATAAGCAATTACAATGACACTTTTGAGAAATTTTTTAAATAAAAATCTTAATTTTGCAAAGTGTTTTGGGAAAAAATGACAACTTCAAATAACTCACCATGCCTCTTACTAAATACCTTGGGATGTCTACTTTCCAAAAAGGGGTTATTTGGGGGGAATTTGTACTTTCCTGGCTTGTTAGGGTCTCAAGAAATGAGATAGGCCTTCAAAACATCAGGTGTGATCAGATGTGATAATTTATTATGATTTGCACTATAGCTTGTAGACTCTAAAACTTTCACACAGACCAAATAATTTCCCAAAAAATTGGGTTATTTTTATCAAAGACATGTAGCAGTATAAATTGTGGCCAAAATTTATGAAGAAAATGTAATATTTTGCAAAATTTTATCACAGAAACTAAGAAAAAAACTTTTTTTTTCTAAATTTTCGGTCTTTTTTCATTAATAGCGCAAAAAATAAAAAACCCAGAGGTGATCAAATACCACCAAAAGAAAGCTCTATTTGTGGGAAAAAAAGGACAAAAAAATCATTTGGGTACAGTGTTGCATGACTGAGTAATTGTCATTCAAAGTGTGAGAGCCCTGAAAGCTGAAAATTGGTCTGGTCAGGAGAGTGTTTAAGTGCCCAGTATGGAAGTGGTTAAGGTAGGTTTATTCTCAAACGCTAAAGATGCGTTTCCTCCTTGGTGGAGGGACGGTCTACTGACATTTTCTCCAGCTTAGTACAAAGACGTCCGAAAAAATAACGTTTTTCCCCAATGGGGCTTTGGACAGAAATATAAATGTGATCGAAGAGTTGTTTATCGAATAATAGTATACAACATATTTATTTGAGGATTGTCGAATGTCACAATTAAGTTACAATAAATAGAACATGTAAAATGGTCTGGCCAGATAAAATCCTGCATATTCCAATATTACCATACATACACAATGTAAAACAAGATTGCATAGCAATTAATGTAGGTGTAGATTACTGACGCGTTTCGACCATAGAGTGGTCATCTTCAGGGGGATCGTTGACTCTAAGAGACATATAAAATAACTTCAATATTCAAAACATATAATCATACATTACAATACAAGTATGGCATGGCGATATAGTTACCGCTTAAAAATGGATTAGACGGTTGCATGGCCAGGAATGTCAGGAAACTGTGGAGCAATCCGGAGGATCGTGTCATCGCCCACCACCCCCCCATACAAGGGGAAGGAGCCAGACCCTGTGGGCTTACAAGAAGCCACACTGGTGACGCCCGTCAGAGGGCAGGAGAGGACGTGAAAAGCGGCACCTTCAACAAGTTCCCAAGTTAATGACCGTATATTGAATAAAAAGATAGGGTAAGTTAGCTCTTGGCTGTGTTGCAAGAGTACTAAATAAGTTATATGTATTTAATATATGGACTAGCTTCAATCTTATCTATAAATGTATAAGCATCAAGGTGTCCTAGGGGTATAAGTATGGTAGGTCAATGTAAAATAAATGATGATGATGATACTTGAATCATGAGTGAAAAAATGAAGAGTGAAAAAACTGAGAAAAAAAAAATATTATTGTGTAAGCGTCAGTGAAAGGGATAAGAATAGCACGAACTGCAATGTGAAAAATCAAGCTGCCCATAAAGGGCTGTGGGGTAGTAAAAAGTGTTGATAGTGTGGATATTTAGAGTGAATGAATGAAATGCATATAGACAGCTAATGAATCATGTGAGAAAATGGTGGAGATTATGTAAGAATGTGAACGGAGATCAGCAGTGTGCTGAGGCTGGTGAAAAAGGTGTAAGATAAAGATGATTCAGGAGTGATTAAGAATGGTAGATCTATTATTGTAGTTTACCTTGTACAGCTTGTAGTGGCTTGTATAGATGGAAAATTGAATATAGTTGGAGCCTGACTACAAAAAAGTAAAAGCTCAGGAGCCCAAAAAAGATGTGTGCAGTATCGTCCGTCTTTGCCAGCATGGAATCAGGTATGATCCACAAGCAGGCGGTTATCAATATATGCCTCAAGAGGCAATTGGGGTAAGTGTGCACAGGTGTCATATCCCTCCCCCTCTCTCCTCTCCTCCTGGAGCTATGGCGTAGGGGCCGTAACCATGATGGCCCATAGTGTGGCTCCCTCAGCGTCCTGGAAGGCAAATTAATGCCCCGGCCCCAGAACTTGTTGCAGGTGCCGCTTCTCAAGTCCTCTTCTGCCCTCTGGTGGGCGTCACCAGTGTGGCTTTTTGTAAGCCCACAGGGTCGGGCTCCTTCCCCTTGTATAGGGGGGGGTGGTAGGCGATGACACGATCCTCCGGATTGCTTTACAGTTTCCTAACATTCCTGGCCATGCAACCGTCTACTCCATTTTTTAGCGGTAACTATATCGCCATGCCATACTTGTATTGTAATGTATGATTCTGTTTTTAATATTGAAGTTATTTTATATGTCTCTTAGAGTCAACGATCCCCCTGAAGATGACCACGCTATGGTCGAAACGCGTCGGTAATTTACACCTACATTAATTGCTATGCAATCTTGTTTTACACTGTGCATGTATGGTAATATTGGAATATGCAGGATTTTATCTGGCCAGACCGTTTTACATGTTCTACTTATTGTAACTTAATTGTGAGATTCGACAATCCTCAAATAAATATGTTGTATACTATTATTCGATAAACAACTCTTCAATCACATTTATATTGCTGTCCAAAGCCCCATTGGGGAAAACCGTTCTTTTTTCATTTATACCGGGGTTCGCAGCATATACATCTCTCCTATGTGTGTTTCCGAGTACAAAGACGTCCGGCCTTTAATTTCACCCTATCTTAGGAGAGGTACACAAAGAGGGCCAGATTCAGATAGATCAGCGGATCTTTAGATCCGCGTAATCTATCTGATTTAAGATCCGCCGCCTCAAGTTTTAGAGGCAAGTGGGTAATTCACAAAACACTTACCTCCAAACTTGCGGCGGCGGATCGTAAATCCCCCGGCGGAATTCAAATTCCGCGGCTAGGGGGAGCGTAGTATTTAAATCAGGCGCGTCCCCGCGCCGATTTAAATGCGCATGCGCCATCCGCGAATTTTCCCGGCGTGCATTGCTCCCAATGACGTCGCTAGGACGTCATTGGTTTCGGCGTGAGCGTAACTTGCGACGAGCGGTTTTGTGAATCGACGTACGCAAACGACATAAAAAAAAAATTGGACGCGGGAACGACGGCCATACTTAACATTGGTTGCGCCTCATAGAAGCAGGGGTAACTATGCGCCGGGAAAACGCTTACGTAAACGACGTAAAGTGACTGCGTCGGGCGCGCGTACGTTCGTGAATTGGCGTATCTTGCTGATTTACAGATTGTCGCCGTAAATCAGCGAGAACGCCCCCAGCGGCCATTTTTAAATTGCAGTTAAGATCCGACGGTGTAACACAGTTACACCTGTCGGATCTTAGTCATATCTATGCGTAACTGATTCTATGAATCAGTCGCATAGATACGACCGGCCTAACTCAGAGATACGATGGTGTATCAGGAGATACACCGTCGTATCTCTTTGAGAATCTGGCCCAGAGTCTCTATTTCTATTTTCTCTATGTTCCTTTTCACTACTCATTCTTACTGCTACAGCCACAAGCGGTATTCATCTCCTTCCTTTTTAGGAAGAGACTTTCCAAATTCTACACAGGGTGTTTCTTCATTAACACAATGTACAGGTATATGGAAAATGGCAGTGACATAAAGAAACACAGACATTTTGAACAGCATGGACTTAATAGAAAATGCACTAGAATAGGCTATACCCCCCATCTATTCACACATCAATGCATTCCTTACGTTGCTGAATAAATGTCCAGCTCATACAATGCAACGATGGGCTGTCAGCAGCCATAGTTATTCATTCAGCAGGGGATCACCTGCAGTGATTGTGGCTGGATGCACACAAAGTGCATCCTGTTCCGATCATGCATAATTGCTGTCACAAATAGCTTTGTCCGCTGATAGACTGTCATTGCATTGTAGGGGCTTAGTTATTGCAGCTTTTCACACACATCTGTCAATTCCAGCCCCAAGGATCCCCAGACTCTTGCCACTGGATATTCCAGCAGGTGTAATTACCCATGCGAATGGACCCTAAAGCACCACATTTTGTGGTACCATTTTTTAAGACCATTGATCACATTCTGAACATTCATATCCCAGGCTGCCTTGGAGACATTTTACACAAGGCTCTGGAGCCAAATTCTTTGGAGTTTATTCCCAAATACTTCTCTTTTTCAGTGATCCAGCATCACAACATTCTTCTCTATCACAATTTTTTTCTCTGTCTGGCTCCATGTTCTGGAAAATTAATTCATCAGCACCCCTCAGTTTTGCCCCAATTTTGCATATTTTATTTCTTATTACCATAATTCATGTCTACAACCCTGAAACTTGGCCCTGAACTCTGATATGGCCTACCCTCCCTGTTTTGGTATTGCAGATTACCAGTTTTACTGGGAAGTAATTTGGCTCTTGCCTTCTCAGAACCTGGCCTTTTTACAGGCCAACTTCACTACCCAGTCTGGTGCTGGAAAAGGTTACATTGGCCCTGTTCTCGGTGCTTGCCTTTTGTTTGTTTCCCTCTTCACATGTGGTCTGTAGGTACTTGTTTGTCTCTCTTTCCACACGTCTCCAGTTATATGAATGCTCTACAGACTTTTGCCCAGAGATCTTCCAGCATCTCTAATTTACAAATTTTCACCATTTCAGGTTGGGTGCCCCCTTTCTGTTGGGGAATGCAGATCACTTTCACCACACTGCAATCTATCATGTATTGTAAGGTAGTTCTCACTACTATTTCGGGCTTTTGGGAAAAAACTAAAGACCCACCTCTTCTAATGGACAACACTGGATGCAAAGCGCCTTGAGGCGATTAAGTTCGCATTTGTTGCGCTATACAAGTTTCTCACTCACTGTGATGATAAAAGAACCCCACCTCAGAACCTGTTCCCGTTCCTCATCCTGCAAACTCCTAGTTCTTGCTACTCTGCAGGTCATAACTTGGCCTTGTATTGCTAATTCCTTAATTCCTCTGCGCCTGCACCCCCCATGCACTCTTTTCGCAGGATTTGTCTACTATGGCTTCCTACCATGTCTTACCTTGGGGGGCTGACCCCTGTTCTGTTTTCATAAAGGGAGATCCCTCAGTATGAGTCTTTCATCGAGCAGGGTGGTTTTGCTGCCTATTTTTCTAGGCCTGTTTTGACAATTCTTTTGCCCACCCTCAATTTATTGCTTGGGAATGTCCCATGGTCCATGAATCACGTACTGTACTGTACAATTAGGACCATAGGAATTTTGACATACCTGTAAATATCATATCCTGGCGTACAGTACAGTACACGGGTTCTTTTCTTAATTTCACAGAGGAAGTGAGGGTTATATGGATACACTGGGGCAGTTTTTGCTAGTGTACAATCACCTGATGGTAGTGGCATATAACCCATGGTTTAAGAATAATTTCCTGTGTTCTGTACTGTACACCTAGTTGTGGAATTTACAGCTACGTCAAAATTCCTATTTATTTATTTTCTTTCAAGTAGCACATTTAAAAACAAACAGTAAATTACTGTTCTAATAGTTTGAAGTCATCAAGTAAGCCTAATAAAAAACTGGCTACACATGGCATTGTTTATCTACCACCTCTGTTGGTTAGCAGTATATTGTACCATGTATTCCTTGCAGGATTGTGGCTGTCTCCATCCCCTGTTTAGTGTTTCACTGGCATCAGTGCCTTAAAAGGAGGCTTCTGCTGTGTTGCAGCTCCGACCATTAAAATACACTTCCTTGCTTTTAATGTTGGAATTTAGAGTGGAGGGTGTCATTCCCAGGGAGTTCCCTTCATCAATGGAAAAAAAAAAGTTTCCGACCAGTATACAAATCCATGCTGCAAAAGCTTTTGATTAAGGGCCGATATAACATGGCTTTCATTTACAGCAGGAAAGACATTTTTGTGGTCTACAAAACATCTCTACAAGCAATACTGTGTATTGATTTTCCTAAATGATCAAATAAAAGTATAATGTTTTTATTTATTTTTATCTAATGGAGTTGCATAACTGACTAAGCAGCCTGTCCATGTTAATACAAGGCATTTCTGATTATTGTAGCTGCATGAACAAAAAAAATTTGATTCATTACTGAAAATCATGTAAATATTCTTGACTTAAGCGTATGTTAAAAAACAAAAATTAAAAAACGTTTCTTGCTCCCAAGCTCCCCTATTTGACCTAATGCCTAGGCAGGTCTTTGGCTAAGGGCCCTTTCACACCTACGGACAATCGGTCCGTTTATTACAAGTCCGTTTACGGACTTGTAATGTATCCCTATGGGATTGCAGACGTTAGCAGATGATGCATCCGCTAACGTCCGCAACCATCCGCGTCCGCAAAGATCCGCTTTTGCGGATGGAAGAAAACCCTATTTTTCTTCCGTCCGGCGGAACGGATCGGATGACTACGGACACACGGTCCTTATTCATCCGATTCCCCATAGGGGAGAGCGGAGGAGAGACAGGGCGGTCTCTGCACTGTGTGCGGGGACCGCCCTGTCCGCCGACAGCTCAGCGGGAATTTACGGATTAATCCCCGCTGAGCCAAACGGGCTAAAGGAGCGGATCAATACGGATCCGCTCAGTGTGAAAGAGCCCTATGGAAAAACACGTTTTGTGTGTAGCTTATAACTATTGCTTTTAGTTTCCCATTGGTAGATATGCAATTGGAAAAAAAGATCAGTAAGGAGGTGCAGTTTGTGCAGGATGCGCAGCATTATATGTGTTGACTAAACATGACTGTCTCTATGTAGATATAATTACAGACTACACATAGTAACTTTATTTTAATTACACACAATGATAAAAAAATTACTTTAACCTGATTACCTGCACATCTAAGAATTATTATGAAGACTATAATTCCTTGTTAACTGCCCAGTAAGAGACTTGAGACTATTTTATGAGAGGGCTATTAGATACCCACTGTAACATAGTACTGGGTAAACGATATGTGTTATCTACACAGAAGGGAACTCTGGTCATTGGATTAGCACACAGGATTGTCTAGTATACTGTCAGTTAAAAAACTGGATGAAATTTGCATAGAGCTGTACTGAAAACATATATTTTACTTTAAGATAAAGCCTATCGACACGCAAACAGAAAATCGGACGAAAAATACCACATTCAAAGCGATCATACGATAATTTGACCATTAGTACACAGCTTTCAAGAGCAGATCACAACAGTTCATCCGAAGGGACAAACACAAAAATGTTTCTGGTACGATACAAGAACGTATGATTTCCATTAAACAGTACAGTATTCGTCCAAAAAAAAATAAAAAATGGCAAGAGCCAGACCATGCATGCTCAGAAGCGAAAGAATACATTACAGTACAATACAAAACATTCTCCATTAGACTAGCATGCAAAAAAAACGATCATTCATCCAATATTCTCATCGTGTGTACGAGGCATAAAAGTAACCTGTCATAAGAGAATTATTCAGGTTTCCACTGGCCTCTCCTAAAAATGCTATTTGCCTGGCTGGCTGTCATACTTACCCTCTTCCTTTGAGTGAACAGACAACAAGCATGCCAGTTAGAATTACTAACTCATCTGTGAATTCTTCTGGCTGCATACTTGTTCCGGAACTGTTACTCTAAATCCGGGGCGTCCAAATTTTTTCAAAGAGGGCCAGATTTGATGAAGTGAATGTGCGTGAGGGCTGACCATTCTGCCTGACATTCTTTGAACCATTAAAATTCGATCTAAGTGTGTTCATCTGAGCACTAATAGACTGCCCAAGAAGAATTCTCTTGCCTTTGTGGCGATGGATATCTTTTGTGGCCCCAACGAATCCCAGAGCGCTGCTCGGGACTAGGGTTGAGCTCTGGCGTGTTGTTTGGATATACCGTATTTATCGGCGTATAACACGCACCTTCACTTTAAGGAAAGTTTCAGGAAAATTTTTTTATTTTAAATAAATAAAGAACTGGGAAGCAAAATAAGGGTCAGTGCCCATCAATACAGCCTCACATGTGCCATGAATGCAGCCTCACCATTGCCATCAGTGCAACCTGATTGATGCCCATCTGCAGCCTCTGAGGGGACAGGATGAGCGCCAACAGATTACATACAGGAGAATCTCCTGTTTACACGGCGGCCTCTTTAATACAAAGTCCCGCCTCTAATCATAGACAGAACAGTCGTCCAATGACAGCCCAGGAGACAGGATTCCCTATTACAGATGCAGCCGAGTAAACAGGAGATTCTCTTGTATATAATCTGACGGCGCTTGTCCCGCCCCCTCCGAGGCAGCACCGATACAGTATATATATATATATATATATATATGTGTATGTATATGTATTGTGGCCCACAAAAGATATATATCCAAAATACTAGAGGGGACCACATTAAACCAGAACATGGGCCGGACTTTGGACATGCCTTCTCTAAATGAAGCAAGGGGATCAGCATGATAGCCAAGCCACTAGCATTTTCATTATTAAAAAAAAAAAATAAGCAATTGCAACCTATCTTATTTTTCTCATGACAGGTATCATTGAAAATCAAATTTTTCTCTTCCAGTTGTGTAGAAACAGATGTGAACAGACCAGTTATAACCGAATTGTATTTTGCTTTGGGTAATGTAAAAGTGTTAGAGCCTTTGGGTAATGTAAAAATCGTTAATAGGGAGATTTCGCCTTACTGTCAGGACTGGGTACTAGTGCCAGGGCAAGGTCATCCAGTGCCCTCTGATTGTATTTCTGGATGCAGCAGATAGCACAATAAAGGTCCTCTTTACAAAATATAATCTATAGCATGTCTGACCAGTTTCAGGAGTAGGCAAAGTGTGTTCCTTGTGGTAGTACACATATTCTCTTCCATAAACAGTGACTTTACTGGATAAAGAGAGATGGGGTATATAAAATGTTTTTATTTTTCTTTTTTATATATAAAATGAATTCTAAATAGCGTGAAGACAACTCCCGTGAGTGAGAGTAATCCTGCAGTGGGATATAGAGGAAGAGGATAGAAGAGCTCGGGATGGTGCAATTGAGGTTTGGGGGAGGATAATGTTCTCACTGCCCATATTAGGAATCTACTGAGTGGAATGCCTCAGAGTTTGTTTATCTCCTGTGATCTTCATTTCCCACATGTGGTTGTGCGAGTTCCTTTTCCTCTATTTTTTTTTCTTTTTCTTTAAGGATATACATATATCTGTATATGACAAAAGTATGTACAGAAAAGACAGAACACAAAGCTTGCAGCCGTGATACATATTTTGGTTGCTATTGATATTTGGCTATACTTTGGAATAGAAAAAAATATATAGAATTACAGTAAAATATTCTCTCTCTCTCCCTCTAAATTCAAATTCAAATTCAAATTCAAATAAGCTTTATTGGCAGGACCAAATACATGTTAGCATTGCCAAAGCAAGGAAAAGGGGAAGGGGGTAATATAAAGGGGAAGGGGGGTAATATAAAGGGGAATGGACATAAGTCTATGAAAGTCCTCAGGTTTTTCATGTCCCTCTCAGTCTGTGACACGCTGTCACATATTGGGCAGCTATCTTCACCATTGGCTCCTCTTCTCCCAGTAGAATTTGGAGTTTCCTCTTCTCTTCTGTAGAATTGAAGTCCGGGATGAGAGCGGAGAGTCTCTGGAAGTGAGTGTCCCTCACTGATGAGTACTTAGGGCAATGTAGCAGGAAGTGTTCCTCATCCTCCGGGACCCCCTGGTTACATTGCTGGCACAGTCTCCTCTCCCTGGGCTTGTAGGTCTGTCTGTGCCGCCCTAATTCCATTTCCAGGCTGTGGGCGCTCAGTCTGTACAAGCTCATTGTCTGTCTCTCTTTGGGGTCTTGTAGCACCTCCAGGTACGGGGCCAGTTTGTAGTCTCTCTGCAGTGACTGGTAAGTTGTTAGTTTTTTGGAGTTTGTTATTTCGTGTCTCCATTCTCCAACATGTTTTTCTTTGGAGTTATAAGTTATGATTTTTATTTGAGATTTTGACAGGCCGAATTGCTGAGAGTTTTGGGGAGACAATGTGTTGATGAGTTGTTGCAGGCCACACGGCTTGGACTGGTTCTTACTGTCCAGTAAGGCTTGATGGTGGTAGGAGTTGGGACTGCTGTTTTGTAGGTGGTCCCAGTATGATAGCGCCCTCTTCTGTACTGCGAGGAGTAAGGGAAATCTGCCCAACTCGGACCGGCAAGCACTGTTGGAGGTGCTCCGATGGACTTGGAGGATGTGCTTGCAAAATTCCAGATGGAATATTTCTGTTGGGCTGGGGTCCCATTTGGATTGGTCTGGGTAGGTGACAGGACCCCAAACTTCACTGCCATAAAGAAGAATTGGGGCGATGACGCTATCAAATATTCTGAGCCAGACTCTCACGGGTGGTTTTAGGTGGTACAGCCGTCTCCTGATGGCATAGTAGGCTCTGCATGCCTTGTCTTTTAGTGCCTCTATGGCTGGCTTGAAGCTTCCTGATTGGGTAATGTCTAGGCCGAGGTATGTGTAGCTGTTAGTTTCATCCACAGTGCAGTTGTTTATTGTGAAGGAAGGGCTCTTTGTTTGATTTGTATTTTTCTTTTGGAACACCATGGTTTTTGTTTTGCCCGAGTTGATTGGTAGTGCCCATGTGGCGCTGTATTTCTCCAGAACTTCCAGGCTGTCTTGAAGGCCTTTCTCTGTTGGTGACAGAAGTAGGAGGTCATCTGCATACAATAGGAACTTCACCTCGGTGTCATGTAGAGTCAGTCCTGGTGCTGGGGAGGATTCTAGAGCGGCCGCCAGTTCATTGATGTAGATGTTAAAGAGGGTTGGACTTAGGCTGCAGCCCTGTCTGACTCCTCTGGCCTGTAGGAAGTGTTCAGTTCTTTTTCCATTCACCTTTACGCTGCAGCTGTTCTCAGTGTATGAACTCTTGATGACGTCGTATGTTTTCCCTCCTATTCCGCTCTCCAATAGTTTGAGGAACAGGCCTGGGTGCCACACTGAATCAAATGCCTTCTTAAAGTCCACAAAGCAGGCGAATATCTTCCCATGTTTTGTATGGTGGACATGGTTCTTGATGAGGCTGTGCAGGGTGTAGATGTGGTCTGTAGTGCGATGGTTTGGCATGAACCCCGCCTGACTTCTGCTGAGGACATTGTGTTGTGTCAGGAAGTTGAGGATCCGTTTGTTGAGGATACTGTTGAATAGTTTCCCTAGTGTGCTGCTGACACATATCCCCCTGTAGTTGGATGGATCATACTGGTCTCCACTCTTATGGATGGGTGTTATGAGGCCTTGGTTCCATACTGTAGGGTAGTAACCAGCACTCAGGACCAGATTGAACAGTTTACACATTGCAGCGTGTACCTCTGGGGAGCCGTGTTTAATCATCTCTGGCAGGATTCCATCCATCCCACTGGATTTTTTGGTTTGCAGGTTTTGGATTTTCTCCCCAATTTCTTGTGGTGTAATCGGTACATCTAGGGGGTTCTGGAAGTCCTTAATTTTTTCCTCCATGTCATTTAGTCTTTTGATGATGTCTTTTTGTTCTACAGTTAGAGCCTCCTCTGGAATATTTTTGTAGAGGTCCTTAAAGTAGTTGAGCCAGATGTCGCCATTTTGGATGTGGAGGTTGTTTTTCCTGGGTGCTGAGCCAATATTCTTCCATGTTTCCCAGAAAGAATTTTCCTGAAGTGCCTCTTCCAGCTGTTGCAGGTTTTTGGAGATGAGGTCTTGCTTTTTCTTTTTAAGGGCTTGTTTGTACTTTTTCTGTAGGGTGCTATAGGCTATCCTTAGGTCAGCGTTGTCAGGGTCTCTGTGTTTGTTATTGGAGACGGTCCGTAAGGTGTTCCTTAATGCTTTGCATTCTTTGTCGAACCATTTATTGGATTGTTTGTTGGATGGTTTCCTGTAGTTGGTTTTTCTCAACTGGGCTGTTTCTGCAATGGTGTGTAGTATTTTATGGAAGTCCTTTGCTGCCTGGTTCACACCTGGTGGGCTTATCTCATAGGTGGTGTTTTGGAAGTTTTCAAGCTGTTTTTTAATGTCAGGTCTGTCGGTTACCTCTCTGTATTTTGTGGTAGACTGTTTGGACCATTTAAATGATGGTGGCAGGTTGCGGAGAGACGCCCGGTGGAGTTTTGGTGATGGTTTGCTAGAAGATTTGATGTATAGCAGTAGTTGATTGTGGTCTGATAGGTGTGTTTGTGGGGTGACTGTAAAACCATTGATGAGTGTGGGGTTCATATCTGTGATGGCATAGTCTACCACACTGCTGCCTACATGGGAGCTAAATGTGTACCTTCCTAGAGAGTCTCCCTTGGTACGGCCGTTGAGGATGTAGAGGCCCAGACTGCGACACACATTCAGCAATTTTCTTCCGTTTTTGTTGGTTGTACTGTCATAGCTGTTTCTTTGATTCTGTATGGACTCCTGGTCGTAATTTGCATGGCCCAGTATGTATGTGTTGCCATCAGAACTTGTATAGTCCTTTTCCCTTCCTGTCCTGGCATTGAGGTCTCCGCAGATGAGCACTTGTCCCAGGGATTGGAAGTGGATGACCTCATTTTGTAGGATCTCATAGGTGTCTGGCCTGTAATATGGAGACTCTGCTGGGGCAATGTATGCTGCACACAGGTAGATGTCAGACTGGGAGGTGAGGATGGAGCTGCTTATTCTTAGCCAGATGTGGCTCTCTCCTTTTTTGATTGCATTGATGTTCCCATGTAGCTCCTCCTTGTACCAGACTAGTATTCCTCCTGAACATCGGCCCTGTTTGATGTTTTTATCTTTCTGTGCGGGGACAGAGAATTCCCTATAGCCAGTAGGTACTGATGGTTCATCCTGTGCCCTGGTCCATGTTTCCAGGAGGATTTGTATGTCCGTCTCATATAGTCTTTGCTTGAAATCTGGATCATTTACTTTGGATCCGAAGGCTGAAGCGTTCAGACCCTGAATGTTCCAGCTACTGATTACTAATGATGTCATTTTTTAATTATATATTTATATACCTTGTAATGGGTGAATTTCTTGGGACCAACCGGTTTATAGGTGGTTGTCATTGTCTTGTCTTTTTTGCTTTTTTAGCTCAGTCACATCATTGCATAATGTGCTGAGGAGGGTTAGTATCTCCTCCTCCTTTTCTCTGCTCTGTTGTGGTCTTGATATCCATCTTGAGGTGGGTGGTTTCCATTCTTGCCATCTTCGTGGTCCAGTTCTTTGGCTGGGTGTATTGTTGTATTGTATTAGTGGTGAGGTTTGGGGTCTTGCAGTTGTAATTCTGTCTGTCTGAGAATGGTTTGTGCCATGTTCAGGGTTGTGAGTTCTCTCAAGGACAATGTCTTTGAATTCTCTTGCCAGGTGACTGACCCCTTGTTTGTTCAGATGTTTGTTGTCATAGAGGTGTTGGGGCGTTATAGAATGGTGTTCTGCCAGATGAATGGAAGGCTTTGACCTGGTTTTGTCTGCCAGCTCTGCATTGATTTGTTCGATTATGTTGTTTGGCATATCCCTCCTTGGAAGAAGGGAGGACAGAATTACTTTGGACTGTGGAAATTTTTGTTGGGCAGTCTCTGTTAGTTGCAATAATTTGTCCACAATGACTTGCGGTTGTTCCTGGATGTTGTTTGTGCCTGTGTGTATGATGATATGTTTGGGGTTAGTGAAATATGGATTGTTGATGACTCCTGTTGCCTGTTCAATTGTGAAACAGTGAATTTTGGAGACTCTTGTTCCTGGGAAGAGCCGTTTAGTGTTGAGGTATTTCCCGTTTGAGTCTATTATTAAGACAATTTCAGGATTTTGTTGCCTGTTCTTGTGGTTTGATGGTTTGTTTGGGGTTTCTGGATTTTTGCAGTTGTCTTGGCTGTTGCTGGGCTTTGTAATATTAATTTTAGGAGGTTGATGGGTCTCACCCGTCTGTTGTTTGTTGATGGGCACTTTGTCTGGACAGACCATCCTTTTTAGTTCTGTTTCCTGATTGTTGGGTATCATCTGTGATTTTAGTATATCCCTCTCCCTCTCTCTCCCCCTCTCCCCCTCTCCCCCTCTCCCCCTCTCTCTATCCCCCTCTCTCCCTCTCTCTCTCCCCCTCTCTCCCTCTCTCTCTCTCCCTCTCCCTCTCTCTCTCTCTCTCTCTCTCTCTCTCCCTCTCCCTCCCTCTCCCTCTCTCTCCCTCTCTCTCCCTCTCTCTCTCTCTCTCCCTCTCTCTCTCTCTCTCCCTCTCTCTCTCTCCCTCTCTCTCTCTCTCTCTCTCTCTCTCTCCCCCTCTCTCCCTCTCTCTCCCCCTCTCCCCCTCTCTCTCTCCCCCTCTCCCTCTCTCTCTCTCTCTCTCTCTCTCTCTCTCTCGCTCTCCCTCTCTCTCTCTCTCCCTCTCTCTCTCCCTCTCTCTCTCCCTCTCTCTCTCCCTCTCTCTCTCCCTCTCTCTCTCCCTCTCTCTCTCCCTCTCTCTCCCTCTCTCTCTCCCTCTCTCTCCCCCTCTCCCCCTCTCCCCCTCTCTCCCTCTCTCCCTCTCTCTCTCCCCCCTCTCTCCCTCTCTCTCTCCCCCTCTCTCCCTCTCTCTCTCCCCCTCTCTCCCTCTCTCTCCCCCTCTCTCCCCCTCTCTCCCTCTCTCTCTCTCCCTCTCTCTCAATTCAATTCAAATTCAATTCAAATAAGCTTTATTGGCAGGACCAAATACATGTTAGCATTGCCAAAGCAAGGAAAAGGGGAAGGGGGTAATATAAAGGGGAAGGGGGGGTAATATAAAGGGGAATGTCTCTCATGTCCCTCTCAGTCGGTGACACGCTGTCACATATTGGGCAGCTATCTTTGCCATTGGCTCCTCTTCTCCCAGTAGAAATTGGAGTTTCCTCTTCTCTTCTGTAGAGTTGAAGTCCGGGATGAGAGCGGAGAGTCTCTGGAAGTGAGTGTCCCTCACTGATGAGTACTTGGTGCAATGTAACAGGAAGTGTTCCTCATCCTCCGGGACCCCCTGGTCACATTGCTGGCACAGTCTACTCTCCCTGGGCTTGTAGGTCTGTCTGTGCCGTCCTAATTCCATTTCCAGGCTGTGGGCGCTCAGTCTGTACAGGCTCATTGTCTGTCTCTCTTTGGGGTCTTGTAGCACCTCCAGGTATGGGGCCAGTTTGTAGTCTCTCTGCAGTGACTGGTAAATCAATAGTTTTTTGGAGTTTGTTATTTCGTGTCTCCATTCTCCAACATGTTTTTCTTTGGAGTTATAAGTTATGATTTTTATTTGAGATTTTGTCAGGCCGCATTGTTGAGAGTTTTGGGGAGACAAGGTGTTGATAAGTTGTTGCAGGCCACACGGCTTGGACTGGTTCTTACTGTCCAGTAAGGCTTGATGGTGGTAGGAGTTGGGACTGCTGTTTTGTAGGTGGTCCCAGTATGATAGCACCCTCTTCTGTACTGCGAGGAGTAAGGGAAATCTGCCCAACTCGGACCGGCAAGCACTGTTGGAGGTGCTCCGATGAACTTGGAGGAGGTGCTTGCAAAATTCCAGATGGAATATTTCTGTTGGGCTGGGGTCCCATTTGGATTGGTCTGGGTAGGTGACAGGACCCCAAACTTCGCTGCCATAAAGAAGGATTGGGGCGATGACGCTGTCAAATATTCTGAGCCAGACTCTCACGGGTGGTTTTAGGTGGTACAGCCGTCTCCTTATGGCATAGTAGGCTCTGCATGCCTTGTCTTTTAGTGCCTCTATGGCTGGCTTGAAGCTTCCTGATTGGGTAATGTCTAGGCCGAGGTATGTGTAGCTGTTAGTTTCATCCACAGTGCGGTTGTTTATTGTGAAGGAAGGGCTCTTTGTTTGTTTTGTATTTTTCTTTTGGAACACCATGGTTTTTGTTTTGCCCGAGTTGATTGGTAGTGCCCATGTGGCGCTGTATTTCTCCAGAACTTCCAGGCTGTCTTGAAGGCCTTTCTCTGTTGGTGACAGAAGTAGGAGGTCATCTGCATACAATAGGAACTTCACCTCGGTGTCATGTAGAGTCAGTCCTGGTGCTGGGGAGGATTCTAGAGCGGCCGCCAGTTCATTGATGTAGATGTTAAAGAGGGTTGGACTTAGGCTGCAGCCCTGTCTGACCCCTCGGGCCTGTCGGAAGTGTTCAGTTCTTTTCCCATTCACCTTTACGCTGCAGCTGTTCTCAGTGTATGAACTCTTGATGACGTCGTATGTTTTCCCTCCTATTCCGCTCTCCAATAGTTTGAGGAACAGGCCTGGGTGCCACACTGAATCAAATGCCTTCTTAAAGTCCACAAAGCAGGCGAATATCTTCCCATGTTTTGTATGGTGGACATGGTTCTTGATGAGGCTGTGCAGGGTGTAGATGTGGTCTGTAGTGCGATGGTTTGGCATGAACCCTGCCTGACTTCTGCTGAGGACATTGTGTTGTGTCAGGAAGTTGAGGATCCGTTTGTTGAGGATACTGTTGAATAGTTTCCCTAGTGTGCTGCTGACACATATCCCCCTGTAGTTGGATGGATCATACTGGTCTCCACTCTTATGGATGGGTGTTATGAGGCCTTGGTTCCATACTGTAGGGTAGTAACCAGCACTCAGGACCAGATTGAACAGTTTACACATTGCAGCGTGTACCTCTGGGGAGCCGTGTTTAATCATCTCTGGCAGGATTCCATCCATCCCACTGGATTTTTTGGTTTGCAGGTTTTGGATTTTCTCCCCAATTTCTTGTGGTGTAATCGGTACATCTAGGGGGTTCTGGAAGTCCTTAATTTTTTCCTCCATGTCATTTAGTCTTTTGATGATGTCTTTTTGTTCTACAGTTAGAGCCTCCTCTGGAATATTTTTGTAGAGGTCCTTAAAGTAGTTGAGCCAGATGTCGCCATTTTGGATGTGGAGGTTGTTTTTCCTGGGTGCTGAGCCAATATTCTTCCATGTTTCCCAGAAAGAATTTTCCTGAAGTGCCTCTTCCAGCTGTTGCAGGTTTTTGGAGATGAGGTCTTGCTTTTTCTTTTTGAGGGTTTGTTTGTACTTTTTCTGTAGGATGCTCTCTCTCTCTCTCTCTCTCTCTCTCTCTCTCTCTCTCTCTCTCTCCCTCTCTCTCTCTCTCTCTCTCTCTCTCTCTCCCTCTCTCTCCCCCTCTCCCCCTCTCTCCCTCCCCCTCTCCCTCTCTCTCTCTCTCTCTCCCTCTCTCTCCCCCTCTCCCCCTCTCTCCCTCTCTCTCTCCCTCTCTCTCCCTCTCTCTCTCTCTCTCTCTCTCTCTCTCTATATATATATATATATATATATATATATATATATATATATATATATATATAGATAATGTGTTTGTAAAATTACAGTTAGAAGGGAATAAAACAATGAAGGAAATCTGAGGCAAACTGCGGAACCACGTAAGTCGGCCATAGACAGGCTATAGCCGCTAGCAATAAGCACTGCGTGTTCTCCTGGCCCGGGAGGGCTCCTGTGGTTGCAGGAAATACAATTGCACCATCTATGGCCAGCTTTACGAGCTAAGACACATTTTTCTTGCAAGTAACTATTACAGTGCTTGTTTGCCAGCCCTAGAATTGTCACCTTGTTCCATAGAAGACTGGAATGTGGAAGGAGGAGTTCAGGTGTTATGATGGGGTTAAACCAGTATGATTTAGTCATAATGAGCATGGTAAAACAGGTTTCCATTAACCACTTCAGCCCCGGACCATTTAGCTGGTCAATGACCGGGCCACTTTTTGCGATTCGGCACTGCGTCGCTTTAACTGACAATTGCGCGGTCGTGTGACGTGGCTCTCAAACAAAATTGGCGTCCTTTTTTTCCCCCACAAATAGAGCTTTCTTTTGGTGGTATTTGATCACCTCTGCGGTTTTTATTTTTTGCGCTATAAACAAAAATAGAGGGACAATTTTGAAAGAAATGCATTATTTTTTACTTTTTGCCATAATAAATATCCCCCAAAAATATATAAAAAAACTATTTTTTTTCCTCAGTTTAGGCCGATACGTATTCTTCAACATATTTTTGGTAAAAAAAATCGCAATAAGGGTTTATTGATCGGTTTGTGCAAAAGTTATAGCGTCTACAAAATGGCATTTTTATAAAAAAAATGTTTTACTAGTAATGCCAGTGATCAGCGATTTTTATTGTGACTGCGACATTACGGCGGACACATCGGACACTTGTAACACATTTTTTGGACCATTGTAATTTTTACAGCGATCGGTGCTATAAGAATGCACTGATTACTGTGAAAATTACACTGGCAGTAAAGGGTTTAACCACTAGGTGGTGCTGAAGGGGTTAAGTGTGCCTAGGGATATGTTCTAACTGTAGGGGGGCTGGGCTGTGTGTGACATGACAGTGATCACAGCTTCCGATTACAGGAAGCTGTGTGCACTGTCCTGTCACTAGGAAGACTTGGGAAATGCTTGTTTACATCAGCATTTCCCCCTTCTTCCTCATCATGACACCATTGCGGTGTATGCCCGCGGACATCGAATCCGCCGAAATGCCGGCTTCTTAACAGGGACGTGTATATACGTCCTTCTGCCTGTCCGTGCCATGCTGTCGACGTGTATAGTCGTGCGCTGGTCGGCAAGCAGTTAATATGATTGTAACCAAAAATTGTTCTTTCCTCTGAAAAAAAAAGGTAGGTTTATAACTCATTCTTTAGCTTGTCCTAATTCCTATTTAAAGGCACAAATATTATGTTTCTGTTTCAAAGCATATTAAAGTGGCCGTTTTTTTCCCCCCTTAATAACTTCTTTGCATTAATGTGGTTGTTAAACCACTGAGTCTTTGTGCTGCAGTCCCCTCAGGACTCAGGAGATAAAGGGTACAACTGGGAGAAGTAGTAATACCAGTTCACCCTGTAGCAATCATATTGGCATGCTCGACATGTTTCGCAGATGATACCCCGCTTCTTCAGGAGCTTTATTTGCATATATATGATGTTTATAGGACAGAGGTCATATATAATACTACAGAATAGAAAAAGAAAAACAACAGATTAATCATCACGGTAACAAGAAAACACATTTAAGGCCATTAGGATGACCAAATAACCAGAAGATATACATTTGAATATGTGTGGTGTCACCCCCCACATGAGTGTAACCCTTACCCAGAGCAAAGTCATATGCTGCAGTCCAAAAGGAGTAGGTCCGCCCCGGCAGGCATGGGAGATCCCCCCCAGACACAAAATAGAGACACTGAGGTAATCTGGTAAAAAGTATAAAGGACATCATTTGGTTGATTTCAAAACCATACAATCTTTAGAGAAATATGAAGAAAAAAATGCTAGGAGGTAAGTAGCCACCACAATGGTAGGTAAAATTGTCTACAAAAGAGAAACATACCAGAATTGGGACTTTATGGACGTCTAGAAGGTTTTTAGCATCACTAACCACCAAGCCGGTGTATGTGTACACACACATTTGCAAGCCAAATAGATAAATATCCTCAGCTGTGCCTATCAGCAGGTAAATCCTAGGCCAAAAGAGGCAGGAAAGATAAAGAATACATAAGGGTAGATCTCTATGGCTGTATCCATCAGCAGGTGAATCCTAAGCCAGAGAGAATAGGGGCCAGACAGTCCTATGGGGATACATAAGATGCAACTGAGCACTTGTTAAATTAAGCAGTAGTAAAGCACAGACAGTATAAAGGGTAAAAGGGCTTAAAAAGCTCACCTTCTACTAAAGATAAAGAGCTATAAAGTTGTCCCAAAAGAATCCAATTAATGTCCACAGTGGACGCTTATTGGATTGTGTCTGGGGGGGGGAGATCCCATGCCCGCAGGGGCGGACCTACTCCTTTTGGACTGCGGCATATGACTTTGCTCTGGGTAAGGGTTACACTCATGTGGGGGGTCACACCACACATACTAAAATATATATTTTCTGGTTATTTGTTCATCCTAATGGCACTGACACCATTACACCCCATGTGACCCCGGAACACGGCTGTTTGACTTTTTAAGCTTGCCGGCTGTTTTTACATGTAATTTGCAAATTGTTTGCAGCCGTTATTCATAGACAAGCAGCTGTCAATGTTTGAGACAAAGAGTAATGCCGCGTACACACGACCGTTTTTCGGGTTGTAAAAAAATTACGTTTTTTTTTAATGTCATTAAAAACTATCGTGTGTGGGCTCCAGAGCATTTTTCACAAATTTCGAACATGCTCTAATTTTTCACAACGTTTTTACCGTTGTCGTTTTTAACGTCGTACAAAATGGTCGTGTGTGGGCTTTAACGACGTGAAAAAAACGCGCATGCTCAGAAGCAAGTTATGAGACGGGAGCGCTCGTTCTGGTAAAACTAGCGTTCGTAATGGAGTAAGCACATTGTAAGCACTCTGTAACAGACAGAAAAGCGCAAATCATCTTTTACTAACACGAAATCAGCAAAAGCAGCCCAAAGGGTGGCGCCATCCGAATGGAACTTCCCCTTTATAGTGCCGTTGTACGTCACCACGCTTTGCTAGAGCATTTTTTTTTTCACGATCGTGTGTAGGCAAGGCCGTTTTAATGATCGGGTTGAAAAAAACGTCGTTTTTACTAGACCCTTAAAAACTGAATTTTTTACAACTCGAAAAACAGTCGTGTGTACGTGGCATTAGACCCTGCAGTCAAACTAACAGCCCAGCCCTTCAGATTGCATTAGAAGACCAGTCCTCCAATGAGTAATCTGTGGGGGCATCTTTGTCAGTTTAAGACCTCATGCACACTGGACGTTTTTTTATCAAAACAATACTCCTATAAAAGCCTATGGCCTTACCCAAAAAAACTGCAGTTATCAGCGTTTTTATAGCTGTTTTCAGAGTTAAAGCGGTTTTATAGCTAAAAAAATCCTCTTCAAACATGCTAGTTCTGGGGGTTTTTCCAGCCAGAAAATACACCTGCTAAAAAACGCTGAAAAAAGCCTATGTGCCAGATTCTCAAAAGAGATACGACGATGTATCTCAAGATACACCGTCATATCTCTGTTTCTGAGCCCGGGTATGTATGCGAGTGATTCTTAGAATCATTTACACATAGATATGGCGTAGATCCGACTGGCGTAAGTCACTTACACCGTCGGATCTTAGATGTAATTCCACGCTGGTCGCTAGATGGCGTTTACGACGATTTCTCATTTGTCTATGCAAATGAGCCTGATACGCCGATTCCCGAACGATTTTGCGCCGCCTCGTCGTCGTTTCCGTAAGCGTAAGGTTACCCCTGCTATATGAGGGGTAACCTTACGTCAGTCCGCCGTATGCCATGTTAAGTATGGCGTCGGGTCAGCGTTGTCTTTTTCCGTCGTTTTCCTAAGTCGTTCGTGAATAGGACTTTACGTCAATGACGCTCACATCGGCTTCATTGACGTTTTCCGTCGTGAGCTGGAGCATGCGCACTGGGCTATTTTTACGGCCGGCGCATGCGCAGTTCGATCGGCGCGGGGGCGCGCTTAATTTAAATACAAGCCGCCCCCTTTGAATTACGCGGCCATACGCCGGGCCATTTACACTACGCCGCCGCAAATTACGGAGCAAGTGCTTGGAGAATACGGCACTTGCTCCAGTAAGTTGTGGCGGCGTAGTGTAAATGGCTTACACTACGCTACGCCAGAATCTACGAGAATCTGGCCCATAGTGTACATGGACATAACAGGATAACATGCCGGGAGTTTACTGGCTGCAATAAAAATGCCTGAAGCCAAATGGAGGTCCACATACCTACCATTCATAAGCTAGTCTGACTGGCAGGTTTATGTGCCGCCTGATGAAATACATGAAAATGCTAAACTTTCGCTTCATCATAGGACAGGTAAGACAAAGGTTTGTGAAAACCAAGACCAATAGTTAACAGAACTGACACTTGGAGGCATTGTGTCTCCCAAAAGTTCTGAATGTTATATTACTTGCAGGGGCGGACTGACCATTTGGTCACTCGGGCAAAAAAATCCCAAGATTATAGCTGCCCGCCTCTCCAGTACCTTTTCAGTGTGCGTATGTGTATTCTGTGTGTATGTATACTGTGTGTGTGTATATTGTGTGTCTGTATGTATACTGTGTATGTATACTGTATGTGTGTGTATACTGTGTGGCCCCATAATCTCCTATTGCCCGGGGGGCCCATAATCTCCTATTGCCCGGGGGCCCCATGAGTTGTCAGTCCGCCCCTGATTACTTGATGTCCCTGATGTTGTTGAGTATATTTTTTGATAGGTTATGTAGTGAATTAGTGCCTCTAAACAAATTTTCTACTGAGAAATTGAGCCTTTTTGTTTGCCCATCAACAGTGCAGAATTTTATGACACCACCTAAAGCTGACCATAGATGGATCGAAATTTGGCCACTTCAGCAGGGACTGGCTGAATTTCCATCCATGTCGCTGTACCCACTCCACAAGCTTCTGTCAATCAGTGGCTGCAGTCAACAATCCGTGTATTCTGACAGTGCAGGGTCCTACTTTCAGAATTCAATGTCCCGGTGGAGAGGAAAGGATTCCTTCACCACCTCGTTTGTGTGGATGGAGGAATTTGTTCAGCCTGCTGACTGAGCAAAAAAAATTAATCTTCAATGGACAGCTTTAGAATTCATGTGATATGGCTGAGATTATGTGGATTTTTAGAATTGATCGTCTGGTCAAAAAAACAAAACAAAAACATGTTCCATACATCTCTGCAATTCATGCACAATTCCTTCCAGAAATTCAGTGAGCTCCTCACTTCCCAAATTAAACTAACACTGCTGCACTAAAATCCCAAGTAGTTGTCAAGCTTTCCTCAGTTCTCCTCCTCTGGACTACACAACTCCGCCTCTCCCAACCCCTCTTTATTCCTCTCCACATGCATACTTTTATCCCAGCAATGCAGTGCCCCTTCCTTGACTTTCAAGATCATACCCACACACTGAGTAAGGCCCCTTTCACACTGGGGCAGCATGTGCGATGGCTGTATAGCGCCGATATTTTTAGCGGCGATAGCGGTGCAGTATTAACCCCCGCCAGGGATGGACTGGCCATTGGGACTACAGGGAGTTTCCCGGTGGGCCGATGGCTCAGTGGGCCGGCTTCAGTGACAACGGACCGCCGCCCCCCTCTGCTCCTCTGTCTCTCCCTTCCCGCAGCGCTCACCTCCTCTCCCTGCCCACAGCACTCACCTGGGAGGACAAAGAAGCAGGGGGGGGACCAGAGGAGCAGGGGGGACGACAGAGGAGCATGGGGGAGGGGACAGAGCTGACTCGACAGCTATGGCCTGAGTTTCTCCCTTCTGCCTAATCTTGTCCCATAAGGGGGGGCACCAAACTGATTCTTTGCCCCGGGTGAAATAATGTCTAGCTTCCCCACTGGTACTGCCTCTAAGAGTACCAATACTAGCCAATGGATAGTGGCTAGTGAAGGGGGAGAGGGGGCTTGGGTGGCCAGGGGGGGTGCGGGAGTTGTCCGGCCACCATGGGAGAGACCTGTCAAAGTGGGCCAGTCTGGATGAAGTCCAGGGCCACATTTTTGTCCCAGTCCAGCCCTGACCCCCGCTAGCGTCCAAAAAAGGGTTAATACTGCGGTGTCCCATTGTTTTCAATGGGAAGGAGCGGTATACATACCGCTCCTCTCACCGCTCTTAAGATGCTGCTTGCAGGAGATTTCTTTTTTCTCCCGCCAGCGCATCGCCTCGGGCTTTCACATTGAGAATGCTGGGCAGGAGTATTTCAGGCGTTATTTTTGCGCTTTTTATAGCGCTAAAACGCCTGAAATACTCCTCAGTGTGAAAGGGACCTTAAGGGAACTGGCTCTTGGAAGATGCGCTTATGTCAATAGGAACTGATCTAGAAAAATACCCATGAACAATCCAAAAGTGACATTATTCATGTATTATTTAGCAGTTCCCTGTCACCTGTCTGGAATTTTTCAGTGATGCAGAAGTTGGTGGTGTATGCACTGATTGGACACTCCCTACTCTCACTGAACTACAGTGACTTGGAACAGTTTCAAAATGAACAGGTGACAAACAATGACAACTTTGTACAATGGCCTTGGCAGCCTAATCTCTCATAAAGTATTCAAAGATGGTAAATTATTCACCATTTGAAAATGATCTTTCCCGGTCTCAGGGAACCGCTGCTCTTCATTAATATATCTACAGCTCACAGTACATTAGAGTTATGGTCATTGGGAGGAATCCCTGCTTATACATAGCAAAAAAGTATCCGTGATTAGGTAGGCATTGCTCAAGGAATCCGTAGCAACCTTTGGAGGAACCATAATGCCGCGTACACAAGACGGGTTTTTCCCGACGGATATCCGCTCAAGCTGTCTTGCATACACACGCACACACCAAATTCCGACCGTCAAAAACGCGGTGACGTACAACACTACGACAAGCCTAGAAAAATTAAGTTCAATGCTTTCGAGCATGCGTCAAATTGTCTCCGGGCATGCGTGTTTTTTTCTCCGTCGGAATTTCGTACAGATGAAGGGAATTTCCGATATCATTTTTTTCCGTGTATTTTTTTTCCATGTTCTCTTTCTAAGTCCAGCGGCATTTCCGACGGAAAAAGTGAGATGGGGCATACACACGGTCGGAATATCCGATGAAAAAATTTTGTTTGACTTTTTCCATCAAAAATTCTGACCGTGTGTCAACATAAGGTTTTCATGAAACCCTGCCTGAGTCTGTGCTATATCCTTATCTCACTGTGCTTGGCTTCAGTACTTATGAGTTAGGCCTCTTTCACATGGGCCAGGTTTTGCTCAGAAGGGGATCTGTACGCTGATTTACTGTTGAGCTGAGAGGACATGCTTATGCAGCTTATGCAGAGTGAACATGGACAGAGCTTGCTCTGCTCTATGGGCAGCCAGATGTAAACGGACTAGCTGTCCCTTTAGACCCAACTGCCTGCCGAGCCAGCCAGCCAGCCAAAGGGGAGCGGATGAACTGTCCTCTGCCCTAACCGGGTTAGATCACAGGATTGCTGGCATTATTGCAGGATGGCAAGAAGCGCGACAGATCGCCATCCTTGGTCAGCTTACATCCGGCACTCCATAGAGAAGCATGGAGAGTCTGATCTGGTCCGGCTGAAAAACAAAAAGATGGAGCCGATCGGACCTCTTGTGTGAAAGGGGCCTTATGGGCTTGGGACAAGGACAAAGCAAATAAAGTGTGATAGAATGTAAACAGTTAACCACTTAACCCCCAGACCATATTGCTGGTCAAAGACCAGAGCACTTTTTGCGATTCGGCACTGCATCGCTTTAACTGACAATTGCGCGGTCGTGCGACGTGGCTCCCAAACAAAATTGGCGTCCCTTTTCCTCCACAAATAGAGCTTTCTTTTGGTGGTATTTGATCACCTCTGCGGATGTTAGTTTTTGCGCTATAAACAAAAATAGAGCGACAATTTTGAAAAAAATGAATATTTTTTTACTTTTTGCTATAATAAATATCCCCCAAAAATATTTAAAAAAACGTTTAGGCCGATACGTATTCTTCTACATATTTTTCATAAAAAAATCGCAATAAGGGTTTATTGATTTGTAAACGCTATAACTTTTGCGCAAACCAAAAAGCTCCCGATCCCCAGCTCTGTAACGAGCGATCGCGTGTGCCTGGCGGCGGTCGCGCCTGCCGGGCACGGGAGTCGGGGGCGAGCGGGGGGCTTGCGCGCGCGCCCCTAGTGGCCTGCGAGAGAGCCGACGTAGAGCTACGGGCTCTCGCGCAGGGGAGCCGACCTGCTGCCGTAAAACGACGACGGCGGCTGGTCGGCAAGTAGTTAATGCTGTTATCTTTTTAGAAGACCAATAGTACTCTGTGACGCCAGCTGAAATTGTGTCTAATGTGTTAAGCATAATTTTACAGAATTCTATATATCTTTGGGCCTTACAAACCTTCTAAATTCTTTGATGCAGATTTGATTATATTTATAAAACAGAAAGGGAGGTATTTGTGTTGTCCGTGTGACAACCAAAAGTGTTCTCATTCATGATAGCTTCACATGTTAACACGTGGAACTTTGTTTTGGACACATATTGAGGACGTGTTAACGCCTCTGTCAGGTATTTATTGTCATTGAGATTTCCCCATATTTCCTGTTTAAACTACTGTCTAGCTACTGGTCACTTCCCACCTTTTATGACCTGAACACACATCTAAGTAGGTATTCAGATGAAAGTATTGTAGGAGAAAATTGTTTTACTGCATGTGTTGGGGCTAATTACAATTGTATTTGCTATTTTTTTTAGGGTGTTGTACTACAAGAAACCACCTTAGGGGAAATAAAAAGGACCAAAATCAGAAAAGGTTCCTCGCAGGAAAGTTAACCACTTCAATACCGGGCATTTTCACCCCCTTCCTGCCCAGTTAAATTTTCAGCTTTCAGCGCTGTCACGCTTTGAATGACAAATGCGCGGTCGTGGCGACGTGGCTCCCAAAAAAATTGACGTCCTTTTTTTCCCACAAATAGAGCTTTCTTTTGGTGGTATTTGATCACCTCTGCGGTTTTTATTTTTTGTGCTATAAACAAAAAAAGACCGATAATTTTGGAAAAAAAAAACAATATTTTTTACATTTTGCTATAATAAATATCCAATTTTTACCAAATTTTTTTTCTCAGTTTAGGCCGATACGTATTCTACATATTTCTGGTAAAAAGAATCGCAATAAGCGTTTATTGATTGGTTTGCGCAAAAGTTATAGCGCCTACAAAATAGGGGACGGATTTATGACTTTTTTTTTTTTACTAGTAATGGCGGTTATCTGTGATTTTTGTCAGGACTGCGATATTGTGGCAGACAGATCGGACACTTTTGACACTATTTTGGGACCATTCACATTTATACAGCGAACAGTGCTATAAATATGCACTTATTAGTGTATAAATGTGATTTTCAGCGGTTCATTTCTCCTTACCCGGGTCACGTGAGTCACCAGGTGTTGCTTGGCAGGCTAAGGTGCTTAGGCTGGGTTCACACTACGGTTTTCCCGTCCGTCAGCCGCATACGATTTATATGAAAAAACGTATGCGGCTGAAACGGACGGGAACGTATGGAACCGCACATATGTACGTTTTCCATTGACATTAATGTTAAAGGAAAACGTATGCGGTTGCCATACTGTTTTAAAAACGACCGCAAAACCGTGGTTGAACACGGTTTTGCGTACGTTTAAAAAACGTTTTGCCAGCAAATCGTACGCACCCGGATGCATCTGGGTGCATACGATTTGCAATGCATTCTCTATCTATACGTTTTCCCGTCCGGGCCCGTACGTTTTCGATACTGAAATCGTATGCGGCTGACGGACGGGAAAATCGTAGTGTGAACCCAGCCTTAGCAGGATTGTTGCATAGGGGCTTGGTGAGCTCTATTAAAGGGTCTCCCCTCTGAGATGTGTTAATACTACACCCAGGTACTCCATTTTTGTGGCTTGTAAAGGTCTTTAAAAAACACTACAGGCAAGGGCAAACCTATGTCGGCAGTAGCTCCTGATGAATCTAGTCGTATCCCCTAAAAGACTAGAGGCTTCCAGCCAATCTGAGCCGATGCGTCTATCTGGTATTGTGTCTACAGTCAACGCTGCTGCTTCACCCTTTATCACCAAGGATGAACTGTCCTCTGCTCTAGCCGGGTTAGAGCACAGGATTGCTGGCATGATTGCAGGGTGGCAAGAAGTGCGACAGATCGCCCTTCACTGAGCCTCCTAGTTTGGAGCAGGAATGGGTTGAGGTTGAGGATGAAGAAGAGCTGCTAAAAGCTCAGGATTCTGTAGAGGGCATGGTGGATGAGTCTGCTTCTGAGCAATCTGGACAAGAAGATATCCAATTGGTGGTGTCTGCCTCTAAATCACAGAGGCTTTGACTGCAGACTCTTACCAAGATGGTTCGTTCTGCCTTTAAGTTGCCACTTGCAGAACCCCCTGGTCCTCTTTTGGGTCCCCGAGGCCTCTTCAGGCCGCACAGGCAGTGTATGCTGATTGGGAGAATCCTGGCAGGATTTTTGTTCCTCCTAGGAGGTTTTCCCTTGTATATCCCATTGATGAAAGGTTCATTATGAAGTGGAGCATGTCAGCTATAGATGCAGCAGTCTCTTCCTTGAACAAGAACTTAGCTTGTCCAGTGGATAACGCACAGGGCTTGAAAGACCCTGTTGACAAAAAACTGGAGTCATTATTAAAGGCTTCCTTTTCTTTGGCCAGTTCGGCTATTCAGCAGCAATTGGTATCTGCCAGTCCGTAAAGGATCAGGTCAGACGGCCTGACAGGCCTAACCAGGAGGATGATCTTGCTGAAAATAGGACAGATCTACCTCAAGCGCTGTGTTTTGCCTTTGATGCCTTAAAGCAGGGGTTCTCAACCTTACTAGTGCCGTGACCCCTTGATAAAAGTTCCCAAGTTGCGGGGACCCCCTAGCGGTAAACAAAAATTTGTAGCGTAGGTTGTCAGCATCCCAGGCAAGACAAGTAATTTGTGCCCCTAACCCACGGACATTTAGCGCTCCCTGAGTCCCTTCCACTCACAGTATTAAAACCCCTTATGGTACATTTGAGGATGTACCCCTCTATCTCTTTGTTGTTCTTTCTTTCCCTCCCCATCCCTCTCTCTAGCCATCTTTCGCTCCCTTTTTCTTTGTTCCTTCCCCTTTTTTTTCCCCCCCTCTCCCTTTCATGCATTCTCTATTTTTATTTCTTCTCTTATTTCTTGGTGGGGTTAGTAGGATCAGTGGTGGTGCTGGTGGGGAGTTCTGATCAGTCAACTTAGGTGCTCTTAATCAAGGTCATATGCTGATCTGAGAACTGTAGTGGGGACTTTTAATACCAACTATAATCACAGGTAGTGTTATTCATGGTGTCTCGTAGCAGTGACACCTATGCCGAAATCAGGAGATAGGGTCTCCTCCAGTCTCTCCCACTTCACATTCCTCATGTCAGTTGACTTATAGTCTCTGCCCCCCAGCCATGCCGTGAACTGAATGGGCATCTGAGGGCTTTAGGAAAAGCCCATGATTTGGTGACCCCCTGGCAAATCATCATTTGACCCCCAGGTTGAAAACCAGTTTTAAAGGATTCAATACAGCAGGTTTCTTGTTTGGCTCTCTTGTCTGTACATATGCGCAGACTTTTGTGGCTCAAGAACTGGTCAGCCGAGCTTCCTTGTAAAAAGTTATTGGCAGGTTTTTATGGGTAATGTTTGGTGTGCTCCTGCCCCTTTAAGGAGGACTGGGTTACCCCCAGTCACCTGTGCTCCCATGGAGGAGACTTTAAAAAGGTCACAGTTAGGACTGCAGTACACAGAGTGCCTTGGCTGGGCCTGCAGCTTACACAGGTATTTGCAAATGCGTGCAACTAAACCTCTGTTTTTAATGCATACAGCTAGACAGGTTAATTTGGTTTGTAACTTTGAGCCTATTATGGAAACATTTTTTATATATATATATATATATATATTTTTTTTTTTTTAATTATTGCTAAAAACGCATTTCATTTAAAGTCCCAAAACCTCCCCTTCCTCTATTCATGGGTAATGTTTGGATGATTTGGACAGATATATCCAAAAGAGAAGAGTTCTGTACTTCCGGTGAGGAGACGCACCAGTCGTCCCCCGTTTAAAACCTCAAGGACTGCGTCCTCGGGTGTCTCAGCACCAGAACAGATCTGCCGCCAACAGGGCACTAAAGCCAGGGGCAGAAAAAGCCCTGGGTCCAAAGCTCTTCTAAACCCAGCACCTCCTTTTGAGGGGACGCCCCCCACTCTATCAGGTGGGGGGGGGGGCTGCTGCACTCTGCAGACATTTGTAGACCAGTGGTTCAGGACGAGTGGGTCACCTCAACTATATCCCGCGGTTACAAGCTGGAGTTTCTAAGATCCAGCATTCCCTCGGATCCTCAAAAAAGAAACTGTTTCAGGCACTACATCATTTAGTGCATCAAGGAGTGATTGTACAGGTTCCTGTATCTGAAAGGGGCACAGGGGGTTTTACCAGTTTTACGGTTCAAAAACCAAACAGGGACCCAAAGGCCCATTTTGGATCTAAGGTCCCTGAACCAGTATCTACTAATTCAGCCTCGCTCCAGATGGGAGACTTTCTAGCCTCCATCGATATAAAGGATGCATATTTACACGTACCTATCTTTCAGCCTCATCAGAGGTTCCTGCAATTTGCAGAGGAACGTCATTTTCAGTTTGTGGCTCTACCCTTCGGGCTTGCCACAGCTACGCAGGTGTTCAAAACTGATGTACTTCCTGCATGGGAGGGGGGGGGGGTTATATAGGGAGGATCACTTCCTGTCTAAGACTTTGTCTACAAGTGTCAATTCACTTTACCCATATGAAATTTTTTATCTTGGGAGAGGCCCAGCAGGCACATCCACTACAGGATGAAGACAAGACCAGCGTTTATTACTGGAGGTGCCTGCACAGAATCAGTTTCACACTGGATTACTGCACAGATCTGGTGGAAAGTACACCATACACACTTCTTGTATGAAAATAAGTATTCTTATCCCAGAGTTCAGCTTTAAACATCAAGCTGAAGTAAATGCAACATCCACATCTTGCAATTCGGCCTCATGCACACTGGATGCTATATACATTTTTTTTATTTATTTTTTAGCAAGCAAAACTATACTCCCACAAAAGCGTATAGCTCAAAAACGCTGAATAAGCTGCCTTTAAGCACTTTTTTTTTTTAAATCAGTTAGGAACATTTAGAGCTGAAAACGCCCCTTAAAACTCACTAGTTCTGGGGTTTTTTCCCCAGCCAGGAAATATTCCTGCCAAAAACTGCTGATAACAGCATATGTGTGCATGAACACATAAAATGCTGGAAAGTTTATTAGCTGCAGAAAGGGGGGGGGGGGGGGGGGGGAATATATATAAATAAATAAACACCCAGTGTGCATGAGGCCTAAAGAGGAACAGCAATAATAAGTAATTTGGTTGTAAGCAACTAGTTAAATGGAACATAGTTTGATCCATGTATAGGCAGGAGGCAGGCTGTACAGAAGGCAATCTGCGATTCCTTCATCCACACTAAGGGCCAGTTCCCACCAGCAGGGCCGGATTCCAGACAAGGCCAACAAGGCCAGGCCTCGGGGCGGCAGTGGGTGCAGGGGCGGCACTGCAGCTGAGAGGAGAGGACACTTTCATTTCCGGAGTCCCCCCCTGTCATGTCTCAGATGGTGGGAAGAGGAGGTGAGATGCTCTCAATGTAATTTTCAGCCGCAGCAACCCCCCCCCCCCCCCCCGGTTCTCAATGTCATTTTGTCAGACACCCTCAATGCAATTTTCGGCGGCAGCACCCCCGCCTCTCAATGTCATATTCGGCAGCAAACACCCCCACCTTCGTGTGTTGGCGGATAATGTCCCCCCCTGTACTGCGCAGGAGGGGGGGGGGGGGGGGGGCTTTTATTGAAGGACCCCGGCCTTGGGGCGGCAAAGGGAGTAAATCCGGGCCTGCCCACCAGGTGCGCTTTTTTTTTTTTTTTTTTCGGTGCAGAAACTGACTGCACTGGTATGAACTAGAGCCATTGAAATACATGAAAAAAAAACAAAAAACTGTGCATGCATTTTTAGTGCAGGAAAAAAAAAAAAAAGTGAAAGGAACCATATGTGGTGTGAACTGATGCTTAATGTGTGGATGAGGGAAATAGATGTTATTTTTTTTCATCAGAGGAGCAATTTTTTTTGAGGCTGCTTTAGTAGCAACTGAAAATGCGTATGAGTAAATCTTTACTACGTTTGAGGGCATGTGCTTTTTTTGGATTATAAAACTTTTACAAATTAAGCCTTTGTTGTTTTCTCCTTAAAGTTATATGCAAGCCCCAACAATGAACTTCTCCTATTTGCTCTCTATTGTTCTGTTAAATGTAAGGATGCCAGTCGATTCTTACATTGTAGAGATCGGAGCATTGTTAAATTATTAGTGAACACTGAAAGAGGCAGAGACCACCAAGTCCACAAAAATGATGTGTGTTGTCAGACCACAGCAAGGTTTAAAGTGGTTGTAAACCCAAACATATAAACAGTGAAGGGAATATGCTCGGGCGATACACAGGTGAAACAATTCCTCCTACATAAGTTGTACCTGTTTATCTGCTGTCGTCTCTCCATCCAAAGTCCAGAATTTGTAAAGCTTGTTTGAACTGTCAGACAACAGAGGATGGAAAGCTGAAATTACACACAGTAGAGCTCCGAGAGCTTATCGGAAGGGATACACATGCCCCCTTCATACAGGAACAGACCCGAGGCTGTCAATTACAAGCTGTGTGCTGCAGACCCCTCCTCTTGGCATCAGGAAAACTTATCAAATGTGACTTGGACAGAAATGACACACTATAGAAGTATATGCTTTGTTCATATTGTATGAATGAGGTTTACGACCACTTTAAAAGCATATACAAACCCAAAATCAATATATTGTAGCTCAAATCGCACTGCAAAGAATTGCCAGCAATTTAAACAGGAATATTGTGAAATTCCTTTCAAAACGACATGCTTGGTTCACACAGGAGCGGTGCGGGAAACCGCATTCAAGTCAGACAGGATTTGCGCCCGTTCATTTTGTAAGGACATCGCAAAGGTATAGATTTGGGAGCATTTTCACAGGTACGAGTACCAGTGAAACCCTAGAAATACTTGATTCTCCCACAGCATGCAGCATATTTTATATGCAGAATGAATGGGAGTCCATTCATTTATTATTTCACATCAAGAATCACAAAGCTTTAAGTCACAGGTAAGTTTTGAAAAAAGGCATGCAGTTTATTGGCGAAAAGGAAAAATAGAAATAATTTATTTAATTATCTGCATGGTACAATAGCTTTTAAACTCCAGATTCCTTTTGCAGTGGGTCACATGTGGGAGCATTGATGAGGTTGTAAATCGCTTGTCTCCAAGAGCAAAAACTCCCATGATGAACTGGAGGAAATAAAAACAGACCAGTGGAGGAAAACAAAAATGTCCACCACTAGTAAGCTCAACCTCCCCTCCAAGGAAAATAAGACAGACAGGAACATTAATACAAAGAGTTGCCCCTTTTGGATGCTGGTTGTCTATAGCAGAGAAGAATCAGCCCAACATTACCATCCGGACCAGTTCTGAAAAAATAAAAAAATAAAGTTACTCATGTGTCAGACAGCTTGGAATGAGAAGTGTGCTCTTCTGTTTACACAAGAAATAGGAATGTAATTTCAACCAATAAAAGCATTGAATTCAATGCCCTGTCTAATGTGATGAAAATTGCCATTTCTGTGAAAGCCAAGAAGTTCCTTGAAAAGGGGGTAGGGGCTCCCACATTAGAAGATGGGCCTACAAGGTTGACTTAAGCAAATACACTCAGATAATAGGCCTAACAGAACATGCAAGACATTTTGCTGGAGTCAAACAATATATACATTTACATGTATATACAAGTACACATTTCTTGCTGCTCAACTCCAATTTTTTTTTAAAAGGACAAAATTGCAAGAAAGAAAAAAATATTGCACATCAAGAACAGTTCTACCTTCGGACACTTAATTATGGGACCAAATAACTTGTGATATTATGACTTCTATGCAAAGGCTGCTGACTCAGTCTGCAGGTGAATAGTGGCAACACCTGCAGCTAGTGTGGCAGACTTCCTACCACCAGTTATACACAACTTCCTTCCGGCGCCGCAGAGAAACATGCACTTAAAGCGGAAGTTCCATTTTCGGGTGGAACTCAGCTTTGCGCTGGATACACAATTGTCTTTAGATTCTCTCACCCCCCCCCCCCCCCTTTAGATTTACCAAAACCATAATATGAGGTCAGGGAGCAGATTTGTCCTGATTAACAAGGGGCTTGCGCTTATTTTGTACATTGGGAGCAAGATCCGCTCCATTTTCTCAGCTTAGAAGAGTGGTACAGGCATAAAGCCTGCCCCACTTATTGTTAATTTCCCTTCTTCCAAAATGGTTTGATTGACAGACATGCACTATTCTCCCTTCAATTTACTAGAATAAAATTAAAAACTAATTTTACAGTGGACACAATAGACATTCAATAAAAAAGGTATTTAACTTTTCTGGCCAATAAACCAATTAAAAACTACAGAGGAAAAATAAAACAATTTAAAAACACACCCCCAACCTTATACATCCCAAAAGATAACTCATTAGAACCACAGATGAAAAAAGGAAAGAAAATTTGTCCTAACATTGCAATCCCATCCCGACAACCATAGGAGCCCCTATCCCAAAACAAAACAATAAAAATAAAAAATAAAAGGAATTAAAGCACTACTAATCAGTATGTCATCTACAGCAAGTAATACAAGCAACAAGTATTTAGCTGAAGCATTGGAAACATCTACCATCTACTAGAAGAAGCAGTATAAATCAGACTGCCAAGAGCAAGGAAGCAGAAGTATTCAGAACTGCAGGAGGAAAACACATTTCATACACCAGTCTAACATCACACTCCTGTTTCATCTTTACATTGGATAGGACTAAACTTTTATTACTTTCAAATGAGAACATGCCATATCAATTTTATTTCATCTTAGTTGAAAGTTAAACATTAGACCAAAATCCAGTCAGTGAAACACTGGTTTTGTCTAAGGGGAGGAATACATATAAAAATTCTGACATCTGGGCATGGATTGACATATGGATGCCACACGGTTATTGCTCCTCATACAATGCTAAACTGTTATTTGGACTAATGAAAATGGCAGATGAGAGATAACCAGCCAATTACCGTATATACGCGAGTATAAGCCGAGGTACCCAATTTTACCAAACACACACACACACACACACACACACACACACACACACACACACACACACACACACACACACACACACACACACACACACACACTCTCAAGTATAAGCCTAGGGCGAGAATGCAGCAGCTACGGCAAGCTGAAAAGAGGGTCAATGCCCATTTGCACGCCTCACTGTGCCCAAGTCAGTGTATCTGAAATTCTTGCCAGGTTGCGGGCGACCATTCATTGTTTAAAAGTCGCGGTCTCCTCCTGGTCCCTTCCGTGATAGGCGTTCCCCAGCAGACAGTTTCGCCCATCACGGACACTGATCCTCGGACTCATTTTCTCCAGCAGACACTGTGTTCAGTGTTCCGCCAATCACGGACGTCTTCTTGTCCGAGGATGAAAGGACGTCCATGATTGGCGGAACACTAAACACAGTGTCTGCTGGGAAACCGAGTCGAGGATGAGAGAACATCCGTGATAGGAGTTTCCCAGCAGACACAGTTCCACCTATCACGGAAGGGACCAGGAGGATGCCCGCAGCCTGTCAAGAATTGCAGGTACACTTGAGTATAAGCCGAGGGGGGGTATTTTCAGCCAAAAAAAAAAAAAGTGGGCTGAAAAACTTTGCTTATACTTGAGTATATACGGTATGAAAACTGGTACCTGAACTACATATGGCACCATGAAGACTTGCTTCATATACAACTCCAACTTGGATATGTTATTATTAATCTCCTAGCAATATTTGAGAATGACAAATTATCAAAATGCAGCCAAATCCTAACAAATAACTTGTCAGATCAAAACAATTACACACACCGCACACAGCCACAAGCAGTTTTTCTGCAAAAAGAGAGTTTATTGGCCAAGTTTATTAAGGTGTAACCACGACACCTTAATTTTGTTAAAGGAGCTAACTAAAACAATGCAGCTCTGGCAGAGCAGAGAGCATGCAGAGACATGCCAATGCATCCAGGAGATTCAAGAGATATAAAAGTAAAAAACAAAAATCACAAACTGAAACCAGATGGCGGAAACAGCATACCCAGGGGGGGTGGTCAGGAAGACATGATGATCCTGATAAATTCTGTGGGAAGGAAGATTCATCAGAGAGACCCCAGACAGAATTAATTTTTATTTATTTTTTTAAATATATAAAAAGGACCATTAAACCTAAATTTCTGAAAGACTTTTCTTTCCAGTGTTCTGCCTAGTAATCATAGGGCAAGTAACAGAGTATACTGCTCTGTCTAAATATGTAAAATAGTAGCTGCCATTCTATTGCTCAGGAAATGCAAATACACATTTCAAATTATATCTGGAAAGTCTCATTAACTTAATTTGAAGCAATTCCAGATTCAAGTTCAGTGGCCCTTTACAAACACAATATTGAATAAAACATTTATATGGCAAACGCCAAAAACGTACAATCACAGCAGGAAAGTTTCTGTTGAGAAGTGAAAAAGAAGAGTAATGCAACAATTGAACAGTAGAATAGACATATCTAATACTTAAATGCTCCTTCTCCAATTGGCTGTTGGAGAAGGTAATATACATAGAAGACAGCATAAACTCACCTTCATAATTAATTTCACCATTAGGATTTTCATGCCCAAGCAAAAGACTTTCCACCTCGTCCTCTTGCATCTTTTCTCCTGGAACAAAATACATTTTCAGGATAACATGCACCAAGTATGCACTAAAGAAACAGTCCACCCACAATAACATTCAGTTAGGACAGAAAGGGGGGAGAACACACTTTTAGGAGACTCCAACTAAGTGTATCTGCTATAGTCCCTGGCTCTGTTCCTATCCCAACTTGGAGTTGTGCATATTCAAACCACCTTTGGCCATTTCTAACCTCCCACTCCACAGAGCAAGTAAACTGGACATCCCAGAAAAATAAAACAAACACTGTTAAAACATTACAGTTGAGGTGCACATGCAGACACCTTTGTTAGTGTGGTCACCCTTGCTTCCAGGTTTGGGTATGGTTTTCTTGGTTAGCTTTTCTGTTTCCAATAAGCAGGCTGAAGACTGATAGAGGAAGCGGAAGCAGGAAGATGATTTGCATACTTTAGGAACTACAGTTGTCACTTGCTGGACTGGCCTCACCATAAGAATGCGCTGCCTGCCCGTGTGGGCCCTGAGGAGGTATGAGCCATGGAACTTTTTTTTTTTTTAAATCGCTTATTGGAGGTGCATGCGACCAGTGACCTATCTCTGCCTCCCTCAGTAATTAAGGGCAGATTGCAGGACTCTGACTCGTCACCAGGAGAGCCATCTTGCTCAGGAGTCAGGCTGCAAGTGCTCAGTGTCCCGTCTTGTCACTACTGTTCTCCCAGCCCCTCCCTTACTCCACCAGCTGTCCAATGCCACACTCCACCTCCCATTTGTGCCCAACCCTGCACACACTCCAACCCCCTGCATGCAAAGAGTTTGGCAAGCAGCTGGGTGGGACATATGAAACAATGGCTGCCTAAGCCACCTAAAGGGGAACCAGCCTGAGAGGAGGGAGGCATAATTTGTAATTTATACTTTTGCACACAGAACAAAATCCCCCACCGCCCTGGTCTGTATATAATTGTACAGTATTCAGGGTACAGACTGGGATGGAAGGTGACACCATGCATTACTGCACCAATCCTAGTGACGCCACTGCCTACGTAGATCAAAATATCAAGCACTCTGACATAAATGTCCACCGATTGGCCTAGTTTTATCCAAGCACCATTTAAAGAACATTTTTAACATCTCAAATTAAATGTAAAATAAGGTCACTTCATGGGGCATTACTACTCTGCCCTGTTCCTGAACAAGAGGGGTAAGAAGAAGAAAAAAAATAAAAAAAGTTAACAGAATGGCTACACTGGATGTAAACACGTCATTCTGTGTAAGCTTGCCCTTCACAAATGCAAGTCTGATACCTGCAAATTCAGTACTAAAACAAAGATCTGAATTGAAGATGGACAGGTTACTATTCCTGCAAATAAAGCAGACTTAAAGCATAGCAGATTTTTTATATTTTCTCCCCCCAAATACGAGTGTTACCTAGAGTAATTAGAACATGGCGAAGTTCAGCCCCCATTACACATCCATTGGCTTCCTTGTCAAACACTTTCAGACCCTCAATGAAGTCCTCAATTATGCACTGGTCCTTGTTTTTAGCGATTGTTTGCAACATGGGAAGGAACTGCTCAAAGTCAAGCATCTTGGTGTTCATCTCTGAAAGTAAACTTTGGTTATTTGAAGAGAAAAAAAACCCACACACACTTATATTACTGCTGAACAAAGTGCACCTGTAACCTACAACACGCCAAGTTAAATATTGCCCTGCCCCCCCCCCCCCCCCCCGAGTGATCTAAACGGTGCACCATGGTTCCATCTACTGACCCCATCCAACTATTGTGCCCTGTCCTTACTCACCATCCAACTTTGGGTTTCCCAAAACTTTCGTGACTTCTGCATTTGTTGGGTTTTGTCCCAAAGCTCGTAAGACATCCCCGCACTGAAAATAGAAGATTTTACCATCTCCGGTCTTGTCAAAGAGGTTAAAAGCATCTTTGTAATCTGAAAAAAACAAAACAAGGTTTTTCATCCAAAAAGGTATTTGTTGTCACAGCCATTGTATGCTACCAATATGCAGACATAGGCCTTCCTAAAAAAAATCAAGGGCAGAAATAAATTCCAGTCACTGCACATAGTGTAACCAGCCTCAAAGAGGGCAACCCCAAACGATCCACAATGAAAGAAAGTCGATAACTGGAATATTTACTTCACATGTCCATTAGAGCACCCCCACAACCGTCGCATTTAAAATTCAGCACAGCTGAGAGCAGAGGTCTGTATGAAAAAGCTACAGAAAAACAAAAAACGCACATTTTTTCTTCAATACATTAATATGTGAATGGGCTGCTGACACTAGAGTACAGTTTCCTAAAAATGATCTTTTCACAAACAGCAGGGTCAAACTACTAAAACACAGAATACCTTTGGAGATATTGTCAGCTCTTGTTCAACATGTATTGCGAGTAGTAAAGTGGTTCAGTAGAAACAAATTGTTCAGCTTTGCCTCATAGGAGAAATCCTACTAAAAATGTTCTGGTCCATTCACACAATTTTATTTCTATTAAGTGCACAAGATGGCACCTTGAACCGTAACATATGATGCCATTACACAGCATTCTGGTAAGGGACAAGAGAAGGGCTGCTAAACAGTATTCCCTGTACAAGAGCTACAGTGGGTGGAAGTACAGCAAATTGTGGTAGTGTCTGGTGGCAACACAAGTAGTGAGTCTCAAGGGCAATATAGGCATTGTATGCACACAAAAGCCTGAAGTTATGCTGCAAGCAGCAGCCTTCTAGAGCAAGTACATATCTTACAAATGTCAGCTAATACAGTAAACACATTTTTTGTACAAAGTAACACACACACGGATAACTCCACTAAGAATATACACTATACAAGTTTTATTGCATGGAATTAGTATACACGTCTCATTGGAAGCAGTGACATGCATTCCTCCAGTACACCATACATACAGTTACTGGCAGAGATCTCAGGCTACATGCAGACAGACTGTCACAATTATTAGTGTGCCACTTCCTTCCTGTGCCACTCCCTGAACAGCCCCTCCTGCTAAATTCCAGGGAGGGGAGCTGTAATCATCCCACACTGCACCCTGCCCGGGCGGGCAGCATTTTCAGCCCTGCAGTGCATTGTCTGTTCATGTTCACTCCTTGTCACTGAAACACAGACTACAAAACTGCCTAGACATAATAAGAAAAATGTGGATGGAAGGAGGAGGGACACCAAGGATCCTTCAGGCATTTCCCAGTTAGGAATGTAGGAAACCTCTTCCCTAACTCCTATTCTAACTACTCCCCCTTCCTCGACTATACAGCACTAAGCAGCCCAGAGTGAGGCTTTGTTACCATATAAGGTATCCACAGAGCAGGCAGTCATTGCATTGCGAGGGAAGAGGAAGGGGGTGGATTGGCTTACACAACAACGCTAAAAGTTGTATTCAAAAAGTAGAACAGTGACACGCCAGACCCACAACACACAAAAATCACCCTATAAGGCTGGACAAAACCAGCACAATTTAATACCATGCCTTGTTAGTTAGATTAATGACTGTGTGTAGCTGTGCTTCCAATGTATGCACAATATTATGATATACAAAACAAGTTCTAGCCATAAACACATTCAGTTTTGGCCAACTGTGAATACATGGCCCAGATAGGCAGAAAGGCAATTGACCAAAAATGAACTAGAGCTAGATTTAGTAATAGAATATTATACTCTTCCAAACAGTTTACACCATCTGCAAGCATTGGAATGGTGCTGCGGCTGTCAGAAAACCATAGCCGGCAGCAGGAGATCCCTCCACCGTTTAATGTGGATTGGGGGGGGGGATGCCTTTTCTAGTTCAGCCCACATAGTCGAATGAGAAAAATTGAATCTTGTAGGGCTATCCCAAGGGTAGCTTTTGTCATTTTCAATATACATAAAGGACTTGTCAACACTCCATCTTAGCCGACAGATAGAAACTTGGCAGCAACATGTCACAGTATAAGACAGGAGGAGTTTAAAGTAAGGCCATGTGGAGAGAATGCAACAGTAAGAGGATGCAGGGTTAAGGAATCATAGGATTTATATAGCGCCAACAGTTTGCGCAGCGCTTTACAATGTTAGGGCAGACAGTACAGTTAGAGGGAGATCAATGCACACATCAAATCACTTACCATCTACCTGATCAGACACCAGGCAAGAAAGAGATAGGGATACAAACTGAAAGTGCAGGAAAAGAAGGCGGTAGGTAAGTGCACCGTTAAAGAGTCTCAGAAGAAAATAAAAGCAGCCAAGTCTTCCCGACAATCACCAACATTTGATGGCAACTCAAAGTATCTAAATACCGCTTGAGATCAAGAAGGGAATAGTTAGAGAATATGTCAGGTTTTTACTGCTGTGTCCCCACTGAGGAAATTCACTTGGATTGTCTTACTGACTTTTGTCACAATATCTGAAAGTAAGGGGGGGGGGGGGGGACAAAACTTCCAAGTCATCACTGCAACAAGACGGAACAGGAAGTATTCCATTATTGTTGTTGCTGTGACAACATTCTAACTAAACACTTCACTCACTTTGGATAGATTTCTTCTCGCATCCTGTTGCTACTACATAACAGGAAGTGATGCTTCCCAATTTAACTGTTAAAGCCCTGGTTCACACCAGTGCAGCTTTGAAGTCACGCAGCTTCAGAGCCGACTACTCAGTAGGATTTCATTGCAGCATGCTGACACACTGTGTGACTTCATTCAACAGACGTAAATGCAAGTCGCACAGAAATAATGCAGGAACTTGAGTAGCACAAAACTTAAAGGGGTGGTTCCCCCTTAAAACAAATTTCTAACAATACATTTGGAAGACTGCTTACACTGCGGGTAGGCTGGCTTTTTTTTTTTTTCGTACATACTTCGATATCGCCGTTTCATCCCTCGACTTCCGGGTATGGGTCTTGTGGCGGTGGGCGTTCCTAGTTGATTGACGTTCCTCCGACCGACGCATACTTGACGTCACGACTTTCCGAAAGAAGCCGAACGTCGCTGCGCAGGCGCCGTATAGAGCCGACTCTATATGGCGCCTGCGCAATGACGTTCGGCTTCTGTCGGAAAGTAGTGACGAGCAGTATGCGCCGGTCGGAGGAACGTCAATCAACTAGGTCCAGCAAGACTCATACCCGGAAGCCGAGGGATGAAACGGCGATATGCGATATGATCGAGGTATGTACGAAAAAAAAAAAAAGCCAGCCTACCCGCAGTGTAAGCAGTCTTCCAAATGTATTGTTAGAAATTTGTTTTAGGGGGAACCACCCCTTTAAACGGTTCTACTGCTGCAAATGGAGTGTGACTTTCTGTCAACTGTCAAGTCACCCTGGTGTAAACCAGGGAAATGCTTGTTAATTCAAAGGGTAGAGAAATAAGAAATACATGTCTTAGGCCGCATAGAACATGTTCTATATTTAAACTCCGATGGAATGTATCAGAATTTCCGATGAAAAAACTCCTATGGGGCTACACACGATCTGAAAATCCGATGGAAAAAGTCAGATCGGAAACGCCGATCGTGTGTATGGGGCATAACTCTTACAGGCTCCCTTCATCAATGTGACGGGTCCCCAGAAGTCTCTTCTCCAAGACACTCCAACAAGCGCTTGTGCACAGACATCAAGTACCGTTCAGGCACCAGCAGCCCTACATTGTATAAGAGGATGGTAAGGGGACCGCTCACATAAAGTCAGGGCGACGAGAAGAATGCTGAAGTATGCAATAAAACATTACACCTTAATCCTCCATCCCTGGACTTAACAAGCATGTAACCCTTTTCGGTGGGTTGGATGGGTGGGTTACATGCATGTGTCAAAGTTTGGCTTTAAAAATATATATTTGAGAACAGGAACTTACCGATGAGCTGGTCTTCTGATAAGTCACCCTGTGGGGGAAACAGAGATAGATCAGACAGAAAAAAGGGATGGTACAATGCATAGAAGAGGATGGCGGCTCTCTACAATAGGCCTAGGTGTCATACAATTTTCTACCCAAGGCCCGGTGCAAATTTCCTTCCTGCAACCACAGGTTGCAGGAAAGAAGTTTGCATGACCCCCCCCCCTCCAAACAACACAGGCAGTGTTGACAGGGGAATCAGCAATTGTCTTCTCCTGGCAGGGGTGAGGGAAGTCATCCCCACCAGGAGAAGAAGATAGCGATCACTAGTGATAATCTCAAAATAATCTAGCTGGCTGGTTGTACCCAAGTTGAGTGATCAACTTGGTACAATCAGCCTGTCCATTAACAGGTCGAAACACATATGACCAGCCTTAAGGCCAGTTCACATCACCATAGAGGTGCTGTATTGCTTTTTACATACATATGTATCCAATCAGAGATGCTGCAAGCAGGGATTTCTTTTAACACACCTATGGAGTACTTTTTAATTCAGGGGAGGTGGTGTACACATGTAAGAATACTGACCAGCAACACAGGTTTTCACACACACATTTTATATATACACACACACACACACACACACACACACACACACACACACACACACACCTGTACAGCCCCATTAAAAACAACCAGCTGCATTTAGATAAGAAAAATGCCATAAAGGCCCAACAACCTGGTGTGATGGAGCCCCAATAGTCCAAGGTACAGAGACATGAAGGACAGGACACAATTCATCACTGAGGACTAACAAGTCCTACCAGTCCTCGCCCAACCACTACAGCCATGACAGGACACAGCTCTTCTGAACTGTCTGTGTTACTCCACAACAACAAATCAGAGCCATGTCTGACCAATGACACGAAGAGTGTGGTCGCTGGTGTGCAGCAATACAGAGTTGTGCTGTACCTGGCCCTTTGTAATGGAGGCCTTGGCTTCTGTATGGAACCCTGACAGAGAGGAAGAGACGGCCACACCCTCTATAAGCACGGAGAGAACCAGCCTAAGTCCCGCGGCCCGTATTATTTCCTCACACAGCCACGAACACTAAGCTCGCTACCTCCCCATCCCCCTCCTCACCATGTCTTCAGTCGGTGCTTCTTCCGGAATGTGCCGCTCCCGGTCTTCGCCTGACTAATATCTAGCTCTGCTGACGTCACCTTCTCGGTGTAGCCACGCCTAGCCAATGACAAACGAGCGACGTTGGCTAATACGGTACTGATCAACGCCTGTAGGTTTCTTCGGTCTGTGCGCCCTCTGATGGTGGCAGTGCTGTACTGTAGGGCCATCGGGTGTTCCTAACTAATGCTGTATAAAAGGCACTTTAGCTCAGATCCTATTGTTACAGTTCACGCCCAGGCCTAGTTTACACATGCATTGAAACAGAGAGGTTGAAGAACGTTTTTAAAGTGGAACCAAAACCTCCTTTACAGCTAAGGAAGCTGCCATGGTGCTGCACATGTGTGTCAGTTATAACCAGGGGTCAAGTCCTGGGGAAATAAGTGTGGGAACTGCCACCCAAGATCCACTCCCCCACCCAAAAAAAAAAAAATGATACGCTCATATGCATAATTACTAAACCGCATGTTTTTTTTCCCGATCCACTGTATCTTAGTAAGTATTTCTAAATCCCGGGATAACCCGCAATGTCTCCTGGGAACAATGACAAAAGATCCCAGGAGACATTGCGGCATTGAGGAAGTGACGGAATACCCGCACACTACCCGATGAATCCATATACAGGAAGTGGCCAGTAACATAAAGGATTTCTAAGGTTCGCCTGCCCCTGACAGTGACTCGAGCTGGGCATCTCCGCTTAGTGAAGGATTGGCTCGGGCAGCTTGGCTGCTTTAGTCCTGCAAAGGGAACTGAGGTCCTGCTGTGAAAAAAGTTCAGGAACTCCGTTCCCACCCATTCCCGCAGGACTTTAGCCCTGGTTATAACACCAGCCATTTGATCAGTGGCGGCTGGTTCTAAACAGTTTTTGGGGAGGCCGGAAAACAAACTCCCTCCCAGGTCCATCCGCACTCAGTCTTTCCATGGTGTCTGTCCCCCCTCACACTCAGCCCCTCCACGGTGACTTCCCCTCCACACTCAGCCCCTCCAAGGTGACAATCCCCCCTCCTACTCAGCTCCTCCATGGTGACGGTCCCCCCTCACTCAGCCCCTCCCCGGTGATGTCCCCCCCACACTCAGCCCCTCCATGGGGACGGTCCCCCCTACACTCAGCCCCTCCGCAGTAAAGCCCCCCCCTGCACTCAGCCACTGCACTCAGCCCCTCCACGGTGATGCCCCCCCCACACTCTGCCCCTCCACGGTGACTTCCCCTCCACACTCAGCCCCTCCACGGTGACGTCTCCCCCACACTCAGCCCCTCCATGGTGATGGTCCCCCCCAACACTCAGCCCCTCCATGGTGACTCCCCCTCCACACTCAGCCCCTCCATGGTGACGGTCCCCCCCACACTCAGCCCCTCCACGGTGATGTCCCCCCTACACTCAGCACCTCCATGGTTATGGTCCCCCCTACACTCAGCCCCTCCACGGTGACGTCTCCCCCACACTCAGCCCCCCCATGGTGATGGTCCCCCCCAACACTCAGCCCCTCCATGGTGACTCCCCCTCCACACTCAGCCCCTCCATGGTGACGGTCCCCCCCACACTCAGCCCCTCCACGGTGATGTCCCCCCTACACTCAGCACCTCCATGGTGATGGTCCCCCCTACACTCAGCCCCTCCACGGTGATGTCCCCCCACACTCAGCCCCTCCATAGTGATGATCCCCCATACACTCAGCCCCTTCACGGTGATGGCACCCCACACTCAGCCCCTCCATGGTGATGCCCCCCCCACACTCAGCCCCTCCACTGTGACGTCCCCTCCCCCCCACACTCAGCCACTCCACGGTGACATCCCCCCACAGTCAGCCCCTTCACTGTGACGGTCCCCCCGCAGTGCTTGTGCTGTGTCATTTGGCCCCCTGTATCAGCTGAAATAGCTAACTGATCCTGCCTGGTTCTGCCTCCCCCCTGTAAACTGACCACGGTTTATCATGGCTGCTGAGCCCTGACACTATGATCACATAGCTCCCAACTGTCCCTGATTTCGAGTGACTTGCCCTGATTTGGAGCAATGTCCCTTTGTCCCTCATTCTCCTCATTTGTCCCTCATTTTGGTCTGATCTATATAATTTTATATAAAATGCACTTTTTATCTATGAAAAGGTGTTTTCCAGCCCTAAACCTTTCATCTGATTTCTAAATTTCTGCATTTGTAAATTCCAAAAGCCAATATAAAGGAATAGTGGTAAAAAAAGCACTTGTGGGTTTAACTAATCTTGTTTCTTTGTACTATTCTCCTTTAAGGGCTTGTGGCAAGGGGTGTGTCCTATGCCTACTTACTTTTGTTGACAGGTGTCCCTCATTCGCATCTCAAAAAGTTGGGAGGTATATGGTCAGTTTACGTGCCTCCGTCATCTGCAGCTCTACTATCCTCTCCCCCCTCCCCTCCCTGCCTGTCTGCTCCTGCGTCAGTGCCCACCCCCTCCCCTCCTGCAGCTGAAATAACATGTATTGTTTTATATAATCCTCTGTGTCTTGTTATCCCAGGTGCTCCTGTCTCTGTGTTTTATTAAAAAAATACTTATTTCACACGTGACACGGCTCTCTCCTATTGATGTCAGCGAGGGAATCTCGGACCCTCTCGCTCTAGCTGTCAGATCGAGAGGGGAAAGAATCAGCTGGTCACGTGAGCGTCAAGGAGCGCTGTGAAATAAGGCATTTTTTCAATAAAACACAGAGACTGGAGCACCTAGGATAACAAGACACAGAGGATTATATGAAATGTCACAGTGAGTTAACAACCACTTTAACCATATTCATATGCCCTCTCCATCACCATGAGCAGGTTGTATCTTCTGGAGAAGTAACAGATGTGTGTACATAATGTTGCATTAGTGCATATGCCAAGCAGGGATCTGTGAATGTAGAAAATACAAGTCCTGTCTTCCACTGCAGCAGGCAGCTTTTAGTTCTCAGTCGACTATGAGCGCACTGATTAACGCACTCTTAGTCCATTCACACTTCCTCCAGCTTGGCCCGGCATGGCCCAGATTCAGATACAATAGTGTGTCTATCGGCGGGCGTAACGTATCTCAGATACGTTACGCCACCGTAAATTAGGGCGCAAGTTCCGTATTCAGAAAGAACTTGCGCCCTAAGTTACGGCGGCGTAACGTAAGTGGTCCGGCGTAAGCCCGCCTAATTCAAATGGGGATGATGTGGGCGTGTTTTACCTAAATTAATTGTGACCCCAAGTATTTGACATTTTTTTTGAACGGCGCATGCGCCGTCTGTGAACGTAGCCCAATGCGCATGCTCCAAATTAACCCGCAAAAAGCCAATGCTTTCGACGTGAACATAAATTACGCCCAGCCCTATTCGCGAACGACTTACGCAAATGATGTAATCGACGGAAAATACGACGCTGGCCCGACGTCCATACGTAACATAGGATACCCCTTATATAGCAGGGGTAACTTTATGCCGGAAAAAGCCTAACGTAAACGATGTAAAAAAATGCGCCGGGCGGACATACGTTTCTGAATCGGCGCATCTACCTAATTTGCATATTCCTTGCAGAAATCTACAGAAGCGCCACCTAGCGGCCAGCGTAAATATGCAGCCTATGATACGACGGTGTAAGAGACTTACGCCGGTCGGATCTTAGGGAAATCTATGCGTAACTGATTCTATGAATCAGTCGCATAGATAAGACCCTGCAACTCAGAGTTACGACGGCGTATCCGGAGATACGCCGTCGTAACTCCTATCTGAATCCGGGCCCATGTGTTTTGACCATGACATTTGACAGTAGACAATTTCGGATGCTGCTGCCTTATGAGTGCAGGTAATGCTGTCAACCTAGAAAGCAGACAGCTGTGAAGCTACAGACCAACAATGACAATGCCACGTGCCACGTGCCCTGTATTGTCCATGTATGGCCAGCTTTGGCTGAGGACATCATACAGTCTGTCATTTCATCACACACTTCTCTCCCTAACTTATTTACAATTTAAATGATTTTACTTCTATCTCTAGACTCTCGGTGAACCATCTTTATCTATCGCAATGAGTGCCACGCAAGACCCCAAATGGAGATAAACCTCCTACTTGTTTTCATAGATAGACACTCCTGTATTTGGTTAAAACTTTAACACCCATCTATAAAACTCCTTCTCCAGCCAATTTTCCACCAATCCAATGGCATGTGAATTCTCTCCTTGACTCATGGCAATATTTTCACATAACCTGGTTTGACAGGATGAATATCGGTAAGATGACATACCAGCCCAAATTGCTTTACGCTTTCAGAAACCTCCCTGTTCCCATTCATATTCTGTATACAGCAATCTAAAATCCTAGATTATATGGGGCAAACTTGCTAAACCCAGGATCAACAACACTATCTCATTTAGCCCTAAAACATCTGGAGGCTTATCTGCCTATAATTACTATTTAGCTGGCAATATCGCCCCTTGGCCTGTCTACATACCACTCATAAACTCCCACTTTGGGCTACACTGGGTTTAATTGATTCTTCTCCAAAACTCCTAACATCCCTCACTTGACTTCTGACTGCTCACTTCCCCAAATCCCTGAATTTCATTCCCTGAAACTCTTGGGCCCAGATTCACAGAGAGCACGGCGCACATTACGCCGCCGTAGAATAACCACTGTACGCTACGCCAACGCAGTGCAGAGAGGCAAGCATGGAATTCAGCAAGCCAGTGCTCCCAACGCTGCGCCAGCGTGGCGTGGGTTTCGAAGGCTCACGCCGGCGTAGGTGGAAGTGGGCGTGACCCATGCAAATGATGGGCCGAGCGACAGACAGATACGTATCACGAACTGCGCATGCGCCGTGATGTGGATGCATCCCCCTGCGCCTGCTCACAACCACGTTGGAACAACTGCCTAAACTACGCCGGATCACTGCGTACGGCGTGAACGTAACCTACGCCCAGCCAGACACACGTCCAACGTAAAATACGCCGGCTTGTATTCCCTGGTGTAGACCTTTGCATGTCTGCTGCTGGGTTGCGCCTCCTTTATGGGGAATAACTTTACGTCGGACATACAACTTACGCGCACCTCGCATAGCCTGCGTCGGGCGCACGTACGTTCGTGAATCGCCGTATTTCCCTCATTTGCATGTTTGAATGGCTAATTAATGGGAGCGGCACCATGCTCCCAGCCTAAATGTGCGCCCACTCTACGCTGGCGTAAGCAAGATACGTCGGCGGGGTGTAGCCTGGTTTTAGGCGCATATCTGTTTGTGGGTCTGGCGCACAGATACAACGGCGCACATTTGCACTTACGTCGGCGTAACTTGTTATACGTCGACGTAAGTGCTTTGTGAATCTGGGCCTTGGTCTCTGTAAAAATACTCTGGTGTATTGGTGCTGCCCCACCTTCCCCTCCTATAAATTCTGCCCTATATCCTGCCAGGAGTGGACCGCCCATCTCAGTGGAATTAATACAGCTTTTAGAGAAATTCACTCCATGCTTAAAATAAAAAGAATCCCAACTTTTTAACAAATTTGAGAAACCCATGACATTCCTCTAAGGTAATATTTCTGCTATCTACAGATTAGACATTATGGGGTGGATTTACTAAAGGAAACTTTGGAAGTGAAATTGCACTCATTTTCCCGAGAGCTTGTGGTAAAGCTCTGCTGATTTCCATCATCCACTAATGTGCAAAGCAAACATGCTGTTTTTAGTTCCCTTGCATCTGATTGGGTGGTCTTTACAAAGTGAAGCTTCACCACATTCAGCTATGGGGAAAATGAGTGCAACTGCGTTTGCAGAGTGCACAGTCTATTTGCCTTTAGTACACCCACCTCTACACACTCCACTCAAACAATCCTCTACCTTTTGCTCATAAATTTTCAAAGAAAATGCATATCCCACATAGTCAAGGATTTATCTACCTAATTTTCACCTCCCTAATACGTGCCAAAGCCATTACCACCAAAACATATCAGCAACCTCCCACCACCTTCCCCAACTCTGCAAGATTGGCAAGATATTTGTCCGATTACTGCTGAAATCTTCTGAAATGCCTTGTCCCAAAAAAAACTTCAAAGACCTTTAGAGACTGCATTATAGTCTGCATTATACTCCTGCACCTTTTGTGAAGCGTTATTTATACCAACATACCCCCAGCCATATTTGGTGGCACTGCCCTGAATAATCTAGGCTTTGGATTTGAGTCTACAACCTCATTTACACTCTTTCCAATACAAACATTGGCAGAGATCCTTAAGAGGCTAATCTATTCCTGTCCTCTTGTGTACGCACATATATTCATAGCCACCAAGCTCAGGGCCGATCCTAGGCAGGGTGCGCAGGGTGCTTTGCACCCAGGCGCCTGCAGAGGTGGGGGCGCCGAAGTGCCAGAGTTCTCCCCTCCTTCTGGCAGTGCTCAATCTGTAGTTTTAGAGGTACTTTTAACCCCCATTAGGAGTGATGTATACACACACTAAAAGAACCTACCTGCAGGAATTTTTTGACGTCCTGCCAGTGCACCACTCCAGTGTGAAAGCACTCGAGCTCTCACACTGGGATTGCTGATAAGGCTTTTTTCGGGCACTATTTTTAACGCTAAAGCGCCTGAAAAATGCCTCCGGTGTGAAAGGGGTCTAATGGACAATCTCCTGTACTATTGTCTACAGTCTCTGACCATCTCCTGTACTATGTCTGCAGTCTCTGACCATCTCCTATATCATGTTTGCAGTCTCTGACCGTCTCCTGTATCATGTCTGCAGTCTCTGGCCATCTCCTGTATCATGTCTGCAGTCTCTGACCATCTCCTATATCATGTCTGTAGTATGTCTGGGGGTCTTTCTAACAGAGGGCCATATTCTCAGAAGAGTTACGACGGAGTATCTCAGGAAACTCCATCGTATCTCTCTTTTTTGACCGGCGTATCTATGCGAGTGATTCCTAGAATCATTTTCGCATAGGTACGCTGTAGATCCGACAGGTGTAAGTCACTTACACTGTCGGATCTTAAATGTAATTCGCCGCCGGCCACTAGGTGGCGTTTACGTTCAGGTCTCATTTGTTTATGCAAATGAGCCTGATACGCCGATTCCCGAACAAAATCGCGTCGCGTAACCGTCGCTTACGTCGTTTGCATAAGCGTAAGGTTACCCCTGCTATATGAGGGGTAACCTTACGCCAGTCCCACGTATGCCATGTTAAGTATGGTGTCGGGTCCGCGTCGTCTTTTCCCGTCGGGTACATCGTTTTCGTAAGTCGTTCTTGAATACGACTTTACGTCAATGACGCACACGTCGGCGTCATTGATGTTTTCCGTCGAGAACTGGAGCATGCGCACTGGGCTATTTTTAGCCCGGCGCATGCGCAGTTCGATCGGAACGGGGGCGCGCTTAATTTAAATATAAGCCGCCCCCTTTGAAATACGCGGGGATACGCCGGGCCTTTTACACTACGCCTCCGCAAACTACGAAGCAAGTGCTTGAGGAATATGGCACTTGCTCCAGTAAGTTGGGGCGGCATAGTGTAAATGGCTTACGCTATGGCCGCGGGAAAAGTACGAGAATCTGGCCCAGACTCTCTAACAGAAGCCCTCTCTGTGTCCATCAGAGAGCCCCCCCTCCAGGTCCCAATAAAGTACTCTTTTCCTGTATTTTGTTTATTATTAAGAGATATGTAAGGATCCCAGGGTAATGAACACTTCGTGGGGGAGCATTTCTGTGGTTGAGTCATTGCCATAGAAACAGTAGTAAAGGGGAGGAGTTAGTAAAATGACCACGCCCATGTGGGGGGGCGCCAGAAGTATTTCTGCACCCAGGCGCCTGTGACCCTAGGATCGGCCCTGACCAAGCTCATGATAGCAGGGCCCTAAAAAGAGGATATCCTGGTGGGTATATAAAGAGAGGTTTTATCATTGCCTGCAGACCTACTGATCAGTGGCTGCAATGTAGCATCTAAACTGAAACAGAACAATTCTGATAAATGTGTTACTTTTGTAACCACTTGCTAGATGGAATATAAACAGATAGGCCCAGATTCTCAAAGGCGTTACGACGGCGCAACACCATTTGCGCCGTCGTAACTCCTCATTTGGCCCCGGGTATCTATGCGACGCATAGATACCCATTAGATCTGACAGGCGTAAGGCTCTTATGCTGTCAGATCTTAAAAGCAATTTTTTTTCCCGCCGCTAGGTGTCGCATCGTCGTTTTCCCCGTCGTCTATGCAAATGAGGTAATTACGCGAGATTCCCGAACATACGCGCGGTTGACGCTGAGAATTTACGTCGTTTCCGTAGTGTACGCGACGCGTAAGGTTGCCCCTGCTATTAGGAGGGGCAACCAATGTTAAGTATGGCCGTCGTTCCCGCGTCGAATTTTAAAAAAATGACGTCGTTTGCGTAAGACGTCCGTGAATGGCTCTGGACGCCATTTACATAAACGTCTAAGCAAATGACGTTGGGGCGACGTCATTTAGCGCAATGCACGACGGAGCATGCGCAGTATGCTCGGCGCGGGAGAGCACCTAATTTAAATGGTGCCCGCCCCATTTGAATTGGGCGGGCTTGCGCCGAGCGATTTAACGATACACCGCCGCAAGTTTACAGGTAAGTGTTCTGAGAATCAGGCTGTAAACCTGTAAACCTGCGGCGGTGTAACGTAAATCACATGCCTCACATGAGCAAAGTAAATGTATGAGAATCTGGGCCATAGTGAGCATAATCCACAACAGTCTCCCCATCTTTTTTCAGACAAGCAATTACACTCTATACTGTATCTTAGTCACAGAGCCCCAACTTTGGTCTGTGTGCTTTCCCCCAGTTATTTTAGTTCTAGTCACAGCAAAAGGACCTGATTATGTTTAGTGTTGAGCAGAATATGCCATATTCGATTTCGCGATATATCTCGAATATATATTCGAATATTCGAGATATATTCGCTAAATTCGAATATTCGTGATATTTTATCGAAATTAAATGATTGCGATTTTTCGCTATTGCGAATGCGAAAATAATTGCGATTTTTTGATAACTGCGGTAGGAGCACTCTGATTGGCTCAGAATATTCGTGATATTTTATCGAAATATCGCAACATGCGAATGCGATATTTATTGCGCAATTTCGAGAAATGCTGGAGGAGCGCTCTGATTGGCTCAGAATATTCGTGATATTTTATCGAAATATCGCAACATGCGAATGCGATATTTATTGCGCAATTTCGACAAATGCTGTAGGAGCACTCTGATTGGCTCAGAATATTCGTGATATTTTACAATACAAAATAATTGCGAATATTCGGCAAATGCGGAAGGAGCACTCTGATTGGCTCAGAATATTCTTGATATTTTACAATACAAAATAATTGCGAATATTCGGCAAATGCGGAAGGAGCACTCTGATTGGCTCAGAATATTCTTGATATTATACAATACAAAATAATTGCGAATATTCGGCAAATGCAGAAGGAGCACTCTGATTGGCTCAGAATATTCTTGATATTTTACAATACAAAATAATTGCGAATATTCGGCAAATGCGGAAGGAGCACTCTGATTGGCTCAGAATATTCGTGATATTTTACAATAGAAAATAAAAAGTGTTTTGCATTGGTGGTGATTCTTTACTCTATCCATCTGTCACAGCCGTTTGTCAATCAAACACCTTGAAGATTGAAGACGTTCATGCTGCATGCTTTGGACTTTTTTCACTTCACATATCAAAGACATTTTTATGAAAGATTATTTTTCTATTATTGGGACTATATTTCTTTATATATTTGTTTCACTGTGTATTTCACAAGTTATTTGCGCTTGCTTATTTTATAATTTGCCCACATGTCTTGTCACTAGACATATTTTTTATTCTTGTAGAGCGACTCCATTTTCTGTCTTGTATTAATTTATGTTGTATAACATTTTTGAGTTGCTGCTGTATTCTCCCCTTTTTTAAGGTATGCGCAATTTTTTCCTTCTTACAAAAAAAAATAATATCAAACATACAAATATTCATAACAGAAACATACACAAAGCCCCCCCTTTTGCATCAGAGACAATCAGAGTTCTCCTACCACAGTTATCGAAAATTCGCAATCATTTTCGCATTCGCAATAGCGAAAAATCGCAATTTTTTTTTTTTCAATTTGGCAACATAAAAGGATCGCCTCAGCTTAGCTACTCGGCCCAGGGTCTCTAATCATACCAGCAATGCTTTTAGACGTCGATAGGATGTGATCTGTTTTAAAAATCAAATTGAAAAATGCGAATATTCGGAATTGCGAATATTCACCGCAAAATTCGAAATATAGCGCGATTTCTCGAATATGCTATATTCGAGTCGAATATTCGCAATGCGAATATTCGTGAGCAACACTAATTATGTTATCTGGGATCTTTTACTTGTGGCAATAGCGCATGTAAATATTGCCATATACATACAGTAATGTCAGCAAAAATGTTACATAATTTACCACCGGGGAGGAACATGTTATTAAAGGATCACTAAAAAAAATATATATTTTTTAAATAACAAACATGTCATACTTACCTCCACTGTGCAGCTCGTTTTGGCCCGACCCACGTCTTCTGGGGTCCCTCGCAGCTGTGTCGGTTTTCCACCCAGCAAGGACTCAACACCTTCATGCGAGCGAGCTCGCATGGTGGAAAGTTCTTGTGGGCGCGCTCCCGTGATACAGCCGGCGACCATAGCTGCTCACTGTATCACTCGGCCCTGCCCCCGATGGCTGCGCTGCTTTCAATCCATGCACTGTACCTAATCAACGGCCAGGCTGAGCGGTGAAGAGGATGTCGGGGGCGAGCGCCGGACTTTCGAGGGGTCGGGTAAGTATAACAGGGGCTGGGGGCGGTATTGTCGGATGTTTTTTCACCTTAATGCATAGAATGCATTAAGGTGAAAAAACTTTTACCTTTACGACCCCTTTAAGCAGTATTTAAACTGTGCCTCAAGCTACCGTATGTTGTATATCTGATCCAATGCATGACTTATGCTTTACACAATATGTGGGTTGCACCACACCTACACACCTGTATTGGGAAGCATTACTCTGACAGCACGAATGTCAATGCTAATGCTGGCCATACACGGGTCGAATTTCGAAAGATCTTTCTTTCGGAAATCTTATCTAAGAATTTTCGTTCATATTTCACACCATTAGTGGGCTGCAGCAACAGCCGATTTTTGGGCAGCCATCGAATTTTAATAATCCAACATGTTGGATGTTTTTGGAAAAAACAAACGATTTTCTAATCAATGATGGGAGAATCATGCAAAAAATGTAATCAAAAAAAAAAATATGCATGTGCAAGTAAAGCAAATTCCCGGAAAGAAAGAAGATTCCCAGACACGAAAATTATTTTCTGTAGGGAAATTTAAGGTTTGGTCGGTCGAATTTCGAAAATCAATGGTGGCACCATCGGATCACAAAACGCGCAAATTTTCTGATTTTCGGAAGAAAGATCTTGCGAAATTCGACCCGTGTATTGCCAGCATTAGAATGTCTCAATTGTATTCAGGCACTTTAGAGACATTCATGCTGGAATAACGTCTTCTTTTGCACTTTTTGGCATTGAAAGGGTGCTTTCTACAGATGGAGATGGAAATAGATACCAAAGGCATTTGGAACATGAGATTTGGTGGATTCAGTGCCGGGAGAAGGTCATGCAATGCCCAGGGCAAAGATGCCAAACTGCGCCCTCCATTCATGATGTGCAAGCTTAGGGGATCTTATGCCCAGTAGTCTCTCACTTGTCAAAATCACTGTGCAGCTCAGTTTTAACACTGGATACATGCTTGTGTTGATAGCTTTCTCCTTCATTCCCAGCTATCTCCTCCACTCCAGGCTCTCTCCTGGACACTTCCCCACTCGGGGGTGCCGGCTGGGCCCTCTTCCCTTCCTCCTTCTTGGATTCTCTATCTGTGGGTTCACTTTTTGCTTACTGGTGTAAATAAAAATAATAAATGGTATATATACTATATGCCGTATATACTCGAGTATAAGCCGACCTGAGTATAAGCCGAGGCACCTCATTTTACCACAAAGAAATGTGAAAACGTATTGACTCAAGTATAAACCTAGGGTGAGAAATGCAGCAGCTACTGGTACTGTAAATTTCTTTAGTGTTCTAAGCAACCAGCATCCAGTATTAGACCTGGTCAGACTTATCCCCTCTATTCCTCTGTAATATAAGTCAGAGCCATGTGCGGACATGGTACAGGGTCAGAGGCATGTGCGGACATAGTACAGGGTCAGAGGCATGTGCGGACATGGTACAGGGGTCACAGGCATGTGCGGACATGGTACATGGGTCACAGGCATGTGCGGACATAGTACAGGGTCAGAGGCATGTGCGGACATGGTACAGGGGTCACAGGCATGTGCGGACATGGTACAGGGGTCAGAGGCATGTGCGGACATGGTACAGGGGTCAGAGGCATGTGCGGACATGGTACAGGGGTCAGAGGCATGTGCGGACATGGTACAGGGGTCAGAGGCATGTGCGGACATGGTACAGGGGTCAGAGGCATGTGCGGACATGGTACAGGGGTCACAGGCATGTGCGGACATGGTACAGGGTCAGAGGCATGTGCGGACATAGTACAGGGTCAGAGGCATGTGCGGACATGGTACAGGGGTCACAGGCATGTGCGGACATGGTACATGGGTCACAGGCATGTGCGGACATGGTACAGGGGTCAGAGGCATGTGCGGACATGGTACAGGGGTCAGAGGCATGTGCGGACATGGTACAGGAGTCAGAGGCATGTGCGGACATGGTACAGGGGTCAGAGGCATGTGCGAACATGGTACAGGGTCAGAGGCATGTGCGAACATGGTACAGGGTCAGAGGCATGTGCGGACATAGTACAGGAGGGGGTCTGTCTCTGTCGCTCCGTCTATCTGTCCTCCCTCCTCCTCCATACTTGTCTCAGTATAGGATAATTAATACACATCTGACTGACCTGGATGGATGGATGGTCAGTCACTGCTCCGTTCCAGAATCCTATCCTATCCAGGCCAGGTACAGGCCTCATCGACCTCCCCGGACCCCTGCTGTGGGGAGCCGCCTCCAGGAATGAGCACCGGCCATTCAAAAATGGCGCCAGGCGGTGACATTACATCACTGGGCATGCGCCCTCCCACGGCGCCCGGCCTAGCTTGTAAGAGTACGAGTTCACCGGAGCACGGGAGACTTCGGAACGGCGCATGCGCAGTTGCGCTGTCGGCTCGCAGCCATCTTTTCTACGGGCACTGATGGCAGAAACGGACACTGACTCGAGTATAAGCCGAGGGGGGCATTTTCAGCCCAGAAAAGGGCTGAAAACCTTGGCTTATACTTGAGTATATACGGTATATAATATTTATTTATGCATAGCTATTTACACATTATATATAATATGCCTTTTGGTCTTTGAGAGTATGTAATCATTGTACCTCCGATAGTGCTGTTACTGCAGGTTTTCATTGTGTATAGTGTACATATTTAATCTTTCCCTTTCCCCTCCCCATGTGGCGACAGATCACTATTTTGTTACACTTGGAAAATAGCCATGATTACTTTGTATGGGGTTGTATTTTACCTTGATAATAAATGGACACCTTTAGTTGATTTTTACCGATGTGCCAGCATAGGTGTGCACAATCTATTGCATTAGGGTGTGCACCCCAAAGCTCAAACACATATGCCTGTGTGTGTATGTGTATATATACTGACGCTGTCAGTAGAGCAGTGGGCAGTGTAATTAGGGTACAGATCGGTGTCAGTAGGGCAGTGGGCAGTGTAATTAGGGTACAGATCGGTGTCAGTAGGGCAGTGGATGGAGTCATTTTTTTAATTCATTTTTTACAATTTAATTTAATTTTATTTACTTTTTAGAAGCCCATTTAGGGGACTTTGGTGAAATATCAGTGGTCTAAACAGGGGGAATCTGCATTACACGGGGTGATTAGGGTGTGCCCAGGCACACCTGGCACACCCTGTGCGCACGCATATGTGTACCAGCATTCTTCTTCGGATTGTGCTAGTTCCAGGGTTTGCAGAGACCACTAGCCATGTCTCTCCTGCAATGAAAAAAACTGACCCTTACTTGCTTTCAAGCAATGCATCCAGCTTCTTCCCAGCAGCAGCATAAGGAAAGGGGGGTGCACTGTGATGTAGGGGAGAGTGGGGGTTTCAACTTCTGATGGTGGGGTGGCTCTTGACATCTAATGTAAAGGGGAGGGGATGCTTGGGACATCTAATCTTACAGATACATCCAGCCCTTTGGAGGACAATCATAATGCTTATGCGGCCCACGATGAAATTGAGTTTGACACCCCTGACCTGATCCATACTGTTGTTGTCCTGCCTCTCACTGCTATTAGCTTTCTCTGCCATCAATCATTTTGTTCCTGAGCTTTCTGTGAAAGAACACATCCCAGATTCCCCTGGGATGTGCATGACCAAAAGCAACCAAGCAGCAGACTTCACAACTGAGGCCTGCTGCACTCAGTGGCCAGCAGGGGGCAGTAGGCACATGTAAAGGGATCCCAATGCTCTGGAAGTAATGAGAAGACTGTAAGTAACAAAAAGGGTTAAAATAAAAAGAGAAAGTTGTGTATCCCTCTTTTGGGGGGAAAGCTTATAAGAAATGGCCATCCCCAAACAGGATATTAGACTAAACATGTAGGTAAATAAGAGATCCAGAACCTTTGCTAAGTGAAAGAGTGGGTTTGGTAAAAAAAAAAGTTGGCAGTGCCTCCACCTAGAACAGGGACTCTGGGCCAGATTCACATAGAATTACGTTGCTCCTGGGCAGCGTAAAGTATGTGATTTACGTTACACCGCCGCAGGTTTACAGCGTAAGTGCCTGATTCTCAGAACTCTTACCTGTAAACTTGCGTCGGTGTATCGTAAATGCGCTCTGCGCAAGCCCTCCCTATTCAAATGGGGCGGGCACCATTTAAATTAGGCGCGTTCCCGCGCCGAACGCATACGGTAAATTACCCGGCGTGCATTGCGCTAAATGACGTCGCACGGACGTCATTTGTTTTGACGTTAACGTAAATGGCGTCAAGCGCCATTCACGGACGACTTACGCAAACGACGTTGTTTTTTAAATTTCGACGCTGGAACGACGGCCATACTTAACATGGCTTAGGACACCTAGGAGGTAGTCCTAATTTTACGCGGCGTAACTCGACGGAAACTACGTACAGTTAGATCGACGGGCAGCTCGGACGTTCGGGGATCGCCGTAAGTATTCATTTGCATATTCTACGCCGACCGCAATGGCCTCGCCACCTAGCGGCCGGCCTAGAATTGCATCCTTAAGATCCGACAGTGTAATTCAATTACACCTGTCGGATCTTAGGGCTAGCTATGCGTAACTGATTCTATGAATCAGTCGCATAGTTAGGACGGCCCTAACACAGAGATACGCCGTCGTATCTCTTTTGTGAATCTGGCCCTCTGTGAACAGAGGGATTCCCTTCCTGGCAAATTACCAGTAATCTAATAAAAGTAATTGGGAGCAGAGGGACTACAAAAAAACATTATATAACATTAACCACAAGTATACACACCAGTAAAGAAATAATACACGCTTTGTAAAAGAAAAGATTAATAATAGTACATACAACCAATGTACAAACAGGTATTATCAACAAACACAGAGGTCCTGGTGGAATTGTGGCCATATACCCGGTATATACAGTATCACACAAAAGTGAGTACACCCCTCACATTTTTGTAAATATTTTATTATATCTTTTCATGTGACAACACTGAAGAAATGACACTTTGCTACAATGTAAAGAAAGTGAGTGTACAGCGTGTATAACGATGTAAATTTGCTGTCCCCTCAAAATAACTCAACACACAGCCAATAATGTCTAAACCCCTGGCAACAAAAGTGAGTACATCCCTAAGTGAAAATGTCCAAATTGGGCCCAAAGTGTCAATAGTCCCCTCCCACCGCCTGTAAGAACGATCAAGCGGCTGAACTGCTGCTATGATTGTTCCTACGGTGGAGGGAATCGCCAGCTGAAAAAGATATCTGGATGATGCCTGTAGCTGCATGCAGGCATCATTCAGATATCACCACTGAAAGCCCAGGACGTCATATGATGCACCTTGGGTGGGAAGTGGTTTAAGTCTCGCCTATGGAGATTTTTAATTACCGTAGATTGTCGACATTACACGAGCGTGTGCAATTTTAAATCATGACCTATTAGGTATGTATTTACTCTGCGTAACATCACCTTTCACATTATACCAAAAAACTTGGCTAACTTTACTGTTTTTTTTTTTAATTCCACTAACAATTGCGTTTAAAAGACCACTCGCAAATACAGTGCAACATAAAATATTTCAACAACCGCCATTTTATTCTCTAGGGTCTCTGCTAAAAAAATTAAAAGAATGTTTGGGGGTTTGAAGTAATTTTCTAGCACAAAATACAGATTTTTACATGTAAACAACAAATGTCAGAAAAAGGCTGGGTCAAAGTGGTTAACCACTTCCTGACCGCCGCACGCACTTTTACGTCGACGGAATGGCACGGCTGCGCAAATGGGCGTATATATATGTCCCCTTTAATTTGCGAGCCGTGTTATCGCGCGCGTTCCGCCGCACTTGTGACCCTGTCGCAAGCTCTGTGACCGTGCCAGCAGGACCCGTGGACTCGATGTCTGCCGGTGTCCCGCGATCGGGTCACAGAGCTGAAGAACGGGAAGTAAACATAACACCCCCCCCTCCTTCCTTTGACATGTCACTGATCGTCTGTTCTCTGTGATTGGGAACAGCGATCAGTGACGTGTCATGGCAAGCCACGCCCCCTAACAGTTAGAAGCCCTCCCTAGGTCACACTTAACCCCTTCAGCGCCTCTTACAGGTTAACACCTTCACTGCCAGTGTCATTTTTACAGTAATCAGTGCTTTTTTTTTTTTTTTTTGCATTTATTTCTCTCAAAATAATATATTTTATTTATGTATTTATTTTTTCTTCAATATTATACAGATTTTTTGCGTACTTGTACATTTTAAATCAAAATAAAAGTACACACAAACTATTAAATTCACGCAAAACTGTGCATGTTTTCGGAATAAAAACATATATATATATATATATACACATATATATATATGTATATATATATATATATATATATATATATATATATATATATATATATATATAAAAGAGAACAAGCTAATTGCACATTTAAAAAGAAGAGTGTGAACCAACGCAACCAATCAAATTGCAGCTGCCGTGTTTCTTGTACAGTTTTGGAAAAAAATAATATAAATCTGATTGGTTGCTACAAGAAAGAGCTCTTCTTTTTTTCTTTGCTACCCTTATATATTATTTCTGTTGTCGGATTTATTTAAAACATTTTTCTGAAGAAGCTTCCTTCTGGCTTGGAAAAAAATAAAATAAACAACAGTAAATAAGGTCGATTTAATTAGGAGCATGGTCAGATATGTGACAGCACTAATCCTATGTAAAAAACATTGGGCCAGATTCACAGAAGAAGTACGCCGGCGTACTTTCAAATTTGCTGCGTCATATCTTTAGTTTGAATCCTCAAACCAAGATACGACGGCTTCTGGCTTCGATCCAACAGGCGTACGGCTTTGTGCGCCTTCGGATCGTAGGTGCAATACTTCGGGGCCCGCTGGGTGGAGTTTGCGTCGTTTTCCACGTTGGGTATGCTAATTAGCTTTTTCCGGCGATCCACGAAGGTACGCGCGGTCGTCGCATTCTCTTACGTCGTCAATGGTCGGCTTTTCCCGGGATATAGTTAAAGCTGCTATTTTGTGGCGTATAGATAGACTTGCCATGTTAAAGTTTGGCCGTCATTCCCGCGTCAAATTTTGATTTTTTTTTTTTTTGCGTAAGTCGTCCGTGAATAGGAAATGACGTAACTCACATCTACGTTCAAAAAATGACGTCGGTGCGATGTCATTTCGCGCAAAGCACGGCGGGAAATTTCGAAACGGAGCATGCGCATTTCAATCGGCGCGGGGACGCGCTTCATTTAAATGAATCACGTCCCCTACCCGCCCAATTTGAAATACGCGCCGAGAAATACACTACGCCGCCGTAACTTACGGCGCAAAATCTTCCTGGATTCGAAATTCCGCCAGGTAAGATACGGCGGCGTAGGGAGCTGCGGTGGCTCAACGCGATTGGCACTGCGCTGACAAGCCATTCACCTCTGCAGCCAGGGGTTCGGTTCCCGGTCTCGGCTACATGTGAATTGAGTTTGGTGGTCTCAGCCCGGCTCCCGGTGGGTGTGCTATGCGAGGTAAGCCTACGCTTAGTACGCCCACCCCCCTCCCACAAAAACCACCACACCTACACACGCACTCGAAATTGGGTTAACACACATGCACTTTGACCACGCGGTCTCTAAAAAGAGAGGCGAAGGACTAACGGGGCTGGTTGAGTGGGCTAATCCTCTCACTCCCTTATAGGGAGTCCCTCTGCCCCGTTGGGCTTCAAAGCGGAGCAGGTAGGGCGGGTTGTGTGGGAGGACCCCCTCACACCCGCCATTGCCACCCGGGGCATGGAGAAAGGTGGCAGATTGCCCCTGGGGGAGGCCTGCCTACTCCCAACTCCTGCAGTCCGGCTCCTCTCTCGAGCACATGCACAAAATACACTAACAAAAAAAAAAAAAAAAAAAGATACGGCGGCGTAGCGTATCTCTGATACGCTGCGCCAGGGCAAATGTCTGTGAATCTGGCCCATTGTCTTTTGCCTAATATTGACTGAATGGGTAATTAATGGCTCTCCATCCAGGAGAATAGGCAAGTAATCCGGGCTTGTGTGAGAGAGGGAGAGACAATGTTATCAGACAGCAGATGCCCCAGCAGCACCGATTTATCTATCAGTGCATTTTTATAGCACTGATCGCTGTAAAAATTACAATGGTCCCAAAATGGCATCAAAAGTGTCCGTTGTGTCCGCCATAATGTCGCAATCACGATAAAAATCGCTGATCGCCGCCATTACTAGTAAAAAAATAACTATTAATAAAAATTCCATAAAACTATCCCCTATTTTGTAGACGCTACAACTTTTGCGTAAACTAATCAATAAATGCTTATTGCGTTTTTTTTTTACCAAAAATATGTAAAAGAATGCGTATCGGCCTAAACTGAGGAAAAAAAACGTTATTTTTTTATATTTTGGGGGATATTTATTATAGCAAAAAGTAAAAAATATTGCATTTTTTCCAAAATTGTCGCTCTATTCTTGTTTATAGCGCAAAAAATAAAAACCGCAGAGGTGATCAAAGCTCTATTTGTGGGGAAAAAAAGGACGTACATTTTGTTTGGGAGCCACGTCGCACGACCGCGCAATCGTCAGTTAAAGTGACGCAGTGCCGAATCGCAAAAAGTGGCCTGGTCTTTGTGGTTAAAGGGTTCGTAGAGACAGATGTTAGTAAACAAGGAGTAAAGAAAGAGCAGGGCTGCTTGGAATGAAAGGCTAACGGAACGTGGCTCGAAATAACAGCATAACGTCAATTACTAGTATGAAGGGACGATAACAAGGAAGGGGTTAACAGATAGGGGCGTGGCAGTTCTGTGGGCAGTCCGCAAATCGCATTTCATGGCAATGCACCGGACCTCGGTTATATGATTCTGGAGGAAGAGACTGGGAGTGTGCGGAGGAGGGTGCGCATGCTCAGTATAGAAAGGGGCGGGATTCATGGTGAAGGGGCGTGTACTCCCCTCGGGGGATGCCAGGGATATCATTTTTTCGTTGAACATCTGGCAGTCCTGGCTAACGGGGTCCTACCGGTAAGAGGTGAGGATGGACGGCTGTGTGGGGGGCGGCGGGCTCCCTCTAACGCTCACCATGGAGCAGAGCCACCTTCCTGGTATAGCCGGGTCGCTGCTGGCACTGTGAGAGGGGACAGTTATGTGGGATGCTGCCTGGGCACCTGGGGATCCGCCCTGCGGCACCTGGGCACTGTGTATAGCATAGTGCCACCCTGTGTGTGGGCGGATGGGGCACCGAAGTAACGGAGGGGGGTGCTGATCTCCGTACTGGGTGTGTAACCCTCACTGATCTCTGCAATGAATAGAGCCCTTTACAGGGGAAGGGGGTGTCTGGGCACAGCACCAATGGGTACTGGCTGCACTGGAAGTCATTATTATTATTATACAGGATTTCTATACAACAAAGCACTGCGCAAACTGTTGGCGCTATATAAATCCTGTATAATAATAATAATAATAATACAATATAAAAGGAGACAGTACAGTTATAATCCAATGCAGAGGTGTTATGAGGATCCTGATCCCGGGAGCTTACACTCTGAGGGTCCATATACACCCGGTGCGGTGTGACTGCGTTGGGCGTCTATTGCAGTGGGCGCAGTCCTACCGTACAAGGCATAATGCCAGGTCACTTATGTGCCCAGTGCAGGCAGCGTCTACTAAAAAAGTACGGGGTGGCACAGTGCAATCCACCGCCTCGCACTATGTAGCGGCCAATAGAACTTAGGAAATTGTCACTGTGTGACAGTTCAATAAAGTTAATTAAAAAAAAGTGAACATTGGGGTTGATTTACTAAAACTGGAGAGTGCAATATCTGGTGCAGCTGTGCACGGTAGCCAATCAGCTTCTAACTTTATTTTGTTCAGTTAAGCTGTGGCAATAAAACCTGGAAGCTGATTGGTTTCTATGCAGAGCTGCACCAGATTTTGCACTTTCCCTTTTTTTTTGGAAAACAAACTCCGGTGTGTTGCGTCATGACAGCGGATTTCACCGCACGCCCAGCTGGTATGAATGGAACTTAAATGGTAATATGAACATCTCTCATGTCTCTGTACCTAATACATGGGGAAAATGTAGCCTGTGCTAGATATTGCCAAGTCAGGGTATTGGGATGGCATAGCTGCTGTGTATGGTGATATATTGGTACTGGGATGGCGATCTCATGTGGACAGTGGTGTGTTGGTATTGGGATGGTACAAGTGTATGCTGGTGTAATGGCACTGGGATGGCATAGCTGGGGGTGTATAGTAATGTATTGGCACTGGGATGGCTTAGCTGCTGTGTATGGTGGTGTATTGGTACTGGGATGGCATAGCTGCTGTGTATAGCAATGTATTGGCACTGAGATGTCATATCTCATGTGTATGGTGGTGTGTTGGTACTGGGATGGAATGACTGGTGTGCATAATCGTGTATTGGTAGTGGGATGGCATAGTTGCTGTGTATAATAATCTATTGGTACTGGGATGGCATAGCTGTTGTGTATAGTGGTATATTGGTACTGGGATGGCATAGCTGTTGTGTATAGTGGTATATTGGTACTGGGATGGCATAGCTGCTGTTCATGGTGGTGTATTGGTACTGGGATCTCATGTGTATGGTCGTGTGTTGGTACTGGGATGGTACAACTGGTGTGTATAATGAAATGCATAGCTGCTGTATATGGTGGTGTATTGGTACTGGAATGGCATAGCTGCTGTGTATTGATACTGGGGTGGTACAGTTGCGGTATAGGGTTGTGTATGAGTACTGGGATAGTACAGCCGATGTGTATGGTGGTGTATTAGTACTGGGGTGGTACAGCTACTGTATAGGGTGGTGTATTAGTGCTGGGATGGTACAACTGGTATGTACTGGTAGTGAGATGGTACAACTGGTGTGTATTGGTACTGGGATGGTACAACTGGTGTGTATTGGTGCTGGGATGGTACTGCTGATGTGTATATTGGCACTGGAATGGCGCATTCCTTGTACAGCACCCCCTCATTTCATTTTCATTTTCATTTCCCAGGTCTTGATGCCAAGTGACTCCTTCTAGTGACATCTGTGTGAAGAAAAAGATTGCTGATCATGGCAGATGCCGAGCCCACACCTCCTCTCATGACCGGGCCAGAACTGGTGTCTGGTCTGTGGGCACTGGGTCAGACCCTTCTTTTCTTGCTGCCCGTCTACTTGTGTGGCTATATGGGTCTCAGTATAGTGTTTGTTATAGTGGGGCTCGCTGTCTATATGGGCTGGAAGAGTAAGAGGCACGGCAAGTGGAATCGACTCCAATTAGCGCTCGATACCCTGCAGAATGAAGAAGCGGTCACTGCCACCACTATCTCTATTACCAAGACAGAGCTACCTTCCTGGGTAAGTGACCTCACATCACTGTCTACATGTGTTATGGCTAAGGTAAAGCAATTTCCACCATCAACTAAGAGCATTAGCATTGTTTTGTGGTGCCGGCTTATACCTATCTCCTATCTCCTATGTCCTGAAAATGTGGACGTTAGTGGAAATAAAATAAAAAGTAAGTATCGGACAGTACGCAGTCGTTTTTGTTGCAAGTGCACAAATATGGCTTTGAGGGCGGTCCACAAAAAAAACATTGGCATCCGCTATTATAAAATATCTAAATAGTGTAATCCTCCATGATGAGCCCCACAGGGAAATCATCCCAGGGCCCCCCAGCTCTTCGGCGGAGGTCTTTGGCCTTACACACATATCGTTATTTTTCATCATTTTTTTTTTGAGCTTTAGGAAAGCCCATTTAATTGTCACCAATGATATGTGTCAATAAAATGGAACAAGCAGAGAGGAGGGTCTGGATTCAAATTATCACAACATTGGTCAGAATGTAATGAGGCGCAGTGACTCTGGTGAGGCAGCTCCCCTACAAAAATAGGGTGTCCTTCAAACAAAGGGTGGGTCCCAGATTTGATGATTCATCTGTACAAAGTCCAATTAGAGTGCCAAGCAAACAGTCCAAGGGTCCAAAATCTTTATTACCGTATTTATCGGCATATAACGCGCCCCGGCGTATATCGCGCACCCCCAAACTTGAAGGAAGATTCCTGCAAAAAAAAAATACTAAGGCCCCATACACACGATAGAATCCATCCGCTGAAAAATCTCAGCGGATCGGTTTCAGCGGATAGATTCTATGGTGTGTACATTCCAGCGGATCTTTATCCGCGGATATTTCCGAATTCCAGCAGATAAAAATTTGTTGACATGCCAACAAATCTATCCGCTGGAATCGGATCCCACGGATCGATCCGCTGGTCTGTACAGACTCACCGGATCGATCCGTCCGAGGGGATCCCCCGCATGCGTCGTAATGATTCGACGCATGCGTGGAATTCCTTATATGACTGCGTCGCGCACGTCGCCGCGTCATCATCGCGGCGACGGCGCGACACGTCATCGCCAGAGGATTTCGGCGCGGATTTTGATTCGATGGTGAGTACACTCCATCGGATGGAAATCCGCGCAAATCCTCGAGAGGATTTATCCGCGGATACGGTCCGCTGGACCGTATCCGCAGATAAATCCTCTCGTGTGTATGGGGCCTAACAGTTTGGATGCCCCTCGTCGGTGTCTTGCCCGCCGTCCTGCCCGTCGTCATTGCGTCCATCGGCGGCCTCGTCTGGTCCGGCGTCCTTCTGCGGCCATCCCCGCTCGATCCCCGCTTCCCGCGCTGTGTTCGAACCACTGCGCTGACATATACCGAGCAGAAGTACACTCAAGTATAGTCGGGCGGGCTAGGCTCCTCTCGCGTAAAGGACGTACAGGGCGCACAGGACGTGACCGCGAGAGGAGCCGAGCCTGCCCGAGTGTACTGCGCTCGGTATATGTCGGCGCAGTGGTTCGAACAAAGCGCGGGTATCGGCGTATATTGCACACCCGCGATTTTGCCCTGTTTTTCAGGGCAAAAAAGTGCGCGGTATGCGCCGATAAATACAGTAATAGTTTTGCTTCACATATGACAACACAGCATACCACTGCGTTTCGGGGGCTCAGAGATCTTCCCCTTCATCAGGGCTTAAACATAATAGTTAATCATAAGAACTCATAAGTGGTACAAATCACCACAAGTTATTTATTTGCTGCACATGGTATAGCCAGAATCAATGAATAAGAAAAGCACCGATCAGTTTTGTTGAGCCATTGATTCTGGTTGTACCATTTGCAGCAAATAAGTAACTCCTGTGATTTGTGCCTGTTTTTGAGTCTGTATTATTTACAATTTTGTGTATGCCCTGGAAAGGGAGGAAGCTCTAAAAACACTCAGCCCTGGTTCATGCCGATGCGATGTGGGAAACGCACACGATTCGCTGCATTTCCCCGCATCACACTGCATAACAATCGCACAGCGTCCGTGCGATCTGCTGCACGTGTCAATGTTAAATAATGACACCCCGAATCAGATCGGAAATCGCAGTGAGGTTGTCAGAATCGAACCGCATGGGTGTGAACACCCACGCAATGTAACTCGGATGTAGGGGGGGAAAAAATGGGTCCTGCACCATTTTGGTGCAGACGCAATGCAAAATGTATGGTTTAAATTGCAAATTCCTGTGAAATGGCATGCGGTGTTCCGCATGCACGGGTGTGAACCCAGGCTGAAAAAGATTTGTCATGCTAAATTTGCTAAACTTTAATGATGGTAATGCTAGTGAAACCTCCGTCATTCTGAAAACCATTACACAGGAGGAAACAACTGGTTATTCAAATGGATGCATTGTTCATACAGAAACTGCCTGCAGAAGTCTATTCAGTGCCCAGAGATTTCACATGGTAGCTCCTATAATGCTTTCCTTTAGGCCAAGTTTGGTGTGGTACTGGTCATTGCAGTGAGGCAGCTCATTTATTCTGAGTGAACCGTCAACCTACTGCAAAGTACATCCCCCCCCCTCTCCTGCACCTTTTTTTGTAACAATATAAGATGCATGTTTTATCATGCGTTACCGCATTGCACAGATGTAGGTCTCGCCTTATCCGAAAAAGGTTTTTTAAAGCGTTTTTTTTTTTTTTGCCCTGAATTCAGGAGAATAAGCCCTGGTTTTGCATGAATTTTTAGGCCTTGAATATTAGAAGAACCCTATTGTGCTTAGAAAAGTATTGCATTTCTCAATGTTTGTGTCCATGTGAAAGTTCATAAGCAGAGAAATGTGTGTGTGTATACTGTATGTATCCACAGTACTAAACTAACTCCATTTATAGACAGTTGGTGTAACTGCTTCTTATGAACAGCAATCTTAACATTTTTGAGCATCTTTTATCATTCAAAGTAGATCTCTACTGCACCTCCCAAACTAATTTCATTAAAGCGGAGTTCCACCCTCTTTTTTGAGTAATCTGCATCGCCTGCTCCTGTGTCACCTGAAACACATTTGGCACTTTTTTTTTTTTTTTTTTGTTTTGAAACTGACCTTGTTCTCCTGATTAAAATCGCCCCCGCCGCGGCGGGAGGCTGAGCTACTCCCCCCGCCGCCGCTATACGTCCTGGGAGATCAATTTCAGGATTCAGTCCTGGTCCGTCGCTGCGTCGCATCGCGGGGCTTTACCGCGCATGCGCGAGTGCGAGCCGCACTTGAAAACGCTCTCGAGGGGGGCGGAGGCGGAGGGATGTTGAATACCACAACAGCCCCGCCCACCCCTACGCCCAGAATGTATAATAGATTTGAGGGGGCGGGCAGAGGCGGAGAGTTGCTGGGAGGGTCCTATAGAGAGCAGAGCTTGACGAGGGGGGGCGGGCCCGTGCAATAGTAAGTCACCTGCGTGCAATGTCATGTACCCTGTACAACCACTGTGCCTGTCAAATGCAAACACTGTGCCCACTCAAATGTATCCACTGTGCCAAACGCTGTGCCCGTCAAACTCATCCACTGTGCCTGTCAATTGCATCCATGTGCTGGTGGCAATGCGATTTAGCGGGGGATCGATGCGATGTGCTGGGGTTGATGCGATTTGGGCAATGCAATGTGCTGGTGGCAATGCGATTTAGCGGGGGATCGATGCGATGTGCTGGGGTTGATGCGATTTGGGCAATGCAATGTGCTGGTGGCAATGCGATTTAGCGGGGGATCGATGCGATGTGCTGGGGTTGATGCGATTTGGGCAATGCAATGTGCTGGTGGCAATGCGATTTAGCGGGGGATCGATGCGATGTGCTGGGGTTGATGCGATTTGGGCAATGCAATGTGCTGGTGGCAATGCGATTTAGCGGGGGATCGATGCGATGTGCTGGGGTTGATGCGATTTGGGCAATGCAATGTGCTGGTGGCAATGCGATTTAGCGGGGGATCGATGCGATGTGCTGGGGTTGATGCGATTTGGGCAATGCAATGTGCTGGGGACAATGCGAGTGCTGGGGACAATGCAATGCAATTTGGAGGGGGTGATGCGGGCAATGCGATGGGGGTGATGCCATTTAGCGGGGGCAATGCGATTTGCTGGGGCAATGGGATTCGGTGGGGGGGCGAGGCGATGCGATTTGGTGGGAACCCCTCATAATGAGCACAGCAGGTGTACAAACCCAGGAACTCAGCACAGCACAGGGATGGTGGGAGCCCCTCATAATGAGCACAGCAGAAGTACAGCCCCAGGAATTCAGCACAGATCAGGGATGGTGGGAACACCTCATGAGGGGTTCCCACCATCCCTGTGCTGACTTCCTGGGTCTGTACTTCTGCTGTGCTCATTATGAGGGGTTGCCGCCATCCCTGTGCTGTGCTCATTATGAGGGGTTCCCACCATTCCTGTGCTTTGCTCATTATGAGGGGTTCCCACCATTCCTGTGCTGTGCTGAGTTCCTGGGTCTGTACTACTGCTGTGCTCATTATGAGGGGTTTTCACCATCCCTGTGCTGTGCTCATGAGGGGTTCCCATCATCCCTGTGCTGTGCTCATGAGGGGTTCCCATCATCCCTGTGCTGTGCTGACTTCCTGGGTCTGTACTTCTGCTGTGCTCATTATGAGGGGTTGCCGCCATCCCTGTGCTGTGCTCATTATGAGGGGTTCCCACCATTCCTGTGCTGTGCTCATTATGAGGGGTTCCAACCATTCCTGTGCTGTGCTGAGTTCCTGGGTCTGTACTTCTGCTGTGCTCATTATCGGGGGTTCCCACCATCCCTGTGCTGTGCTCATTTTGAGGGGTTCTCACCATCCATGTGCTGTGCTCATGAGGGGTTCCCATCATCCCTGTGCTGTGCTGAATTCCTGTGGCTGTACTCCTGCTCTGCTCATTATGAGGGGTTTCCACCATCCCTACAGCCCCGGGAAGTCAGCACAGCACAGGGATGGTGGGAACCCCTCATAATGAGCACAGCAGATACTATTAGTCCTCTTCAAGCGTCCAGATTTTTTAATCCATCATTCATCATAACGAATGTTGGTAATTGTTATGAAAAGTGAACGAATCTAACGAAAATTTGTATTTCGTACAAATCCGAATTGAGTTTCGGGCACAAAATACGAAATAACGGCTAATGCGAAACGGAACTAAACAAAATGAATTTATTGACCGTGCATATGTCTAGTATATGTATACACACCACATATATAACAAGATATATATATTTATATAATCTTGTTATGTAGATATATCTGCACAGGAACAAATTATTTAGTATATTTACTGATTACTGGAAGGAGGAGGGGAGGAGAGGTTTGCATAGATAAGGGGCGGCAACTTCCTCTGACACTCCTGTTGCTATTGAAACCTGATCTGAAACCATTACATTGCTTGTGCGAGATCTGCAAGGCTGAAATCCAGGAAGTCATACAGTCTGGCTTCATGATGCCCACACTTAAGATGGCCCCAGTCAATTTCTGTTTTATAAAGTGTCTAAATGCTGTAACAACCTAACAGAACGGACCTTAGTTTACAGACTAACTGTAGTAGAATACATTAAGCTTGTGTATTACAGGGGTTTTCATATTTAAAAAGTTTTTATTTTTAAAATTGTGGCCGGAACTCCGCTTTAAGTTTGCAAACTCCTTACTCAAATTAGCTTTCGTTTGAAGTAATTAGTCTATATGGGTTCACTTACTTTGTCCTCCAGCACTGTGATTGCTAAATGGATGTGTTCAGTAATGACACCAGAAATTAGAATTGATGTGTTCACAGCTTAAAGAGGAAGTAAAGCCGATTAAAAAAAAAAAAAAAAAAAAATTCCTACCAAAAAAAAAAAAAAACCCTGCAAGAGAAAGGCATAATGAGCTAGTATGCATAGCATATTCACTCATTATGAATGACTTGCCTGAGATCGAGACGCCCAAAGCGCTTTTCTCCTCCGCGATTCTTCTGGGTATCGCCGTTCTGGCGCTGTGATTGGCTGGGAGCGGCGATGATGTCACTCGTGGGCATGTGTGCAGGACCGGCATAGTCCCAATCATAATGCCGGGACATTCAGTGCGCCTGCGCCGTTGTCTACGGCGTGCATGCGCCGTAGACATCGTTGCAGTGTTTTCTGCAAATATCTCCATAACCATGTAGGTTAAGGAGATATTTCTTGAACCTACAGGTAAGCCTTAACCACTTCCATACAGGGCACTTATACACCTTCCCGTCCAGACCAATTTCTAGCTTTCAGTGCTGTTGCACTTTGAATGACAATTGCGTGGTCGTGCTACACTGTACCCAAACTAAAAAAATTTCATTTTGTACCCACAAGCAGAGCTTTCTTTTGGTGGTATTCGATCACCTCTGGGATTTTTATTTTCTGCCAAAAAAATAAAAAAATGACTGAAAATTTTGAAAAAAAATATTTTTTTTTTTGTTATAAAACATTGTAAATAAGTATGTTTTCTCCTTCACTGATGGTACTGCACTGACAAGCACTGATAAGGCAGCACTGATGGGCACCGATGAGGTAGCATTGATGGGCACTGATGATGGGCACTAATATGCGGTACTGATGGGCACTGAAAGGTGGCACGGATAGGCACGGATAGGCGGCATGGATGGGCACTGATAGGCGGCATGGATGGACACTGATGGGTGGCACGGATGGGCATAGATGGACACTGATAGGTGGCACTAACGTATGTGTTGTACTAATGGATGCCAATCAGTGCCAAACAATGCCTGCCAATCAGTGATGCCCATTGTGGGCACTGGCATCCATTGCGGGCACTGATTGGCATTCATTATTTCTGTCATTGTCATCCCTGGTGGTCTAGGGTGGCATACCTGTGTTTTGCATCCCTGGTGGTCTAGTGGCATCCCTGGTGGTCCAGTGTGGGCATCCTCGGGGGTCTGTGCTGATAATCAATCAGCACAAACCCCCCCTGTCAGAGGAGCAGCCGATCGGCTCTCCTCTACTCGGGTCTGATCATGTGGTAAAGAGTCTCCGTCTAGATCGGTGTAGCAGGGTGTCAGACTGACACCCTGCAACAACGTTCACGGGGGCGCGCAGCGGCTCAATATCCTGAGGACGTCATATGACGTCCACTCAGGATATTGAAACCACTTTGCCATCTTTTTGCATAAGGCGGGCGGCAAGTGGTTAATCTAGGCTAACCTGTAGGTGCAAGTTGTCAGAGTGGGTTTACAACCACTTTAAGCACATTGTTGTGACATAGATGAGTATCAGATCACATTGTCTGGATAATTACTGTAGAAAACAAGCAAATTTCAAGGGGTTTCCATACTTTTTATTGCCCCGGTATGTAAAATGTCATAGGCGACCCAAACAATCCAGGAGAAGCTTGTGTAGAAAATCCACGGTTCTCATTAAGGAATTTAGAGAATGCCTCTTTCAAAATACTGGACATTTGCTCATTGAGCATCAGAAAGCGGTCATCAGCGCCTTCACCCCCTGGAAGGCAACGCTTGAGATCTTCCAGACCTGGGCTATAGTCTGTTTAGCTGAGATAAAGAGATAAGCTGTCCGCTTTTGTTTGTTTTTGTTGGTAAGCGTATAGGACAAGGCAGAAGGGCCAACTTGGCATCCTTGTGCATGGTCACATGAAACGGTCTGGGATCAAAACCCTACCAATCTCGGACAGGGCCACTAAATGTGCAAAAGTCTCCCCATTGACAACAATTTTGAAAGCATCCGGGGTAGGCATGGGCAACATAGGCGGGGACCCAGTACCACCTCACGAGAACCTTATACGCTGCCTCAAGCATATTTGTGTTTCCAAGAACATTTAGCGATTGTTGTCCAGGCCTTACTCCAGTCTACCAAATCTATGGAAGTCTGGAGATCCTGCTCCCAGTGAGACCTGTAGGAGAGGGGTGCTGATGACGGTCAGCCACTCAGGGAGGCATAAATAGCTGAAATGAGACCAGGGGACACTGGGGCGTGTTGTCATGCAGAATGGGTAGGTGGAGGCAGAGCTTTTTTTTCTCAGAAAATATGTGCAGGAACTCAACCACGACCCCGTTCAGATTTCACAAACAGTAGAAGGGTCTTAAAGGGGCATTAAATACCAGGATTGCATTACATACAGACTGCAGAGTTCAGGGGGTTACACACAGATAGGTTGATTCACAAACATTGCCCTAACTTTAGGGCGGCCTAGCCTAGCCTGTTTAGGCTACACCGCCGTAAATTAGTTAGGCTAGTAGTTATTCACAAACCACTTACCTGCTAATCTACGGTGGTGTACCCTAAAACGAGCGGGCGTAAGGGCGCCTGATTCAAATGACTTGGAGGGGGGCGTGTTGTATGGAAATGAGGCTTGACCTCACGTTTTTTGACGTTTTTTGACACTGTGCATGCACCGGGCGACTACATTTCCAGTGCGCAATGCGGCTAAGTAGGCCGTACGGGCCTATTGATTTCGACGCGGACGTAAACGACGTAACTCCCGATTCGCGGACGACTTACGCAAACAATGTAAAAAATTCGAACCTCGCGGCAGGAACGGCGGCCATACTTTAACATTGTTATTCCACCTCATAGGTGGAAAAACTTTAGGCCGCCTAAGGCCTTACGGAAACGACGTAATGCGACGGTGTAGGCCTGGCGTACGTTCGTGAATCGGCGTATCCCCTAATTTACATAATCTACGCCGGCCGCAATGGAAGCGCCATCTAGCGGCCATCAGAAACATTGCAAGCTAAGATAGAACGGCGCAAGCCGGCCTATCTTAGCTCTGTTTAAGTGTATCTTTGTTAGAGAATACACTTAAACAAACGCCGGCGTAGATTCAGAGTTAGGTCGGCTTATCTACTGATAAGCCGGCCTAACTCTTTGTGAATCTACCTAAGAGTGCAGAGCTGTCACTTGTAAACACAAAAAACAGACTTCTGTGTTTACAAGTGATTGTGGTGAGCAGGCACCAAAGGGTCTGAGCCAGAGGTGGTGGAACTGAGTTCCCCCGAGTTCCCCCTGGAAAAAAAGCCCTGGGTGGAGGTATGACGAAGAGCAGAGATCCAGTGCTTCAGTTGGAGGAAGCGAAAATGTTCCTTCACTTGGGTTTCATTTGTCTCTCGAAGGGCCTGGACTCCAACTTCTATCCCCTCCAAAGATGTGATGCTTTCTCCAATGATGCATAGATTTCATGGAAGTGACAGTCTCCCTTAGCTGGAATCCCTTCAGATGTCTAAATGGGCCTTACACAAGTGTCTGAAGGAAAATTTGTTAGCACTCTGATTTTTTTTCAATATGGGAGTAACCGCAGAGTGATGTACTGTGTTCGCTATTGGCAAAAGTGGAAATTTGGATTTAGCCCAGGTTCACACTGCACCGCCGGACTCCAGTGCGACTACGCAACAAATTGCATTCTTTAACAGAAGTCAATCCAAAAGTAGTGCAGGAACTCAAGTCGCACCAATTAGAATGGTTTCATTTTACAAAATGGGGTCCGACTTCTGATGCGACAAGTGCTCCAAAGTCAGAGCGATTGTCGCATCAGTGTGAGCCGGGACTTAGAGTGATACCAATTATTGATGTTTCTAAATAGATTGTAGTGCAAGTTTTTGAGGCACGCTGGCCTCATCTTCAGGCAATAACTGCATACAGTACACTGCAAGTAACACCAATAAATAGTATTACCCTAAATCCAAACTTCGACAATATGGGAGTACAGGCTCCGTGTGCTGCTCTTTGAAAAGCAATCCACTATAGATCGCTGTTTAGAGAGTGGTGCAGGCATAGCTGACAGACATTTAGTTGAAACTGCCTGCTCCTGAATGGCTTTTTTTTTTTTTTTTTTTTTTTTTAGCAGCTAAACAGGCCTTCTGAATTAGAATACTGCAAGCCTAGTTTTTGGCTTAGGCCCCTTTCACACTGGGGCAGTATGTGCGGTGGCGGTATAGCGAATTGCCGCGGTATTCGGCCGCTAGCGGTGCGGTATTAACCCCCGCTAGCGGCCGAAAAAGGGTTAATACCGCCGGCAATGCGCGGTATACACACACCGCTCCTCTCACCGCTCCAAAGATGCTGCTTGCCGCCAGCGCATCGCCTCAGTGTGAAAGCCCTTGGGCTTTCACATTAAGAATGCTGGGGCAGGAGTATTTCAGGCGTTATTTATGCGCTGTTTTTAGCGCTAAAACACCTGAAAGGGGCCTTATGGTTGCAGTGTGGCTCCACTTGGATTTGTCATGATCAGCAGCACCAAACATGACGGGGGGCTAATTATTAGTGTACTTCCCCCATCCTTCTGCCTTTGCAGCTTTAAGGGTGGGCGGTAAAAACTTGGTAGAGCCCTGGTTCTCACTGGGTACGATTTGGAACGATTTGAGATGCGATTTGACATGTCAAATCGCATCTCAAATCGGCGGCAATTGTCGGCAATGGCACTGTCCTAATCAGTGCGCCGCCGCATCTGCGATTTCAAAAAGTAGTTCCTGTACTACTTTTTGGGATTTCGGGCCGCGATTTACATTAAATTGCGGCCGAAATCGCGGCAAAATCGCAGCCGCGAAATCACGGTAAAATCGCGCATTTTACCGCGATTTTGAATTCGCAGCAGTGTGAACCTAGGCTGAAACACCTATTTTTAATGCCCACCAGCCACAAGTGTAAACTAAGCTTTAGAGATTCTTAGCTGGATTCAGGTATCCGTGCCTAACGTTAGGCAGGCGTAGCGTATCTCATATACGCTATGCCGCCATAAGTTAGAGAGGCAAGTGCTGTATTCACAAAGCACTTGCGTCCTAAGTTATGGCGGCGTAGCGAAAATGTGCCGGCCTAAGCGTGCCTAATTCAAATTGTGAAGAGGTGGGCGTGTTTTATGCTAATGAATCGTGACCCGACGTGATTGACGTTTTTAACGGACAGCGCATGCGCCGTCCGTGGACATATCCCAGTGCGCATGCTCCAAATTACGCCGCAAAGACTTATTGGTTTCGACGTGAACGTAAATTACGCCCAGCCCCATTCACGGACGTTCTTTTACGCAAACAACGTAAAAAAATGTAAATTCGACGCGGCTCCGACGTCCATACTTAACATTGGCTGCGCCATCTTTTTGGTGGAATATCTTTAGGCCTGAAAACGCCTTACGTAAACGGCGTATCTTTACTGCGACGGGCAAGCGTACGTTTAGTGAATAGGCGTATCTCGCTGATTTACGCATTCTAGGCGTAAATCAGCATACACGCCCCTAGCGGCCGGCCTAAATAGACAGCTAAGATACGACGGCGCCCGCGCTCGTATCTTAGCTAGATTTAAGTGTATCTCAATTTGAGAATACACTTAAATTTACGACGGCGCAGATTCTACTGATACGCCGGTGTAACTCTCTCTGAATCTGGCTATCTGTTTAGTTGCTACTGGCACCAGTATTCTTCCTTCAGAGGCTTTAAAGCATGATTTTGTTTCTTCATATTAATCATTCTAGTATAAAAGGTACATTGTAATCAGCTGAGTGTCATTCTGACTTTTATCTGTATGCAGTGGGAATATTTTGTAAGGTTCTGGTGATTAAGTGATGTTCTCTTGTGCATTGACCTCTTCCATTTGTTGCATGGACATTTATGGATTCGCCTTTCTTCTGGCGTTTATTCAGTTTTTCCCCGTGTTATGTGTCACATTCCTGTCTTGTCTGAAGAGCTGAGAGAAAGCAAACAGAACTGCCCCCACATCCTTCTCAGTCCCTGATATTTGCTTTCAGGACTTTCAGCTCTCATTTTTTTTTTTTTTTGTATTGGCTACGGCTACAGGAACAATAAATTACTGTGGTTACATCAAACATTTGTTATTTGATTGTCAAGCGATCCCTTGTTGGGGAAAATTTCAACAAGCCAGCATTTGTAATTTTTGTCTGGTAAAATATTATACAGGGGCCCAGATTCAAGTAGAATTGTGCGATATTTGCGGGGGAGCAGGGCAACGATTTTGCCCTGCGCCCCCGCAAGTATTTTGCGCTGCCCTCGATTCACGGAGCAGTAGCTCCGTGAATTGCGAGGGCGCGCCGGCAAATTTGCCCGGCGTAAGCGCGCGCAAGTTAAATGATCCTGCCGGGGGCGGGAATCATTTAAATTAAGCGCGCTCCTGCGCCGAGCGTACAGCGCATGCTCCGTCGGGAAACTTTCCCGACGTGCATTGCGGCAAATGACGTCGCAAGGACGTCATTTGCTTCTAAGTGAACGTGAATGGCGTCCAGCGCCATTCACGTTTCACTTACGCAAACGCCGTGAAATTCAAATTTCACGGCGCGGGAAGGCCGGCTATACTTTAGCATTGGCTGCCCCTACTATTAGAAGGGGCAGCCTTGCGCTAAAAGTAGCCGTACGGAAACTCCGTACCTGGCTTGCGCGGGGCCCGCGCAAGCTTGTGAATCAGTGGTAGTATGCAATTTGCATACTACACGCTGATACACAATGGGAGCGCCCCCCGCAAGAATGCAGCCTAAAATCTGCGAGGCATAAGAGCCTTATGCCGCGCACATTTTAGCCTGCAGTCGGTGTAACGAGGTTCCTGAATCAGGAGCACTCGTTACACCGGAGCAAGTAAGCACTTGCGCTGCGTAACCTATGGTTGCGCGGGCGCAAGTGCTTCTTGAATCTGGGCCAGGATTTATTTATGGGTGCTCAACCTGTGGCCCTCCAGCTGTTGCAGAACTACAATTCCCATCATGCCTCAGCCTTTGGGAGTCATGCTTGTAACGGTTGGCTTCACAATGCCTCATGGGACTTGTAGTTCCACAACAGCTGGAGGGCCACAGGTTGAGCACCCAATAGTGGCAGCAATACAAGACAAGCGGGTAAAGCCAACCACAGATAGATCGAACATCAGCCGGTTCAGCAGGGTCCACTTGAGATTTGATCCATCTATGGGCAGGCTGATTGTACCCATCGAACGATCTACTACAACCAGCATGTTGGATTTTTAGTATGCAATTATTGCTGCTAGCAATGTCAACTCGTATGTCAAAATGGCCCGATGTGAACGTGGGCTAAAGCCTAGTACACATTGGCCAAATTTTACGTGGCATCGGCGGGTTCAAAAGAAATCGGTTGACATTTGGCCCATGTAAACAGCAGCTGGTCCGACAGAAGCTGACTGGCTCCTTATCAGGCCTCGTACACACGACCGAGTTTCTCGGCAAAAACCAGCAAGAAACTTGCTGGGAGATATTTTTTTGCAGAGGAAACCGGTCGTGTGTACACTTTTGTTGAGGAAACTGTCGAGAAACTCGACGAGCCAAAAAGAAAGCATGTTCTCTATTTCCTTGACGGGAATGGAGAACATTGGCTTGTCGAGTTTCTCGACGGCTTCACAAGGAACTCGACGAGCAAAACGATGTGTTTCGCCTGTCGAGTTTCTCGGTCGTGCGTACGAGGCCTCAGAGTGTTCTGGTGGGAGGGCCATCCCCCTGTCAGAACACAATAGCTAAGCAGGGGATTTCGTTGTACGAACATCAAATTGTTAGTACAGTGGCTCCGACCTGAGCTGTCAGTAGCGTGTACAAGGCTTTAGTCATGGAAGTGTAGTGTGCAAAAGTATCTACCATGGAGGCAGTTCTTTAGGGTTGTGCATTTCTCAGCAGTCATTAAGATTTTTCATCCCAAGGTGAAAAAACAAGGGGGTTTACAACCCCTTTAAACATAGCATTTCATTGTGTCCTCTACTCCTAAATAAGCAAAATCACAACGGCCACGATGGGCACAAGAAAGACTTATGCATGTTCTCCCTGTGCCTGTGTGGGATTCCTCCAGGTACTCCCGGTTTCCTCACACCCTCCAAAGACATGCTAGTAAGTTAATTGGCTCTAAATTGGCTCTAGGGCAGTGATGGTGAACCTTGGCACCCCAGATGTTTTGGAACTACATTTTCCATGATGCTCAACTACACTGCTGAGTGCATGGGTATCATGGAAAAAGTAGTTCCAAAACATCTGGGGTGCCAAGGTTCCCCATCACTGCTCTAGGGTGTGTATGTATGAATGTGGGATAGGCCGGGACTTTATATTGCAAGCTCCTAAGGGGCTGGGATTAATGTGAATGATATATAGAGGGCGTTATTTACGAAAGGCAAATCGACTTTGCACTACAAGTGCAAAGTGCACTTAAAATTGCACTGAAAGTACACTTGGAAGTGCAGTCGCTGTAAATCTGAGGGGTAGATCTGAAATTAGGGAAAGCTCTGCTGATTTTATCATCCAATCATGTGCAAGATAAAATGCTGTTTTTTATTTTCCTTGCATGTCCCCCTCGGATCTACAGCGACTGCACTTCCAAGTGTACTTTCAGTGCAATTTCAGGTGCACTTTGCACTTGTAGTGCAAAGTGGATTTGCCTTTTCGTAAATAAACCCCATAGTGTGTGTGTAAACTGCCACATAAATAATGGAGCTATATAAGTATCTGTGATAAAATGCAATTTGTCTATCACAGGATACTGTGCACTGCATCGCATATTGAAGGTGTGTTTGATGCCATTCACAATGAATTGCAACACAGCATATAGACCCATGTAATTTTACTGAGTGTTGTGTGAATAAGCTCTTAAAGTGGAGTTCCACCCTAAAAAAAAAAATTCTAAAAAAATTCTAAAAAAAGTATTTACTTGCCAGAAATTGCGGTTGCTATGCGGATCTTCCCAATCTGCCTCTTTTTAGTCCGCAGCTGGTCTTCATCCTCGCGTTGTCTTCTGGGGAATGGTGTGCGCTGCATTCTGGGAACTGTGTGTATCCCAGAGAGCAGCCGCCCATTCATACAGCGCCGCGAGACTCGCGCATGCGCAGCAAGGAAACGGGCAGTGAAGCCGCAAGGCTCCGCTGCCTGTTTCCCTTTGTGAGCATGGTGGCGCCGGGATCTGCAACGATCGAGGGATCGGCCTCGGGGGGCCAATATTGCGGGCGCCGCGGCCTAGGACAGGTAAGTGTCCTTATTAAAAGTCAGCAGCTACTGTGTTTGTAGCTGCTGACTTTTTTTTTTTTAAAAGAAAATCGTGGGTGAAACCCCGCTGTAAGGGGTGTCCCATACATCAGTTAGCAAATATTTCCTAAAAAACAAAGTGACCTAAAATCCATTTTTACCTGTGAGTGCAAAACTGGAAATGTGTTCCATGTTGAATCAGGAAGTCGTTAACCATGCGATTTGCAGCTTTTTATTTTATTTTTTACACCTTTTTTCATACCTCTCATTCCCTCAAATATGTGCTACAGCTGTGAATTGGGCCTAGGTGTCCTAATCTGCAAATTATCAAGATTCACACACACACATACATACACATATATATATATATATATATATATATATATATATATATATATACACACACACACACACACACACACACACACACACACACACACACACACACACATATATATATACACACACACACACACACACACACACACACACACACACACACACATATATATATACACACACACACACAGTATATATGTGTATATAAATTTGTGTGTGTTTATGCCATTCCTGACTTTCACCCTACACAAACATCTACCTGGCTAACAAACGGCGATAAACGCATAGATCTCTTAGCAGTTACGTTATTTTGGCGTGTAATATATTATATCATTGTGGGCGTGGTCGCACAAGACTGAGCAGTAAAAGGAACGTCTAGAACAGGACAACCTTTTTGCTTTTGTCTGCAGATTGAGATAATATATAATTATATCTGGTATGTGCCGTCCCTTATACTAAGCACCATTACAGAAGGAATTCTATCTCTAATCGGAGGCATGTAACATTTTCAATGCTTCTCTTTCTGTAGCCTATTTTGGGATAAAGTTACCCTGTCCTCAGTGTTTGTTGCTCCATTTTCCATAGAAACGCACTCCCCTCCCTCTCTGGTGATGCACTTGTCTGTAAAGAACAGACAGCTCTGTACTTCTGCTGCAACGTTCTCTAGATTCTGCCATAGATTAGCAGCCACAGTCGCTTTGCTTCGTTTCGTTTTTATAAATTGCTCATCTGGCAACCTTCCGGTAAGCTTTTCTGTAGAATCCAGCCAACCACAGGAAATTGTTACTTGCAGCCAGGCACCAAAAATAAAACTACAAAGTATCAACTCGCTTTATGTCCTTTTATGTTTCCTACTTCGGCTAAACTAGATTCTGCTGAGCAGAGGCGCACCGGAGAAAAAGTCGCAATTCACATCTCCTTTTTCTGCCACACTGCATCCATATTTTGGATCTCACGCTCCTTTCACATACTAGAATTCCCAGGACAGGGACAGATCTGGTAGAAATATCATTGCAGGAACTGGAGGCACTTCTCAGCCTTGTAAGCAGACCTTTAAGAGCCTGTTTTCCGCCACAGTCCTCGCTTCATGCCTTTGGCAGTTTTTGCAAGCATTTTTGTTTTCACTTTTAATCTTCTTCCTTTTTTTTTGTTTTTTTGTTTGTATTGCGTTTTGTAAAAAATGCAGCCAACAGTATTTTTTTTTTTTTTTAGAGCAGTGGTCCCCAACCTTTTTGGCACCGGGGACCGGCATTGTGGATGAAAATTGTGCCAAGGCCCGATGATGCGGGCCGACGATGCAGTTTTTCGCGGCCAATATGGCACTTCAATCATCACAACACCATGGTTAATCAGGATGATTGAAGCACATTATTTTTATTATTATATTGTAATATCAAATTAAATAGTTAAACTCACCATAATGCAGAATCTGCCACCAGATGCAGAGTGCCAGCCACATGCCACCAGATGCAGAGTGCCAGCCACATGCCACCAGATGCAGATCCCCCCACAGCTTACCTCTCACTCTCCCTGCCCTGGATGTCACAGCCGAGCGCTGTTGTCCGAGCGCTGCCGCTGCTGCCTGGCTTCACTCGCGGAGGGGGGGGGCGGGCTGAACAGCAGTGATGCGGGCGAGCCTGCTTCACCCCTAACTGTGTGGGCGGAAGTGCGGCGGGGCTGTGTGGGCGGAAGTGCGGTGATGGCGGCGATCTCTCTGCTCGCCCGCCACCGCCGCACCTCAGATAGCGCAGGCTTCGCAGCCCACCAGCAAACAGGCTGCGGCCCGGTAGTGGGTCGGCTAGAGCATACATGGTGTGAACTACTCTCACTGGAAAACATTTCCTTTTACTGTCTATGCATTGGGAATGTGTTTAAAAAATGCACCTGAATGCATCTGGTGTGAGTAGGCCATAAAGGACACTATAAGGTCTCATGCACACTAGACGTTTTTACAGCTGTCCCTAGGGCATCTGGCGCTTTTTTTTTCCTGCCTATAAACTCCTCTGAATGTTAGCCTGTGTGTCCATGCACATAGGCTTTTAGCAGTGTATAAGCCTCATGCACACTGGGCGTAATAAAAAAGTCAGTAGCATTTTTTTTAACACAATTATATTGACACAAAAGCTTATGGCTCAAAAACGCTGATAAATGCTGAATAGCCGCGTTTTTCTGCGGTTTTAAGCTTTTTTTTTTTTTTTTCTCAAAACCCACTAGTACTGGGGTTTTGTTTTCCAGCCAGAAAACACACCTGACAAAATCTGATAACAGCCTATTGCCGCGTACACACGATCAGTTCGTCTGATGGACCGTTTTCATCAGACGAACCGATCGTGTGTGGGCCCCATGGGTTTTTTATCCATCAGTCAAACTAGGAACTTGTTTTAAAATTATCTGATGGATAAAAAACCTATAGAAAAAAAACGATCGTCTGTGGGTACGTCCATCGGTTAAAAATCCACGCATGCTCAGAATCAAGTCGAAGCATGCTCGGAAGCATTGAACTTCATTTTTCTCAGGACGTCGTTGTGTTTTACGTCACTGCGTTCTGACACGATCGTTTTTTTAACCGATGGTGTGTAGGCACGACTGATGAAAGTCAGCTTCATCGGATATCTGATGAAAAAATCCATCAGACCGTTTTCATCAGATGCACTGATCGTGTGTACAGGGCATTAGTGTGCATGGACACATAGGATAACATGCTGGGGAGTTTATTGGCTGCAGAAAAAAAACGTCTGAAGCCTGGAACTGAATGCAGGAGTTTTAACCAGGGTTCATACCTATGCAGATTTCCTTGCATTCAATCCGCATTGCAGGACAATGTGACCGGCTCTTTATGGAGCTGGTTCACATGGCTGCGTAGAGGCTTGCATAGAAATGCTGTGCGTCTTTGGTTCCGTTTCAGGGCCGAATTCAGGGAAAGATTCGGCCCCGAAAAGTAGAACAGTAACGCACATCATGCGATCCGTTTCCAGTGTAAACAGAGCCTAAAGCCTCATACACACGACCGGATTTCCAACGGACAAATCCGTGGAATTTTGTGCAAAGGTCATTGGCCGTGAACTTTTTCAGCCAACATACACAAAACTACATGTTTTTTCTCCTATTTAGCGCCACCCTTCGGGCAACTTCTTCTTATGTTGTCTTATGGTTAGCATTGGTTTGGAGCATGCATGTACTTTTGGATTTTAGTCCAACGAACTTATGTACACACGATCGAATAATCCGACGGAACACATTTGTTGTCGGAAAGTTTGAGAGCAAGCTATCCCACATTTGTTGTCGGAAAGTTTGAGGGCATGCTATCCCACATTTGTTGTCGGAAAGTTTGAGGGCATGCTATCCCACATTTGTTGTCGGAAAGTTTGAGAGCATGCTATCCCACATTTGTTGTTGGAAAGTTTGAGGGCATGCTATCCCACATTTGTTGTCGGAAAGTTTGAGAGCAAGCTATCCCACATTTGTTGTCGGAAAGTTTGAGGGCATGCTATCCCACATTTGTTGTCGGAAAGTTTGAGGGCATGCTATCCCACATTTGTTGTCGGAAAGTTTGAGAGCATGCTATCCCACATTTGTTGTTGGAAAGTTTGAGGGCATGCTATCCCACATTTGTTGTCGGAAAGTTTGAGGGCATGCTATCCCACATTTGTTGTCGGAAAGTTTGAGAGCATGCTATCCCACATTTGTTGTCGGAAAGTTTGAGGGCATGCTATCCCACATTTGTTGTCGGAAAGTTTGAGGGCATGCTATCCCACATTTGTTGTCGGAAAGTTTGAGGGCATGCTATCCCACATTTGTTGTCGGAAAGTTTGAGGGCATGCTATCCCACATTTGTTGTCGGAAAGTTTGAGGGCATGCTATCCCACATTTGTTGTCGGAAAGTTTGAGAGCATGCTATCCCACATTTGTTGTCGGAAAGTTTGAGGGCATGCTATCCCACATTTGTTGTCGGAAATTCCAACAACAATTGTCTGATGGAACATACAAACATACGTACACACGGCCGAGAAACTCGAAGGGCAAAACACATCGTTTTGCTCGTCGAGTTCCTTGTGAAGCTGCCGAGGATCTCAGCGAGCCAACTTTTCCCATTGCCGTCGGGGAAACAAAAGACATGCTTTCTTTTTGGTCCGACGAGATCCTTGGCGGTTTCCTCGTTGAAAAGTGTACACACGACCGGTTTCCTCGGCAAAAAAACCCCCCAGCAAGCTTCTTGCTGGTTTTTGCCGAGAAACTCGGCCGTGTGTACGAGGCCTCAGATTATCCAACAAAAACCCTGCCTTCACACAATTGTTGTCGAAAAATCAGATCGTGTGTATGGCCCCAAACTGAAATGTTATACTCTATGTATATATAGTATATACATTTTTTATTTTTTTTTATTTTTTTTAAACAAGAATGCGATTGACAGATTACAGTGTTGAACATTTGGTTACTAGAGATTACAATTTTATATATTTTATTTTAGACATAACAATGTATTACAGGCAGGTGTGTATGTATGACACTGTGGGGGTTATTTACGAAAGGCAAATCCACTTTGCAATATAAGTGCAAAGTGGACTTGAAATTGCATTGAAAGTGCTCTTGGAAGTGCAGTCGCTGTAAACCTGAGGGGTAGATCTGAAATAAAGGGAAGCTCTGCTGATTTTATCATCCAATCATGTGCAGGATAAAATGCTGTTTTTTATTTTCCTTTTATGCCCCCCTTGGATCTACAGCGACTGCACTTCCAAGTGCTCTTTGCACTTGTAGTGCAAAGTGGATTTGCCTTTAGTAAATAACCCCCTATGTTTGAAATGCATGCAGCAATTAGAGGCATGTCTAAGCCTAATAAACTAGCTTTAAAGTGTTACTAAGCCCACAACAGTAAAATCAGTCTGTATATGCAGCATAGCATGCTTGTTATACTCACTGTGGAACTTAAGGGGTTAATCCTTTGTATTGTGTAAAAAGGCTGTTTTATCCTGTATGCGCAGATCCTTTCCTCCTGCACTGTCTCTATGGGAAGAGCCAGCTAACACAGGTGGGGTAGCCAACCTGCACATGCTCAGTTGTGTCTTTTATGCTGGAGAGAACATTTCCTGGTTGATCAGAGTTAGCCAGGTCACATGATATTGACATCACACATGTGGGCGTGTATACTGGCTGCAGTGGAAATCTCTTCCTACCTGAATTCTCATGCACTGGGGAAAGTGCAGTTTATCACTGACTGTGATATACAGATCATCCAAAAAGGTATATAGTGGCAGTATTTTAATGTAAAAAATAAGGTTTATAAGCTGGGGGGGGGGGAGGGGGGCAGATGAACTATTTTCATATTACTGGCTTTAGTAACACTTTAAGGCTCTTGGGGGTCTAGCACTGCAACTTGTAGCGCTCAAAGTCTATGACCTGCATTCCAGGCATTCATCCCTAAAAGCATAGGGCACCAAACATAAATACCACTCACTACTGCATTCAACGAAGTCCAGCCACAGACTGTCATAGACTTTGGCAGGCTGCAGCCAGCAGGGATGGGTGCTGCACTTGTCCTTCCTGGGTGAACTAAAACCCCAGGAGGTACCCACAGCTGCTAGTTGTCCCAGGGGCCTAAAAAAGACATTGCAATGCTTGTTACTAAGGTTGGCCTTACATGGTGCGAATTTATTCCTGCAACCATAGGTTGCAGCAAAGAGATTTGCATGATTCCCCCATCAATACGGACAGTGCTGACAGGGGAATCTGCAATTGTCTTCTCCTGGCGGGGGCAGGTGGGGGAAGCCTTTCCCGCCAGAAGAAGACAGTAATTATTGCTAGCAGCAATAATCACAAGAGAAACCGGCAGGCTGGTTGTAGCCTCGTTGATCGATTTGATCAACTTGGTAGATTTAGCATGCCGATTAATGGCTAGAATCTGGGCCAGTTCCTGCTGAACCAGCTGTGATTCCAACCGCCTTATGCCCCGTACACACGACCAGTTTTCCCATCGGAAAAACTGCGATGAGAGCTTTTCGTTGTGAATACCGACCGTGTGTATGCTCCATCAGACTTTTTCCCACAGGAAAACTGCCGGGAAAAAAAAGAGAGCAGGATCTTTTTTTTTTCGTCAGGAATGTATGCTTTTCCGACGGGGAAAAAAACATGCATGCTCAGAAACAATTCGACACATGCTGGGAAGCATAGAACTTCATTTTGTCGGCTCGTCGTAGTCTTTTACGTCACCGCGTTCTTGGCAGTCAAAAGTTCACCGGACTTTTGTGTGACCGTGTGTATGCAAGGCAGGCTTGAGATGAATTTAGTCGGGAAAACCATAGTTTTTTTTTCCCATATAACACCGCATTACAGGGAGGTGCATATATGATACTGTATTTCGAATGCAGTTGTTAGGAGAGTCCTGCGTTGAAATTATACTTTTAAAAAAATAAATTCCCCTTATCTTACAGTAACTGCATTCTCCTTGTATTTCTGCATGACATCAGTTCTAATTCCCAGACTTGGTTTGTGAGACGAGGGGCATTTTCAGCTGCCAGGCTACTCCCTATGGGAGCATACCCCAGCTTGTTTTGTTGCAGTCAAAATGATTGCAGCAACAGATGGCACAGAATGTTGGTATTGTGGTCCTTTCACTTAAAGCATGATAGTGAAGACACTGGTTTGTATTTGTAAATCATTAACCCTTTTTAAATTTTATATTTATTTTTTAAGCAAAGCTCCACTACATACTGTGCTTAAAGGGTCACTAAAGGAAATTTTTTTTTTTGCTGAAATTACTGTTTACAGGGTATAGAGACATAAAAGTTAACGGATTCCTTTTAAAAATGATTAAAAGTAGATTAAATTCAATCATATAATTTGTGCCTCTAGTTTCACTTTCGGTTTTAAACTGGTTTCATGTTTATGTGAAGTAAAGAGACCCACAGAACAAAAACAAACAAATCCAGGGCAGTGTTTTGTTTTTAAAATGAATCTGATTGGTTCTGAGGAGTTTTAGACACACAGTAATGACAGCTTAGACCACCATGAAAAGCTCCCAGTACCATGGTTATAAGGAGCCAGACAACCAGGAAGTGTGGAGATCACAGCAGAATTACAGCTACTTCAAAGCAAAAACAAACAATAAGGACATGAAACCAGTACTGCAGTAAGGTAAAGGAAGCTATTTAGCTAAAAAAAAAAAATTCCTTTAGTGATCCTTTAACTACCATACGTGGGTACTTTCTCTGCTCTTGCATGAACCATGTGGTTGCTAGGTTGAACCGGCTCTTAAACCTATTTCTGACATTTGTTGGTTTCTAGTTTTGCTAGAAAATTACTTAGAACCCCCAAACATTATATATATATATATACAATTTTTTTTTTATTTAGTAGAGAATCTAGAGAATAAAATTGTGGTTTTTGCAATATTTTGTCACACTGTATTTGCGCAGCGGTCTTTCAAATGCATTTTTTTGGGAAAAAATTACTTTATTGAATAAAAAAAATAAAATAAACAGTAACGTTAGCCCAATTTTTTTTTTTTTTGTATAATGTGAAAGATTTTACGCCGCAAGAATCATGATCTTTATTCTGTCAGTTGCCTAACTTTCTTTGCTTATGGTGCAGAAACAATCCATTGTTCAGGTTATTAACTGAGGAAATTTACCTCAGAGAACAGCTGAGGTTCATGTGAAATGTAGTTCTTCATGGTAGTTTGAAAGTCCAGTTCTTGTGTATGATTATCTTTATTAATTACTAATCAATTAGCTATAGAGGTGCTAAAGGTCTGATGTATGCTTGTCCTTCATGTAGCACACCAGCCAGCTATGCAGATGTGCAGACTTTTCTGGTTCCCTCATAGGGAAATTGGTACACTTATTATAGCAGTGTCTACTGGAAACATTAGTCATTTGCTATTCAGAAGTGTTTAATCCCCTAGTGAATGATAACCTATGAATAATTGATTGGTTTATACTGTAGATGCTTTTCAGTTTGCTGATTCTATATTCTGCATATGGCTGTTCCTATAGTGATTCTGCTACCTAAGGTGAAAATCAAAGAACAATCCCTCTTCAAGATGTTTTACATATATTTTTATATTTTAAGAGGCTTGTGCATTATCAAAAACATAGTGTACCATGTGGGCTGTGTTACCAGAGAGAGAGCACCGTGAGGGCGGTGTGTTACCAGAGAGAGCACTGTGAGGGCGGTGTGTTACCAGATAGAGCACACCATGAGGGCTGTGTGTTACCAGAGAGAGAACACCATGAGGGCGGTGTGTTACCAGAGAGAGCACCGTGAGGGCGGTGTGTTACCAGAGAGAGCCCCGTGAGGGCGGTGGGTTAACAGAGAGAGAGAGCACCGTGAGGGCCATACATGACCACAGAGAGCACACCATGAGGGCTGTGTGTTACCAGAGAGAGCACTGTGAGGGCTGTGCATGACCAGAGAGCGCACACCATGAGGGCTGTGCATGACCAGAGAGAGCACACCATGAGGGCTGTGTGTTACCAGAGAGAGAGAGAGAGAGAGAGAGAGAGCACTGTGAGGACTGTGCATGACCAGAGAGAGCACACCATGAGGGCTATGTATTACCAGAGAGAGAGAACCATTAAGGCTGTGTGTTACCAGAGAGAGAGCACCATGAGGGCTGTGCATTTCCAGGGAGAGAGCACCATGAGGCAGGGATGGACTGGGACAGAAATTTGGCCCTGGACTTCATCCAGACTGGCCCACTTTGACAGGTCTCTCTCATGGCGGCTGGACAACTCCCGCACCCCCTGCTTCTTTGTTTCCCCCAGGTGAGCGCTGCGGGAGGGAGAGACAGAGGAGTGGATGGGGAGCAGCAGTCCGCTGTCACTGAAGCCGGCCCACTGAGCCATCGGCCCACCGGGAAACTCCCTGTGGTCCCAATGGCCAGTCCATCCCTGCCATGAGGGCTGTGCGTTACCAGAGAGAGGGCACCATGAGGGATGTGCATTACCAGAGAGAGAGCACCATGAGGGATGTGCATTACCAGAGAGAGAGCACCATGAGGCATGTGCATTACAAGAGAGAGAGCACCATGAGGGATGTGCATTACCAGAGAGAGAGCACCATGAGGGCTGTGCATTACCAGAGAGAGAGCACCATGAGGGCTGTGCATTACCAGAGAGAGAGCACCATGAGGGCTGTGCATTACCAGAGAGAGAGCACCATGAGGGCTGTGCATTACCAGAGAGAGAGCACCATGAGGGCTGTGCATTACCAGAGAGAGAGCACCATGAGGGCTGTGCATTACCAGGACTGCCAACAATACTGGGTTGCAAAATGGTAAGAGGTTAGAAATTTGGCTTGCCTTGTGATTGCTGTGCCCATAATTTTGTGACATAAATGAGAAAATAAAAGCATCTCCCGTTGCATATACTGTCCTGTGTATTTGTACACGTTAAAGGGGTTGTAAAGGTAAATGTTTTTTCACCTTAATGCATTAAGGTGAAAAAAAAATCAGAGTATTAGCGCCCCCCCCCCCCCGATTACTTACCCGACCCCTCGAAAGTCCCGCGACGTGAACGAGCAGGCTTCTCTGCCGCCTTCCCGGCTCATTCATTGGTTGATTGAAAGCAGCGCAGCCATTAGCTTGCGCTGCTGTCAATCACATCAAATGATGCGGCGCGCCAGAGGGGGGGGCCGAGTGATACAGTGAGTGGCTATGGCCGCTGGCTGTATCATGGGAGCGCGCCCGCAAGCACTCAACACCATGCGAGCGAGCTCGCATGAGGGTGTTGAGTCCTTGCGGGGGTGAGCCGAGACAGCCGCCGAGGGACCCCAGAAGACCAGGTTAGGGGCCACTCTGTGCAAAACGAGCTGCACAGTGGAGGTAAGTATAACATGTCTGTTATTTAACCACTTGCCGCCCGCCAATGACAAATTGACGTCGGCAAAGTGGTTGTAGAATCCTGACTGGACGTCATATGACGTCCTCAGGATTCTGAGGACGTCATATGACGTCCAGTCAGGATTCTACCACGGCTGATCACGATGTAAACAGGAAGAGCCGTTGATGGCTCTTCCTCACTCGCGTCTGACAGACGCAAGTAGAGGAGAGACGATCGGTGGCTCTCCTGACAGGGGGGGGTTCGCTCTGATTGTTTATCAGCGCAGCCCCCCCTCGGATCGCCACACTGGACCACCAGGGAAGCCTACCAGGGAAGGGAAAAAAAAAAAAAAAAGGGGAAAAAATAAAAAAAGGTAAAAAAAAAAAAAAAAAGATGCCAATCAGTGCCCACAAATGGGCACTGACTGGCAACATGGGTAAATCAGTGCCGCCCCACAGTGTCCATCAGTGCCACCCCACAGTGTCCATCAGTGCCACCCCACAGTGTCCATCAGTGCCACCCCACAGTGCCCATCCATGCCCAGTGCCCACCTATCAGTGCCCATCTGTGCCACCCATAAGTATCCATCAGTGCCACCCATAAGTGCCGCCCATGAGTGCCCATCTGTGCCGCCCATGAGTGCCCATCTGTGCCGCCCATGAGTGCCCATCAGTGCCGCCTATGTGTGCCCATCAGTGCCGCCTATGTGTGTCCATCAGTGCCGCATACGAGCGCCGCCAATCAGTGCTACCTCATCTGTGCCCGTCAGTACTACCTCATCGATGTCCATCAGTGTCATCTCATCGGTGCCCATCAGTGCCGCCATATCAGTGCCCGTAATTGAAAGAGAAAACTTTACTTATTTACAAAAAAAATTACAGAAAAAAATAAAAAATATTTTTGTTTCAAAATTTTCAGTCTTTTTTTAGTTGTTGCGCAAAAAAAAAAATTGCAGAGGTGATCAAATACCACCAAAAGAAAGCTCTATTTGTGGGGAAAAAAGGACACCAATTTTGTTTGGGTACAGTGTAGCACGACCGCGCAATTGCCATTCAAAGTGCGACAGTGCTGAAAGCTGAAAATTGGCTTGGGCGGGAAGGTACGTAAGTGCCTGGTATGGAAGTGGTTAAAGAAAAAAATAAAAAAATATTTTAGTGATTCTTTAAAGCCAAAAATAGCTCCAATGCATGGATACAGTCTCAGGATTGCAGATGGGTCAAGAAGAGATGTCGGCACACCTGTAGCCACAGGCAGGTTCCATAACGATTAGTAAGGTGTGTTGTAAATAATAGCCACAGGCTTTTCTTAGAGTACATTAACATGACTGTGTGGCAGAACAAGTTTAAAGTTGATGTTGTGTTTCCCGAGGATGCGCAAAGTGTTTTACTTTTACTATAAAGTCTTAACCACTTGCTTACTGGGCACATAAACCCCCTATGTTCCCAGGCGAAATTTCAGCTTCCGGCACTGCGTCGCTTTAACTGACATTTGCACGGTCGTGCGACGTGGCTCCCAAACAAAATTGGTGTCCTTTTTCCCCACAAATAGAGCTTTATTTTGGTGGTATTTGATCACCTCTGCGGTTTTTTTTTTGAGCTATAAACAAAAAAAGAGCGACAATTTAAAAAAAATATATATTTTTTTTACTTGTTGCTATAATAAATATCCCATTTTTTTTCTCAGTTAAGGCCGATACATATTTTGAGACATATTTTTGTAAAAAAAAAAAAAATCGCAATAAGCGACTGGTTTGCGCAAAAGTTATAGCGCCTAGAAAATGGGGAACAGAATTATGATTATTTTTTTATTATTTTTTTTTTACTAGTAATGGCGGTGATCTGCGCTTTTTATTGGGACTGCAATATTGCGGCGGACGTATCGGACACTTTCGACACAAATTTGGGACCATTCATATTTATACAGCGATCAGTGCTATAAAAATGCACTAATTACTGTATAAATGTGTCCCTATGTACAAGAGACACAGATCAGTCTCCTCTCCTCTAACAGCACGTGGAGCTCTGTGTTTACACACAGAGCTCCACGTCTCTGCTGTTACCTCCACCTGTTAATAGCGCGGGTCTCAAGTGGTTAAAGGAGTTCTATAGTCGTAGCATCCATTTTCATTCTATAACCTCAGCATTATAATAACAATACACACAAACGTTATTACTCACAATCCAATAGAAGCTAATGTTGTGATGCTGCCTGTTTCTATAACTTCCTGGATTCCCTGCATGCTTTGAAGATTCTCCTCTGCTGTACTTTCAGTTTCTAAGGACTATATATCCCATGGTACCTTGTTGCCTGCAAGACAGTGATTCCTGTACTGATTCCCCCTCCTGAAACTCCTCCTCTCAGCACCTCTGTAGTTCAGAAGGCATGCTCTGTGAAATATGTGACACAGCAATGGATACTCACAGGGCATAGTGAATACATGTCACAGAATTTAAGGAAGTAAATATGTGGGGATCTTCAAAAAGTACATTTACAAACTGCAAGATTCTTTAGGTTAAAGCAAAACTTCAGTCATTTTTTCATCTTTCCATCTATTAAATCTACTGCCCTTGTGTTTTTTCTGCCAGTAAATACCTTATACAGCCAACTTCCTGTTTCTTGTCTGGTATAAAGCCTAGGCTTATGGCATCATGCACAGGGAGTCATAAGAGGGCCAATGAGAGTTTCAGAGCTGGAGGTGTGACTGCCCACAATTAAAATGGTTGCAGCCAGACTCAGTGGAGGGAGATTAAGTACAGAATGTATAAATAAAATAATATGCAAAGTGGTTGGAGGGAAGCTTCAGAATGACAAAGATGTTTTTATTACAAATTATGTGTGCAGACTGCAGTTCCTCTTTAAGGCCTCATGCACACTGGACGTTAAAAGAACATTATAAAAATGTTTTTGCAATAGCTTTTTTTAGCGTTTATTAGCATTTTTTGGCGTTTTTTTTTTCTTTCTTTCTTTTAAAAAAAAAATATATATTTTTTTCTTTTTCAATGGATCAAAAACGTTAAACGCTGGTGAGCAAAGTTTTTGAGCGTTTATCGACGTTTATCAGCGTTAAAACATCTCTCAGAACCCACTAATTTTTTTTTTACTGCTCAAAAATGCCACTGCCCAAAACTGCTGATAACAGCCTATATGTGCATGGACACATAGGATAACATGATGGAGAGTTTAAAGCGGAGGTCCACACAAAAAGTGAACCTCTGCTTTTCGAAAAACACCCCCCCCCCCTCCTCCGGTGTCACATTTGGCACCTTTCAGGGGGGAGGGGGGTGCAGATGCCTGTATAAGGCCCCTTTCACATGGACGGATAGAATGGTGCTTTTAGCTGCGGACTTTACCGCAGCTAGAAGCACACAATGCTCTCCTATGACATCATTCACACACTACGGTTACCTGCGGTTTTGTTACCCGCGGTTTTGTGCGGATATAAAAAATAGAACTGGATGCGTCCAGCTGCGAAATCCCGCAGCTGTCAGCACATAACCGCAGGTAATCTAATGTGTTTGGTATGAATCTTGAGGGGGAACTCCACGCCAAATTTCAAATAAAAAAACGGCATTGGTTTCCCCTACAGGAGCATACCAGGTCCTTGGTCTGCTATGGATTTTAAGGGGAACCCCTGTATGCCGAAAAAACGGCGTGGGGTTCCCCCAAAATTCATACCAGACCTGTATCCGAGCAGCAGCCCAGCCGGTCAGGAAAGAGGGGGGAAGAGCGAGCGCCCCCCCTTAACCGTGCCAGGCCGCATGCCCTCAACATGGGGGGGTAGGTGCTTTGGGGCAGGGGTTTTTAAAGTAATTTATTAGTCAGCTCTGGTGGTCCCCCTTTTTTCTTTAGATCTTTTACGAGGGGGGGGCTGCTTCTTTAGCTCTTTTACAGCGGCCCCCTCCCGGGCTTCTTCGACATCTTCTGCGGGAGGGGGGGGGGGGTCCCGGTCACCGCCGTCTGGTTCTCTTCCGCCTGGGGCCCCGATCGCTTCTTTAGCTCTTTTATGAGAGGGGGTGCCTGGGCTTCTGTCTTCTTCTCTGCTGTCTGCTGTATTCTTCTGTCGTCTTCTTCTGTCTTCTTCTTCTCTTCTCTGATGTTGACACGTTGCTTCCTCCCGTTGTAATGCAGTGTGCGCGGCTCGCACCGATTTATATAGGCCTCTTATGATGTCACAGTCCCAGAATTCTCCGGTACCACCCGGAGCATGCTGGGACTGTGACGTCATAAGAGCCCTATATAAATCGGTGCGAGCCGCGCACACTGCATTACAGCGGGAGGAAGCGATGTGTCAACATCTGAGAACAGAAGAAGACAGCAGAGAAGAAGGCAGAAGGCGACAGAAGCCCAGGCACCCCCTCTCGTAAAAGAGCTAAAGAAGCGAGCGGGGCCCCCGGCGGAAGAGAACCAGATGGCGGTGACCGGGACCCCCCCCCCTCTTGCAGAAGACGTCGAAGAAGCCCGGGAGGGGGCCGCTGTAAAAGAGCTAAAGAAGAAAGCGGGCCCCCCCCGGCGGAAGAGAACCAGACAGCAGTGAAGACCGGGACCCCTGCAGAAGACATCAAAGAAGAAGAAGGCCCCCCTCGTAAAAGAGCTAAAGAAAAGAGGGGGGCCCCCCCGGAGCTGACTAATAAATTACTTTAAAAACCCTGTGTAGTGTGTTTTAAAAAAAAAAAATTCCACCAGGTGAATGGGTAGGGGTACGATGTACCCCATACTCATTCACCTAGGGTGGGGGGCCGGCATCTGGGGGCCCCCTTATTAAAGACCCTGACAACCAACGGCCAGGGTTGTCGGGAAGAGGCCCTGTCCTCCTTAACATAGGGACAGGTGCTTTGGGGTGGCGGGGCCACACGGCGCCCCCCTGCCACAAAGCACCTACCCCCCCATGTTGAGGGCATGCGGCCTGGCACGGTTAAGGAGGGGGGGCGCTTGCTCGTCCCCCCCCCTTTCCTGACCGGCCGGGCTGCTGCTCGGATACGGATCTGCTATGGATTTTGGGGGAACCCCACGCTGTTTTTTCCGGCATAGGGGTTCCCCTTAAAATCCATAGCAGACCCAAGGGCCTGGTATGCTCCTGTAGGGGGAACCCATTCCGGTTTTTTATTTGAAATTTGGCGAGGAGTTCCCCCTCAAGATTCATACCAGACACAGTGCTTGGTATTGGCAGGGATCCAAGTCAGATCCCTGTTCAATATCGTGCCGCGGCTAAACGCAACCGCAGCTAATCGCACTGTAAAAATACGTATGTGTAGCGCTAAAATTAATAAATGAATATCAAAATACCAAAAAATGTGTATAGTAAAAAATAAAACACATATAACATTAATAAATGTTAGACACAAATTGTGAAACATGTGAGATTCCTCTGTAGCGAGGGGTGACAACAGTGCCAACTGGCACGTGAACTGATGCACCTAAGGTGGTATCAAACATAAAAACAAAGTCCAACAAAAACTCCTAAGTGTGATGATCCGAGGTATGTAGCAAAGTTCATCAACATCCACAAGTCATTCAAGTGAAAAGGTGAATAAATAGGAAAAGCGTGACTCCTTTAACGTGACAATCCCATCACCGGAAAAAGTGCAGGCTTACCGGAACTTGTTGACCACTGGTGGCATATGCCAAAAGAGGTCAGTCAAGGCTTTATATGACGATTGTCAAACAGCAATCCTTGGCAGGAAGCGTAGGTCCAACTGGTGGGTAGGTCCTTATATGGAATAGGTCCCCAGGAGTAAGCCGGAAGCTATACTGATGTTGGTATCCCAAAACCAATTGGCTCAGTGTGTTAGTGGTGCCATAGATGAAGGACAGTACTCTGGTGCCCTCTGTAGTAAATGCTTCTGTTGAGACTCACTTTTTGAGGCCAATATCTGTATACACATTTCCCGACACATTGAATTGTCCTTTGCCTGATAGCAGCAAGAAGAATCCGAGATGAATCTGGATGGGTAACGTAGAACAGAACTCAGCAGTCCATCTGCTTGCTGTACAAATGCAGCTGATCGCTGTGCCTGGAGTCTTGAATTCCAGCAAAACATAAACATGCTTTTAGCTGCGGCAAAACAGCCGTTCGTGTGAAAGGGGCCTAATACAGGTATTTTCACCCACTTTACGGGAGTGGATTGGGGGGCTGCGCTTGTGCGCCCCTAATGACGGCCGCCACTGTGGAGCTGGGTGATAGAGGGGAGCCGACTCATGTGACCAGACCAGAGCGAGATGAAAATAGGTAAGTATACAGATCTGTTAGAATAGGTGTTGGGAAGTATTTTTAAGAGTTCTTGGGGTTTGACCGGAATTCTACTTCACGTTCCACCAGTACACATTGTTCACAATTCAAAGTCTTTGTAGGCACCATGTACTATATACCTACAGTGTGGGAGTTGTGTATATAATAGCTATGCCGCTAATGCTGGCCATTTGCACTCTGTCTTCCCAGGCTATCTGGGTCTATGATGGCAATTATTATGTCATACAAATTCACCATTTGGAGAAATCCAGCATCTAATGCCCTGCTCTGTTCAAAATGACCATTAAAGTCTATAGCAGAAAAGGCTGTAGAAAAAGTAGTATTTACTGTGGATTAGAAGTGTGCTTGTCTATAGAATCTATCCTGTCCCTAGAACCTAATTTTAACAAGGGAGTCTCACTCTCTCTTTCTAAAGGTGCAAACAGAAGATTGCCTTTGCTTAGTCTGCCTTTTCACAGTGATGACTTTCCCTTTAAAGTGTTTAGCAGTACCTTTCCTCCATAAACATCTTTGATCGATATGAACGCGCAAAGGTTGAATGAAAATAAATGCCTCCTGATTTATTACTTGTAGGAGTATTGGCACAGAAAAAAATCCTAGAATATACCAATTAAAGGGCTTGTAAAGGTTTGTTTTTTATTTTCTAAATGGGTTCCTTTAAGCTAGTGCATTGTTGGTTCACTTACCTTTTTTCCTTCAATTTCCCTTCTAAATGTTTTTTTTTCTTTGTCTGAATTTCTCACTTCTTGTTCCTCCTCAGTAAGCTTGCCTCCATCATCCGAGCCGTTCTGGCTGGGGGTTAGTCAGCGTGCTCGCCCCCTCCCTTGGGACTACATCCCTGCAGTGTGCTGTGTGTGTGTGTGTGTGTGTATGTATGTATATGTGTATGTGTATGTGTGTGTATATATATATATATATATATATATATATATATATATATACATATACATATATATATATATATATATATATATATATATACATATATATATATATATATACATACAGCACTGTATCCTGGCCTAGGCCAACAAGGCCCAGGCCTAGGGCAGCACGTCTTATGGGGTGGACTGGGCTGAGAGCCAAATTAGTCTCGAGCCCCCATAAAGCAATCGCACTGCTTCCAGTATGCGGGCGGCATTTTGCAACTGTGGGGGGAGGGGGCGCTGCTTTTGACTGGACTATCATCCTGGACTACAAACCTTCCTCACTGTTCTTTGGGCTAGATTCACGTAGCTGCGCCAAATCTTACGGCGGCGCAGCGTATCGTATTTACGCTGCGCCGCCGTAAGTTTGAGAGGCAAGTGCTGTATTCACAAAGCACTTGCCTCCTAACTTACGGCGGCATAGCGTTAATGGGGCCGGCGTAAGCGTGCGTAACTCAAATGATGATGAGGGGGGCGTGTTTTATTTAAATTAAGGTTGACCCCGCGTTTTGTACGTTTTTTACGCCGTTCGTGAAAGAATCCCAGTGCGCATGCTCGAAATTCCGCTGAAAATCGTCATTGCTTTCAACGTGAACATAAATTATGCGCCGTTCGTGAAAGAATCCCAGTGTGCATGCTCGAAATTCCGCCGCAAATCGTCATTGCTTTCGACGTAAAAAATACAAAATTTGACACGGGAACGACGTCCATACTTAACATTGGCTGCGTTTTCTAATAGCAGGAGCAACCTTACACCGAAAAAGCCTAACGTAAACGTTGTAACTTTACTGCGTCGGCCGCGCGTTTGTTCGGGAATTCGCGTATCTAGCTAATTTGCATACTCGACGCGGAATTCGACGGAAGCGCCACCTAGCGGTAAAAAAAAAAATGCAGTTTAGATTCGACGGCGTAAGAGACTTTTTAAGGGGTGTGGCCTTAATATAGGTTTATAATCACTTTATTAATGTGACCCATATGGTCTTGGGAAAGACCCGTTCAGTTAAAAATGTTGCACTGAACAATTCTTTAATCAGTTTATTTAAATGTTCCTAGTGATGGTGTCACAGGTCAGACACGCCTTTTTATTTGCACACAATTCAGCAATTCTCCTTTTGCCATATTTGCATGTTTATACCCACTGACAAACCATACTCACTTCAACACAGTAATCATCATAAACACACTTGCATACGTTGGTGAAGATGTATTGACCTGCCACCAAATGAGGCGATAAGAGAACCTACATGACATGTCAACACTTGTTGCATATCTGTGTTACTGTCTGCAACTTTTATTTCTTGTCAACAGCATTAGGTTTTATGTTTGTGTTTATGGAAATTTCTTATTACGGCTGTACTCTGCCCTACACAACTGTCTATCATACGATGTCTGTAGGTGGCCTTTAGACTGCTCCATGAAATGTGTCTGCTGTATCTGAAGTACTTCATTTACTTCATCATGTTGACTGTGGGATATTACCAACATCATATCTCTGAGAAAATATTTCTGCAAGATTGTCTTCACTCAATAGGCACAGATCTCTGCCAAAGATTTTTGCATTGGCAGAAGGAACGCTTTAACAAACAGCATTGCAGTGCCAGTGTCCTGACAGGCTAAGCATATTTTGACTGTTGACCCAAGGAGTGAACTGTTGCTATTGTATTTTTTTTATAGTAATCCGTTTTCATGTAGATTCAAAAGTAAACAATTAAAGGACGCCTGAACTGTTAGGCCCCATGCACACGAGACGCTGGTAAACTCGAGTTCAGAGGCATTTGGGCATTTTTTTCAACTGCCCCTGAACACATTTAATGTTATCCTATGCGTCCATGGACACATTCACGTTTTTTTGCGTTTTAAAGCAGTTGGGTTTAGGCTCGTTTTTTCAGATGCAAAATTTTGGGTTCAGACGCAAACGTTTTTGCGTTTCAAAGCTTTGGGAGGGTCTACAATGTCTTTGTTATGAACGCTGATAGCCGCAAACGCGGTAAAACGCTGCTAAACGTGGCAAAAACGGGCGTTTTAAACACAGTTTTTTGCCTTTGAAAACTTGAGTTTACATGTGTTTGCATTTGCTTCTCGTGTGCATGGGGCCTTAGAGAAATATGGAGGCTCCTCTTCAAAATGTTAGTTGCCTGCCTAGATCTGTGTTTATTCCATTGGAATAACCAGGAAAACTCTTGATAATCAGGAGAATCTGAGCAGAATAGTTACATAGTAGGTGAGGTTGAAAAAAGAAACAAGTCCATCAAGTCCAACCTATGTGTGTGATTATATGTCTGTATTACATTGTATATCCCTGTATGTTATGGTCGCTCAGGTGCTTGTCTAATAGTTTCTTAAAACCTTCGATGCCCCCCGCTGAGACCACCGCCTGTGGAAGGGAATTCCACATCCTTGCCACTCTTAGGCCGAGTACACGCGGTCGTTCCAAACCGATGAGAATGGTCCGACGGGCCATTTCCATTGGTTCACCGCTGAAGTGAGCTGATGGTCTGATGTGCGTACACACAATCATTCCAAAAACTGATCGGGTCAGAACGCGGTGACGTCAAACACACGACGTGCTGAGAAAAATGAAGTTCAATGCTTCCAAGCATGCGTCGACTTGATTCTGAGCATGCTGGTTTTGAACCGATGCTTTATGTACTAACCATCTGTTTGGAACGATCGGGCAGCGGGCCATCGGGTCGATTTTAAAGCATGTTTTAAAATTTTGGACCGAAGGACAACAGACCGATGGGCTATACACACGGTCGGTTTTGACCGATGAAACTGAACCTCGGTCCATTCTCATCGGTTTTGTCCGACCGTGTGTACGTGGCCCAACAGCAAAGAACAAAGAAAAAGAGCCGCTGCTCCAGGTGTATGATGATAATCTGAGGTGGAATATCTCGTAGAGTTCCATCCCCGGCCCGCCTCCGTGGGAAACTTGTAAGAAAAGAAATGGCTGCACATCCAGGAATTCCGATTTTGCCTTTTATTGTTCAAAGTGATAACAACAAAGACACCAACATGAGGTCACGTAGATGCGTTTCACACAAACATTTTGAGCTTTACAGTAAAGAACCCTCAACATAGTTTAAGGTTAAACCTCTTTTCTACCAATTTTAATGAGTGGCCACGTGACTTGTTAAACTCCCTTCTACTTAGGTCTGAATTCCCCGGGCAACTTTGACCACATTTCACTATGGAGAAAAGTCCTTTTGTTTACAGTGCCATAGATGAGCAGTCCTACATAAAATACTTTATCTTATACTCCAAGGAATATTTAAAGAAAATTTCAGCCCACCAATAAAAAGATTTTTCAAAAAAAAGAAAGTTTCCGCCTGTAAACAAAAATTGAAAAGTCAGCCGCTACAAATACTGTAGCTACTGACTTTTTAAAAATTCACACTACCTGTCCCAGGAACCAGCGATTGTCCTCACCTGGCCCAGACTCTTTGCCGGTCTTCGGGTGCCGACACTGACATCTTAACTATGGGCAGCAGACTGTGACTCCTTGCGGCTTCACAGTTGGCTGCCCACTGCACAAGCCGCTTTGTATCCTGTGATTGGTCCCTCAGTCTCCTGGGACCTGTAATATGTCCCAAGAGGCTGCAGGGAAGAAGGGGAGACCCACACTTCACCTCAGACTGCCACAGCAAAATCAGGTGCCTGCCCCCCCCCCAAAAGAAAACATAAAAAATGTGGCAGAGGTGGGTGGGAGGAAAAGCAGAACTTCCCCTTTTGGGTAGAGTTCCGCTTTAACTTTGACGCATTAGAGTGATGATTTCTATCTTTCACTTCACCAAAAAAAAAAACATGGTGTGACATTAGCAGCATCCAATGGGGTCTCCTGGTTAATTAGATGTGCTACTAGTTGTCCACGAGAGCAGCCTGTATCTTATCTGTATAATTAAAGCCGACCATATATGGTTGGAATCTCAGGTGGTTCAGCAAGCTGAACGTAGGCCTACTGCAGTCCAAAAGCAGCATATTGGTTGGTGTAAAGCCAGGCCAGTGTTTGTGACAAATGTATTGCTGAAATTTGTACTCCCCCATCCCCCCCACCCTTTCTTACTGTTAACTAACACTGACCTTATGGCACCGCACAGCCTTTTTCCATGTGACATGCAGCATTAGAGGTAATGAAACTAGCAGTGTCATTCCGCTAAATATGCCGACCTCACCATCTGCCAGATCAACAATCAGGCTAAAAGAAACGATTATGTCCTTGACTCACCCCACACAATTAACTGCATCATACAGATGGCCCATCCACAATGTGCACTTTTCCTGAAACTGATTACATTTCCCAAATAAAACAGCTTTAATGTATATAGTGTAAAGGTATCATTGGATATGAGATGATGGACTGCATGTGGGAAAGCGGTAAGAGCTCTCGTCAGAGCAGAGATCCTGGGTGTGGTGGCAATCATAAGTTCCTTTTTTTTTTATCACACTGCTGCGTCTTCAAAATTGTACGATTTTGCCACGATTCGCGACCACGATTTCAGGGACCTCCCGCGCCCGGATGTGAAGTCGGCAGCCACAGCTGCACACAGTGGAGACCTGCACTGCGCACTTCAGTTCCGAGGGCTCTTTTGGTTCCCATCGCCGCTGCAGTACGGATCAGGACACCACATGTCAGCGTGAGGACATCTCGTCTTCTCCGGGACCCCCGCGGATGAACCCTTTACAATTTACTATGCCTTTTACCTACATCAGACATGTGAGTAGGTGATTCATATGTTTTTTAAACATTTCCAATATTAAACACACTTGCTACGCTCAGAGGGCGCTGCTTTGTGTCTCTTTTCTTACGATTTCAGGGAATGCCAGTCTATAGAGCTGAATTTGCATCGCACACAGATCAAACTCGCACAGGACCCTTTTTTAACGCAGCTTAGATTCCTTGCGAATTTGAGCAATCACAACGGATCAAATTCGCAATGGAATTCGCAGCAGTGTGAACCGGGCCTTAGTGGGGTCATGGACACCCATTCTAATTGGCCCCAGTGTGTGTGTGTACATATGTGCTCACGCGTGTGTAAGTTTTCTTTGGGGCAGGTTATTCAATGTACTACGTTGCTGTTTTTTTTATATGTATTTTTTATTAATTAGAAAAGTAGGTGCTTTTTCCAAAGATACATTACAGCAAGGGTTGCAAGATACATACTTTGTTTTTAAAAATCGTCATTTGGAGAATAAAACCAACCCTCCCTTGGTGGAGAAAACAAGGTAAATAGTCAATCTAGCCAAAGCTACCGTGTTTCCCCGAAAGTAAGACCGGGTCTTATATTAATTTTGTCCACAAAAAACACACTAGGGCTTACTTTCAGGGTAGGGCTTATTTATTTATGGAATGTACAAATTTTACAAAGATTCTGTGTCCCCCTGTCAGGTCAGGAGTCATTACGGTATTTTGAGAAAGACATCTTGGCACTGTATAAGGTGCAGTACCATAGAAAATACCTTTTACCGTAGGGTATACAGCTCCCTGGTATTCACCTGCTCTTCTTTCGTCATCCGGGAGGAGAGAGTGAGAGAGAAGAGATCTCGCTGACGTTCCCCTGCTTCGCGCACTGAGGAGGAACGGGTTGAAGACGTCAGGCGGGAGGAGAGAAGGAGAGAGAAGAGCCAAGGTCACCTGTCATCGGCTAGCTCCGTGCAGTAAGAAGGGACGGGCTGAAGATGTTAGGGGGGAGGAGAGGAGGAACGAGAAGAGCCAGCCCGCTGCTTACAGTAAAGAGGGACGGGATGCAGACAAGGCAAGAAGAGGACGGATCAGCAGTGGCTTTAAACATAACGCGACCATATTTTTTAACACAGTAATTAACGGAAAACACTGCAGCAATGTATAGGTTTGAAAAAAATAGATTTTTAATGAACTTTGACTAGGGCTTACTTTCAGGGTAGGGCTTATATTGCAGCCCGCCCCGATAATCACGCTAGGGCTTACTTTCGGGGTAGGTCTTACTTTCGGGGAAACACGGTATGTTCATCCTATCAGATTTATCTTCTCTTGTATTAGCTGGAGGTCTCTCACTGCTGCTCCTTTCACCTTGCATTAATGTAATGCACTCTAATGCCTCGTACACACGATCGGAATTTCCATCGGAAATTCTGACCGTGTGTATGCCCATTGGAGCTTTTCCATCGGAAATTCCGAGGAATTCCATTGGAGTTTACATAGAGAACATGTTCTCTTTTCCTCCGATGGATTTCTGTCGAAATTCCGATGTGAGTTTGGTTGGGCAAAAGCCTGATCGTATATACAGGGCATCACACATTGTGTGTGTGTCTGTTTTTTTTTTTTTGTAAATGTGTGTTGCCCTTTTTTGCTGTATTATTAAGCCCTGGTTCACACTGTGACCCGCACAGGAACCGCACCGCATTTCTGTGCAATTCAGGGTGGTGTGATTTGCGCCCATTCTTTGCACCAAAGCCACACCGCAACTGCATTGCATAGTTTTTTCGTACCATGCAATCCAGCGCGGGCAAATCGCACTGTATTGCAATCTTTTTGTGGTGTTGTTAACTTGGTATTGACACCTGCAGCGGATGGCAAAAACAGTGCGATTGTAATGCAGTACAGGAAATGTGCACGGATCGCTGCGTTTTGATTTTAATCACATGCAGAAATCTTAGGACATACTGAACTTGGAAACTGGAAGAAGGTTCTGCCTAAAACCATAGACTTTACAGTCCCTTATGACATCATGTACCTATAATGCTTTTGGTAGCAAATGGCCATGAGATCTTAATCTTGGACTCTTTGGAAGTTGAGAAAAAAAACTAAATCTGACACGCATATGCTAAAACATGTGCCTTGATTAATGTGATGGGTCCTGTAGTGAAAATTGGCTTCTCTTCCCCCCACGCTATTGCAGCTGTACAGACCTGCTATATATGCTTTTTTTTTTTTTTTTTTTTGTATAATCTTTATTTAGGACAAAGTTAACATGTTATAGCAAACAGTTTCAGATAGTCAAGGGCTAAACAAAATATGCATGTATCAAAAAGATAAAAAGGTACATACAAACAAGCAAGGAGAACAATGCATGTCACATTATTGAGCCGTGGTTTTTGCTCCTGGGCAGTTAAGGACATTCTATGGTTGGCTTTAATGTTTTAAATGCAGGGTACATAGTTATAGAGGGCCAGATTCTCGTAGATTGGCGTATCTTTGTTCCGGCATAGCGTATCCTATTTACACTACGCCTCCGCAACTTAGACGGGCAAGTGCTGTATTCTCAAAGCACTTGCTCCGTAAGTTGCGGCAGCTTAGCGTAAATAGGCCGGCGTAAGCCCGCCTAATTCAAATGTGGAACAGGGGGGCGTGTTTTATGTAAATAACTTGTGACCCGACGTGATTGACGTTTTTCACGAACGGCGCATGCGCCGTCCGTGGAATATCCCAGTGTGCATTGCTTCAAAGTACGCCGCAAGGACGTATTGGTTTCGACGTGAACGTAAATTACGTCCAGCCCCATTCACGGACGACTTACGCAAACAACGTAAAATATTAAAAATTTCACGCGGGAACGACGTCCATACTTAAAGCGGTTGTAAACCCGCATAAACATTTTTTTTTTTTTTAAAAACCTGTAAGGCAAAAGGCATAGTATGCGGTGCATACTAGCCGATTATGAAATACTTACCTCGGAACGAGGTGACCACCACTTACCTGGTCCACGCCGAGCAGGATGTCATCTTGCTCCGGCGTGTCTTCCGGGTATCGCCGCTCCAGCGCTGTGATTGGCTGGAGCGGCGATGACGTCACTCCCGCGCGTGCGCGCGGGAGATTTAAAATCGGCAGGGTCCGGCGGATGCCGGTCCTTTCGCCGTGGATTCCCCCCTGCGCATGCGCCGCCCGCATTGCGAGGGGAATATCTCCTAAACCGTGCAGGTTTAGGAGATATTCTCCTTACCTACAGGTAAGCCTTGTTACAGGCTTACCTGTAGGTAAAGGTCAAAATAGTGGGTTTACAACCACTTTAACATTGGTATGCCGCATGTATGCCTCATATAGCAGGGGTAACTTTACGCCGGGAAAAGCCTAGCGTAAACGGCGTATCTGTACTGCGTCGGCCGGGCGTACGTTCGTGAATTTGCGTATCTAGCTGATTTACATATTTCTAGGCGTAAATCAGCGTACACGCCCCTAGCGGCCAGCGTAAATATGCAGTTAAGATCCGACGGCGTAAGAGACTTACGCCAGTCGGATCTAATAGAAATCTATGCATAACTGATTCTATGAATCAGGCGCATAGATACGACCGCCCAGACTCAGAGATACGACGGCGTATCTGGAGATACGCCGTCGTATCTCCTTTGAGAATCTGGGCCAGAGAATCTACATTTTGTCAGTTCCTTACAATCGCCTTCTGCTCTGTCTGCATTTCACTGCAGTTTTATTATCATCTACCCTGAATTGGACTACTGTGTTTGTGGAGTTACCTTTACAACTACACTAGTCTAATGCATAGAGGCCCAAGGCTATAGGCAATAAATAGACCGACCCATCCTGTTTGTGTACATGTTTTCTTCAATGTACTTTTTAACATACAGTATGAGGCACACAGGTGCATTTGCCCGTACAGCATAAACACTGCATGCTTTTGTGCCTAGGATGCCCTGGCGCTGCATGCATGAATAGGTGAAACGGGCTGTATGCAGCTGTGAGCCGTTATTTGCGTTAAAGCAGAGTTTCACTTATAATTTTATTTTTTTCATTACTGTGCAGTAAATATAGCAAATGACATTTGGAGAAACATTTTTTTTTTAACGTGCCTTTTAATCCCTGTTGCTATGTGGTCCCTTCAAATCTTCCCCTTTATCACCGCAGCGCCTGACGTCACTTCCCTCGGCGCCTCTGCTCGCTACTGCTCCTGGGAGATGTGTGTCATCATTTCTCAGGAGTCAGTGGGCAGTGCCGAGGGCTTCATTGCCATTTACAACGGGGCGGGCACTTCCGACCCCACCGACCGTTCGGATGGCAACGTGTGACGTTTACGGCGCTGCGATACTGTTGTACTGCGTGATGCGTGAGAACAGGCAGGGCATGCTGGTCACTCAGCTGCACCGTATCCCGGACGTTATGCTTGTGGGCTTTACATGGCCACAAGCAGTATGGGAACGGCCAGGAAGCAATAATATAAGTCATTTTTTTATATTAAACCGGACATCGGAAGACAAAATTTTCAAAAGACGTGAGTGTTATATGTCAATGTCCTGACTTTAAGAAATGTTTAAAAAAAAAAAAATGATAACGTGTCGTTGGAACTCCGCTTTAAGTATGACATGTGCACTGACGTGGTGTCTCGAAGGCATCTACATTTGGATCATTATGTCTGCGCACCTAGACATGTATGGGAATGCAAAACTCGACTGAAGTCAAATAAAACCCATGAATACAAGCCCTAAATCGGATGTTTCCTATGTGTGTGTGTGTGCCTATTTGTTCGACATGATATTAGAGTAAGGCAGAGAGAACGATTGTAGTTTATTCAGGTTTGCTTACACAAGATCTGTAGACGACAAATCCTGTGCCATTTGCCTGTAGCAGGTGTACAAATTGCCAGTGTTCTGTACACATTGCTTCCCCATCACACAGCACATGGACAGTGTGACAAGCTTGTAGTTCTGCCAAGTTAAAGAATTACTTTGTGGCAACATTTTATTTCAGAGAATAAAGTATTTAGATCTTGTTTACAGGTGACTGATCTCTGGACAATACAATATTCTTTGCAGCAGTTGAAGTACCGTATTTATCGCCCTATTACGCGCTCCGGCGTATAGCGCGCACCCCTAATGTAGCCCTGAAATTCCTGGAAAAAAAATGTTTTATACTTACAGTTTTGGTGTCTTGCAAGGGCGTCCATCGGCGGCCTTGTCCAGTCCGGCTTCCTTCTGCGGCCATCGTGGTGTCCGTGGTGTCCTCCCGTGCTGTCTCCGAGTCGAATCCCCGCTTCCCGCGCTGTGTTTGAACCACTCAGCCGACATATACCGAGCGCAATACACTCGGGTATACTCGGACAGGCTCGGCTCCTCTCGCGTAAAGGACGTACAGGACGTGACTGCGAGTGGACCCGAGCCTGCCCGAGTATACCCGAGTGTACTGCGCTCGGTATATGTCGGCGCAGTGGTTCAAACACAGCGTGGGAAGCAAGTATCGGCTATCGGCGTATATCGCGCACCCACGATTTTGCCCTGATTTTCAGGGCAAAACAGTGCGTGGTATACGCCGATAAATACGGTGATTATGTATTTTATTGTTGCAGGTTTGTGAGCTGATTCACATTAAAAATCCATACATAAAAGAATACAAGGGATAGTGAATTTACTGCATTGAAGTACAAAAAACCTTGGTTTGAGAGTAACTTGGTTTGAGAGCATTTTGCAAGACAAGCAAAATGTTTTAATACATTTTTGCCTTGATATACAAGCGATGTCTTGATATAAGAGTAGCGTCATGTCACAACTGAGTATAAAAAAGAAGAGAGGAGCCTCTAAGTGTAGCAATATGGTTACATGTAATGAAGGTACAACAGTAAGCAACTTATTGCTACACTTAGAGGCGCCTCTTTTTTCTTTTATATCCTGTAAAAAAAATGCTTTGATATACAAGTGCTTTGGATTACAAGCATGTTTCTGGAACAAATTATGCTTGCAAACCAAGGTTTTACTGTAATTCTAATACTCGTAACTCAAAGAGGAACTGCAGTCTACTCACATAATCTGTAATAAAAACATATTTGCCATTCTGAAGCTTCCCTCCAACCACTTTGCATATTGTTTTATATATACTGTGATTCTGTACTTGCCAAATGTGCTGCAGAAATCTCCCTCCACCGAGTCTGGCTGCAGCCATTTTAAATGTGGGCAGCGGAAGCTGCTGCCTGTTAACTTCCTGGATTTACACAGACACACCTGCAGCTCTCATTGGCGCTCTTATGACTCACCCCCCCCCTTCCTGGCAAACGCAAAAACGTGAGAGAGAGAGCTGTGCATGATGTCATAAGCCTAGGCTTTTTACCAGACAAGAAACAGGAAGTGGGCTGTATAAGGTATTTACTGGCAGAAAAAAATGTTTTACTATCCAAAGGGCAGAAGATTTATTTGATGGAAAGTTGAAAAAAATGACTGAAGTTCCATGTTAAGGTATAAGATACTATCAATCATTCATCCCATCAATCAATCAGTCAATCCATCGATCGACCAGGGTACAACCAGCCTGTCTGATTTTCTTTACATTCAATTCTGAAGGCTCCCTGTGACTGTTGATGGGAGAATTAAGTGATTTTTCTTTCGCTTCCACCCGTGTTGGAATGAAAGATACTTAAGTAATCAATGGGCTGCTTAAATCTCTTGCTAATAAATGGTGCTTTGGCCAGATCTGTTTTCTTTGGGTGATAACCTATTGTACGTATTGGCGTGATAAGAATGGTGCTGGGGATCTCTACTGTGTACATAATGTTACTTGCTCATTTATTATAGATAAGGTTAAAATGTTGACTTTACCGGTTCCTTTTGACAAACATGTCAGTCAAGGTCCTAAAGTATCAGATCTATAGTTACAGCATACACTTTCATTTTATAACATCAGCGCTGTAATAACAATACAAACACTAGTTATTTTGGACAATCCAATACAAGCTTACTTGAAAAATCTCCTTTCATGTTGTGAGTTCTACCTGTCTACTGGCCATCTATTTCCAAAATGTTCTGGGTTCTTGGCATGCTTTGTAGCTTCTCCTCTGCTCATTCCTTTGGTTTACGTTTAATTTCTAAGGACTATGTATCCCATGGTACCTTGCTTCCTGCAAGCAATGATTCCTGTATTGGCTCCTGAAACTTTCAGCATCTCTATAGAGCAGGAAGCAGGCTCTGTGAAATGTGTGACACAGCAGTGCCCACATGCAGGTCACAGAAACACACATCACAGAATTCAAGGGAGTAAAAATGTGAACTTCACAAAGTAAAGCTGACCATAGACAAATCATAATTTTGATCAGTTTGCAACCATACCTGCTTGACACAAGTTGCTTGTTCAATCAAATTGTGTTAAAGGAGAATGTTGGAAAACTTTTCTCAGTTAGGGACTGTAGAGTTAGAGTATGTAAACCCAACATTTCATATTCCTGATCTGTGCCTGCTTTTCATGTACAGTACTTGTATGAAAAAGTATCCTGTTCTCAATCCCTCGTGTTCCTGCCAATCCCTCTGCTTTCCTATTAAAAACTGATCACACTAGGTATGAGACACCCGCGATCGCTCGTTACAGAGCGTCTGTCCTGTCAGGGGGGGAGAAATGACAGATCGTCTGTTCATACAATGTATGAACAGCGATTTGTCATTTCCCCATGTCAGTCCACCCTCTCTTCAGTTAGAACACACCCAGGGAACATGATTAACCCCTTCCTTGCCCCCTAGTGTTAACCCCTTCACTGCCAGTGGCATTTTTATAGTACCGTATTTATCGCGGTATAACGCGCTCCCGCGTATACCGTGCACCCCCAAAGTTGACCCGAATCCTGTGGAAAAAAAGTTTTTTTTTTGTACTTACAGTTTTGGTGTCTTGCGCGGCGTCCATCGGCGGCCTCGTCGGGTCCGGTGTCCTTCTGCGGCTTCGGGTGTCCTTCTGCGGCTTTGGGTGTCCTTCTGCGGCGGGTCCGGTGTCCTCTTCAGCGGGTCCGGCGTCCTTCTGCGGCGTCCTCGCCGCTCGTTTCCCACGCTGAGTTTGAATACTGCGCCGACATATACAGAGCGCAGTACACTCGTGTATTGTCGGCAATGCTCGGCTACCCGCGCTGACGTCCAGGACTGAGCGCGGAAGGTGCCGAGACTGCCCGACTATACCCGAGTGTACTGCGCTCGGTATATGTCAGCGCAGTATTCAAAACTCGGCTCGGGAAAGCGGGTATCGGCGTATACCGCGCACCCACGATTTTGCCCTGATTTTCAGGGCAAAAAAGTGCGCGGTATACGCCGATAAATACGGTAATCAATGCATTTTTATAGCACTGATAGCTAAAAAAATGCCAATGGTCCCAAAAATGTGTCAGAAGTGTCCGCCATAATGTCGCAGTACCGAAAAAAAATCGCTGATCGCCGCCATTACTAGTAAAAAAATAAATATTAAGAAAAATGCCATAAAACTATCCCCTATTTTGTAAACGTTATAACTTTTGCGCAAACCAATCAATAAACGCTTATTGAGATTTTTTTTACAAAAAATATGTAGACGAATACGTATCGGCCTAAACTGAGGTAGAAAATTGTTTTTTTATATATTTTTGGGGGATATTTATTATAGCAAAAAGTAAAAAATATTATTTTTTTTCAAAATTGTCGCTCTATTTTTGTTTATAGCGCAAAAACTAAAAACCGCAGAGGTGATCAAATACCACCAAAAGAAAGCTCTATTTGTGGGGAAAAAAGGACGCCAATTTTGTTTGGAAGCCACATCGCACGATCGCGCAATTGTCAGTTAAAGCGACGCAGTGCCAAATCACAAAAAGTGGCCTGGTCTTTGACCGGCAATATGGTCGGGGGGTTAAGTGGTTAAAGGAACCTATTTAGAAAATAAAAAACGAACCTTTACAACCCCTTTAAGATTTTAAAGCTAGCTTGGGGCCTGTTCACATGTTTGAGGGGACTGGCATTTTCTGCACTAGAAAAATGTCAGTCTCTGGAAGGGCACACAACAAACAATGGTTTTCTATGTGACATTTTGACAGAAGAATGTAGGCTGTAGGTGTTGAGTATTACTGTGCATGTGTGCAGATTTCTGCACTTCTCCACAGCTCCCTGTTTGTCCTTTGTGTTTTTGTGCACAACAGCTGTGATGCATAGAAATGAATTGAAATGTCACTTTGCTATTTGACATTTCAATAAAGCTGTAAAAAATAAATATAAAAAAAAGGTAAATGGTGCCTTGCCAGGCTCTGCCTAGCAGACAAAAAGCTGAATGTAAAGTCCTATATTTTTTTACACAGTTTCAGGGCTGCTATCCAGTAATTGTTAGATATGGAGAGGGAGGCAATAAAAAGTTTACAGCAGATCTTATGAAGGGTACCATCAGATAAGGATATCAAGAGAGCGGGCAGGGGTCACATTAAAGCCTGGTACACACTACAGCTCTGGTCAGGAGCCGATGTACTAACCATGTGAGGTTAGTCCAGCGATGTCCCCCGCTGAGCTCTTGCTCTGACAGGGGGATGGCCAGAACATTTCGATCAGAGATCTCTGCCATGACCGAGAGTGCTGATCGGAAGTCAATCGGCTGCTGGATTTCCAGCATGCACATCTGTCAGAAACCGGTCGAACGGACAGACCGGCATACACACGGGCAGAATGTTGGCTGGTATTTTTTGTACTGGCAAATGTCTACTGACATTCTGCCTGTGTGTACAGGGCTTAAAGGAGTGTTAAAGTCTCAAGGTTTTTCACCTTAATGCATTCTATGCAGCCCCCTTTTTCTTATCTCAACCTGATCATTCCAGTGTTGAGGACGAGCCTAGCAGCTCCAGCCGCTGTCTCGGGTTCTCATTGGATAGATTGATAGCAGCAGGAGCCGTTGGCTCCCACTGCTGTCAATCAAATCCAGTGACATGGGGGCCGAGTCCGGCTGTCTGTGTCAATGGATGCAGCACCAGGACTGTGGAGCGTGCCCGCAAGAGTGCCCCCATGGAAAGCGTTTCTCTGTGAGGGCACTCGATGAAGAGGAGGGGCCAGGAGCACTCCTGGGGGACTCCAGAAAAGGAGGATTGGGGCCATTCTGTGCATAACCCTTGCACACAGCAGACAAGTATGATGTTAGTGTTTTTTTTTTTAAATAACAAACCTTTACAATCACTTTAAGCAAAATCAGACGGTATTGATTTTTTAAGAGCATCTAGTTCTGTCTTCTAGTGTAATAATGAGCATTTCATGGTACACATATAAAGTATAACTATATACCTTCTTCCTATGATTAAATGAATAAGTGGCTAGCAAGCAGATCTTGTATCCCTGCTTAGTCCATCCTCATTGTGCTGGATTTTCCATTAGCTGATTGCTTAGCTGTCAATGCACTGCTGCCCTGGCTGTGGCCCCGCCAATTGAATGCTTTTTATTTAAAGATAACTCATTACAACTGGGAATTCTGGCTAATAGATGAGGATTCTCACGTTCTTTTAATTACTGGGTAAATGTGTACATAGGCAAAGAGTGTTGTGTAATGTTATTCTGTATCTTCATGAGCAGTTGTAGGCCCCTGTATTACTACAGCACAATATATTCAGGCATGGCATATGCAGCGGCTATTACACTGAACACCCAGCATAGAGCTTTACATAATGGTAGTTTTATGTTTGCAAAAGGAATTAAATTATAAAAACAGGCTTTCTTCTTCATGACATAATGAAAGGACATAAAATCATTTCATATTTTCATGACAGTGGGGTCTCTCTCAAATTGTAAAGGTGTATATTGTGTCAGTGTGTTCAGCCCGTTTATCATACCACATTTGAACATGACTTTGCTGTGTGTTCACTATCCACCAACAATGACTACTGAATTGGGAGCCCTCTGTTTCTTCACAATGATCACAACTGTCAGTAAACCTCATTGTTACAGCAAGAGGGTCAGGCATGATAGCATGCACTAGTAATGAGTAATGCGAGAAGAATTGTGCAGATGATCACTTGCTAGCTGTGACTGTGCGTAGAACACTAGGCTGGTTTGGCTGCGTCACAGCTTGACCATAAATAGGCTTGCTGAAGTTCCCTCCACAGTCCTGACATTCCTCACTGGAATTTTGAACAGTGGAACTAACCACATTATCCTCTTGCTGAATGTTTCTAGGGATTTATGGGCGATTAAACCCATTGTGAATTACACTACCAGTTGGCAATAAGCCAGGCAAGGTCTTCCACAGTGATGGTGCAGGGCAAGCACCCTGATCACTTGGAGACATTTAAAAAGCTGGCAGAGGAAAACGGCCTTAAGACCCCTTTTCATACTGAGGGGCTTTGCAGGCGCTATAGCGCTAAAAATAGCGCCTGCAAAGCACCCTGAAAGAGCCGCTCCATCCACTCATTCTCACTGGAGCGGTGTGCTGGCAGGGCCTCAGAAAAAGTCCTGCCAGCAGCTTCATTGCAGCACATTAGGAGCGGTGAATTCATTGAAATCAATGGGCAGCAACGCCAAATTGGTGCTTTGGGGGCGCTTTTAACCCTTTTTCGGCTGCTAGCGGGGGTTAAAAGTGTCCCTCTAGCTGCCGAAAAGTGCCACAAAAACTACGGTAAATCACCGCTAAAAATAGCGGCATTTTACCACCGATGCCCGGGCGCTGTGAGTGTAAAAGCACTCTAAGGCCCCTTTTACATTGAGGCGCTTTTCACGCGGTTCAGCGCTAAAAATAGCGCTGCTATACCGCCTGAAAAAATCGTGCCCTGCGGGCTTCAATGTGAAAACCCGAAGGCTTTTACACTGAAGCGGTGCGGCAGCAGGACCGCTCCAAAAGTCCTGCTAGCCGCATCTTTGGAGCGGTATAGGAGCGGGGTGTTTACCGCTCCTATACCGCTCCTTTCCATTGAAATCAATGGGAAACCGCGGTAATACTGCCCGCAATGCGCCTCTACAGAGGCGCATTGCGGGCGGTATTAACCCTTTATCAGCCGCTAGCAGGGGTTAAAACCGCACCGCGAGCAGCCGAATATCATGGTAAATACGACGGTATAGCGGCGCTAAAAATAGCGCGGCTATACAGTCACCGCACCTCCACTACCCAATGTGAAAGGGGCCTAAGGCAGTGTTTCTCAACTCCAGTCCTCAAGGCGCCCCAACAGGTGATGTTTTCAGGTTTTCCCTCAGATGGAATGGCTGTGGTAATTACTAAGAGCCCTTTCACACTGGTAATACACCGCTATTTTACCGCGATTTTACCACGTTTTTACCGCGTTTTCAATTCATTTCAATGGAGAGGGGCGATTTTGGAGCTTTATTTTTGCGCTCAAAAGCTGCTCCAAAGATGCTGCTTGCAGGACTTTTCTCAACGCTCCTCCAGCGCAACGCCTCAGTGTGAAAGGGTCCATTGAGATGCATGGGGAGCGTTTTATGAGCGTTTTAATAGCGCTATTTTTACCGTGAAAACGCGTCAAAAACGCGGTAAAAACGCACCAGTGTGAAAGGGCTCTAAGGAAGTAAAGCTGATCAAATCACCTGTGCAAAGTAATGGAAGGCTTAAAAACATGACCTGTTGGGGCGCCTTGAGGACTGGAGTTGAGAAACACCGCTCTAAGGTACACACCTTAGGGTGAATGAAAAAAAAAACTGTCGACTACGGTTGGAGCCGCTGTACTACTACTAACCATTCAAAGTTACATGCTCACCCAACAGAAGCTGGCCATACATTATAAAATTTTCTTGTACAACTTTCCTTTAGATTTACCAAAACCATCTAATAGGAGGTAAAACTTAATCACTTTCAATTTGTAAACAGTCAGGGAGACCCTTGTACTACATAGTTTAAGGTAAGGCTCCATGTACATGAGAAGTTTTTACAACCTCTCCTGAACGATTTAACTTGACAGATGGTAACCCACGTTTAAAATGCCCGTTTTGCCGTGTTTACATGCCGTGTTTGCATTTAGAATAGTTTCAATAAATGGTATGCTACCTGGAATATCAAACCTATCAGAAATAAAGCAGAATTACAGTCAAAATAATAGGATGAAGTCATGTAACATATTTTTGTACTTCTTGTCCCAGAGGCACTATAGGAAAAGTAAGAAAGCCTCCACAAAGTAAGGGAAGGAAAAATGGGGAGGGTGACTCTACATAGCTGGGAGATAGACAACAGTAAAAACTTGACAGGGATTCTAATCCTTATAACAATTCAAAACTAAAAAAAGGTTTTACCTATACATATTGTAATATCCTTGAAATTGTCTGTTCTAAAATGGACACACTGTTGCTAATATGTATATGTGATCATTACTGGTTCCTTTTGTTCCACCATGGAGAGGATGTGGTAATTAACCACAGCTCAGTTGTCTTGTGTGGCCTGTTCTGATTGATTTGTATTTGTGCGCGGTTTTTGTATTGTACCTTGGTTACCGGATTATTAAGCCGGAAATGAGCTCCCAAACTGTAATTGGTTAGTAACCTTTTTGCAAAGCTTATGCCCATGTAAATTCTTCATTTAAAAAAAATGTTTTTTAACAACTGGCTTTTTAACCATCTCAAGTCCACACACTTTCAGCCCCATGCAGTCCTGAATGACAATTATGTAGCGTACACACGATCTGGCTTTTGCCCAACCAAATCAAATCAGAATTCCAACGGAAAAAAAAAAGAACATGCTCTATATCTAAACTCCAAATGAATTCATCGGAATTTCCGATGAAAAAACTCAGATGGGGCTACACACAATCGTAAAATCCATGTCATGCAATGCAACACTACACAAATGAAAATTGTATCTTTTTTTGAGACAGATAGAACCTCCTTTTGGTGTTTTTTAATCACCACTAGGTTTTGTACTTTTTTTTTTCTATATAAATGAAAAAAGACCAAAAATTTAAATTTTTTTTTTTTTCCTTAGCTTCTGTTTTAATACCTTTTCTAAATTTAGTTCAACATATATTCTGCTACATTTGTTTGGGTAAAATAATCCAAGTCGACAAACTATGGTGTGTATATATACAGTATATATGAAAATGTATTCTGATGTACCGACTGGCTGTCTCATATCTTATGGCCCTAAAATGTCAGGACAGTACAAAAACAAATGACCACTTTTTGGAAATTAGACAGTCCAAGATATTTAGTAAGAGGCATTGTGATTTTTTCTGAAGTTGTAATTTTTTGTCTAAATGTGCACACACAGCATGGGCATACTTACAATTACACCCCAAAATACATTCTGATATGCCTCTTGAGTATGGGGAAACCATATGTGTGAGATTTGATGCATAGAGGGGCCCAAAATCCAAGGAGCACCTTCAGGCGGTCCAGGGGCAAAAATTACACATCTAATTTCCTGACTATCAGTAGTGTTACCAGGACAATACAAACACCCACAATATAGCCCCATTTTGAAAAGTAAACATTCCAAGTTATTTTCTGAAAAGCGTAGTGAGTCTTTTGAAAATTAAATTTTTTTTTTTTTTTTTTTTTTTTACACAAAGTTGGCAATTTTAATAAGATATTTCTCACACAGCATGGGCACACTAAAGCCTCGTACACACGATCAGTCCATCCGATGAGAACGGTCTGAATGACCGTTCTCATCGGTTAACCTATGAAGCTGACTGATGGTCAGTCGTGCCTACACACCATCAGTTAAAAAAACTATTGTGTCAGAACGCGGTGACGTAAAACACAACGACGTGCTGAAAAAAACAAAGTCCAATGCTTCCAAGCATGTATCGACTTGATTCTGAGCATGCGCGGATTTTTAACCGATGGTTGTACGTACTAGCGATCGGTTTTGACCTATCCGTTAGCAATCCATCAGTTAAATTTTAAAGCAAGTTGTCTTTTTTTTTAACCGAAGGTTAAATAACCTATGGGGCCTACACACTACCGGTTTGGACCGATGAAAACGGTCCATCAGACCGTTCTCCTCTGGTTAACCGATCGTGTGTACGAGGCCTTAGATTTACACTCCAAAACACATTTCACTACTTCTGAGTATAGAGATACCACATGTGTGAGACTTTTTTTTTCAGTGTCTGGACTGATTATGTACCAGATATTGTATCATGCTTATCATACAAATCAACCAATTGTGTCAAACCCAATGTACTGTAATGGTTACCTCCTGTATTCAGGGAATATAGCTTAGTGTAGCGTCACCTATAGCAGTTCCAGTTTCTATAAACCAAGCAAGCCTAGCCTACTGGCATGTGGCTGCCCACTAGGAATGCCAGGAAGTACAGGAGGCTAAATAAAGGAAGAAAAAAAGGAGTTCCTGTGGTTCCAGGAGTGCATTTGTCTGCAGGGGATGGCTGGGACTGTGGTCTCACAGTAATGTAGTCAGCGGGATGTGAGATTGGTCAGCTCAGGCGCATGCAGAAACATGGTCAGCAAACGGGCAAAGAATTAGACTAGGCAGTATGCAGTAATCTGATCAATAAACAGGCCAGGGTAAGTACAGGCAGCAGGCAGAGGCAACACTGCACTGGTGTGGCAGTGATCAGAAACACTGCCTTACACTGGTCTGGTGACACTGAGGATTAGTGTGACCGCAATTAGGAACACTGCTGCTGACTTATGATAGTCTGGTGACACTGGGACTGGTGTAGCGTCAATCAGGGACACTGTTGCTGGCTTACACTGGTGTGGAGACACTGCCACTGGTACGCCAGTGATAAGGAACACTGTTGCTGGCATACAGTGGTGTGAAGATTGGGGACACTGTATTTGGTGTTAGCGGTGATCAGGGACAATATGACAGGTGTGACGGTGATCAAAGACACTGTACCTGTGTGGCAGGGATCAGGGAAAATATGACTGATGTGGTGGTGATCAGGGACAGTGGGACTGGTGTGGCGGTGATCAGGGACACTGTAACTGGTGTGGTGGTGAATAGGGACAATATGACTGGTGTGGTGGTGATCAGTAAAAGTGGGACTGGGTGGCAGTGATAAGGGTCAATGGGACTGGTGTGGCGGTGATCAGGGACACTGTCATTGGTGTGGCAGTGATCAGGGACACTGTAATTGGTGTGGCAGTGATCAGGGACACTGTTGCTGGCTTACACTGGTGTGGAGACACTGCCACTGGCACGCCAGTGATAAGGAACACTGTTGCTGGCATACAGTGGTGTGAAGATTGGGGACACTGTATTTGGTGTTAGCGGTGATCAGGGACAATATGACAGGTGTGACGGTGATCAAAGACACTGTACCTGTGTGGCAGGGATCAGGGAAAATATGACTGATGTGGTGGTGATCAGGGACAGTGGGACTGGTGTGGCGGTGATCAGGGACACTGTAACTGGTGTGGTGGTGAATAGGGACAATATGACTGGTGTGGTGGTGATCAGTAAAAGTGGGACTGGGTGGCAGTGATAAGGGTCAATGGGACTGGTGTGGCGGTGATCAGGGACACTGTCATTGGTGTGGCAGTGATCAGGGACACTGTAATTGGTGTGGCAGTGATCAGGGACACTGTAACTGGTGTGGTGGTGAATAAGGACAATATGACTGGTGTGGCAGAGATTAGGGACACTGAGTGGTATGGTTGTCTATTCGTTAGGAAAAAAATAATTGCATTTTGTGATTAATTTAACTTGAGTAATGAAATCTATCTTGATATCAGCCTCTTGAAAGCCCCTATACAGCAGCACTCATAGTGGGAGAGCAAGGGGACTGTCGGGCTCTACTGTATGCACATACGCTGACAGGAGGAGAGAGCCTCACAATCACTGGATGGGAGTGGGGAGGTGAACAGGGTATATTACTGAGATGCAATACAGAAAAGAAAGGTCACCAAATCTCATAACCTAATGGAGAAAATGTCGAAACCTCCTGACTGGTAAAACCAGTTCCTGTATATAAATTTAACATGTATTTTGCTATTTGCCTTGGGTCCGGACCTGGACATTTCTGATTCTGAAAACTACCATTTTCCTGGTATTGCTGTTGCTTAGTTGGACATATTCACAGAGATGTTCCCAAACTTGTAATGGCTTTTTGGTCTGCGGACCAGAATTTTCCTTAGTTGCAGATTTCACCCATTTTTATTTAGCCCTGATGTGTGCCACCAGAAATGAGGATGTGTGGGTGGCATGTTTCCAACATTTACAGGGCAGCCATGCTCTGTAGTAATTGTGAATGTATTCTCTTTGTATGCTGAACTTTAGTGCTTGCTGTGGTCAAGAAAAAGCATATGTTCACTCACACTGGTATAGGGCAAGGCCTGTAAAGCGGACATGATTAGCTAGATTCAGAGAGGGCGTCCTAACTTTGCGGCGGCGTAGCGTATCGTGTTTACACTACGCCGCCGTAAGTTAGCGAGGCAAGTACATGATTCACAAAGTACTTGCCTGCTAAGTTACGGCGGCGCAGCGTAAATCGGGCGGGCGTAATGGCGCCTAATTCAAATTTTAGCTGATGGGGCGTGTTTTATGTTAATGAGGCTTGACCTGACGTGATTGACGTATTTTGCAAACGGCGCATGCGCCGTCCGCCTACATATCCCAGTGTGCATTGCGGCAAAGTACTCCGCACTGTCCTATTGATTTTGACGTGGACGTAAATGACGTAAAACCCTATTTACGGACGACTTACGCAAACGACGTAAAATTTTCTAATTTTGACGCGGGAACGGCGGCCATACTTAACATTACTATTCCAGCTATTTGATGGAACAACTTTAGGCCTGATAATGCGTTACGTAAACGGCGTATCTGTACTGCGTCGGCCGGGCGTACGTTCGTGAATAGGCGTATCTAGTGATTTACATATTCTACGCCAGGGATATGCAATTAGCGGCCCTCCAGCTGTTGCAGAACTACAAGTCCCATGAGGCATAGCAAGACTGACAGCCACAAGCATGACACCCAGAGGCAGAGGCATGATGGAACTTGTAGTTTTGCAACAGCTGGAGGTCCGCTAATTGCATATCCCTGTTCTACGCCAACCGCAATGGAAGCGCCACCTAGCGGTCAGCCTAAAAATTACACTTTAGGATACGACGGTGTAAGACACTTACGCCGCTCGTATTTGAGCCTAATTTAAGCGTATCTGGCTACCAGAATACGCTTAAATTATCGCTGACGCAAATTCAGACTTAGGCTGGCGTATCTACTGATACGCCAGCCTAAGTCTCTCTGAATCTAGCTAGATGTCACCACATGATTAGGAGTCTGATTGCAGTGCAGAGCCAGACAGGAGTCAATGATTGAATGTTACAGATGCACTTTTTCCATTTTTGTCATTCTGCCTCTCTTTTATCATGATTTTTTCACTCCTACATTGGTTTCACAAGTAACCTCAGTTTCCTTACTTGCTGATGCTATCATCATCAGCACAAGATAGTCACATTTTAGTAGCTAATAAACAAGCGGAAACCAGTATGAGTAGATATACAGGACAGTGTGTTCGGCAGCCAAGAGCTTTCTGTTACATTGTGTACTGCTTTCTCATGTTTGATGTGTTTATTGTATTGTAATTCAGATAGCATTTGACTGAAGGGATATCACTTGTGGGGCTTTCATTATGATGGATGATGTCATAATATTCTTTTGCCTAATGCCGCCTACACACGATAATTTTTCGGCATGAAAAAAAACGTTGTTTTTAAAAACGTCATTTAAAATGGTCGTGTGTGGGCTGCACAAAAAAAAATTCAAACATGCTGTATTTTTTAACGTCGTTTTAAAAAAAATCGTTTTCTTTCATGCCGAAAAATGATCGTGTGTACGCGGCATTAGTTGCCTATACACATAGAATTTTTTGAGAAATAAACTATAACACATGCCTCCATCCAAGTTACACAGTGCGGAAGGATGAATCTCCTACCATGGCTATTGTATTTTGACAGAATGCTCCGTCGGCTGTCAAAATAATTGAACCGTGCCTGCATCTGATTGGATGCAGCCACTGTTTGTCCAAAAGTTTGCTGTCTGGCTCCTAATTTTTTTTTTTTTTGAGGAATGTCAGGCCACTTAGTTTTACCCTAAAATGGAACTTCCGCTTTTCGAGACCCTCTCCCCCTCCGGTGTCACATTTGGCACCTTTCAGGGGGAGGGGGGTGCAGATACCTGTATAAAACAGGTATTTGCACCACTTCCAGGTATCGACTCCCACGGAAGTCACACCCCCCCCCCCCGGCTGTCTTCTGGGAAACACGCTGTTCCCAGGAGAGAGTGGGGACCATTGACGGCATGCCGCGCTACTCGCGCATGCGCAGTATGGAAACCGGGCAGTGAAGCCGCAAGGACCGAGCGATTGCTGCCGACTTCGCAGGCGCGCTGGACAGGTAAGTGTTCATTTGTAGTGGTGATTGTAGCTGCTGGCTTTTTTTTTTTTTCTTTAAGGCCAACATCGTTTCCAAAATTTTGAACATTAAAGTTGCATGACAAGTCTTTCCCTATGTTTCCCAATGATACCTATTTTTATATGCGCGACTTAAAGTTGCAGTAATTTCAAAGTAGTTCATGCACTGCTTTGGTCCGATTTTTATGCAACTTGAGGGCCACAGACTTTAATGGTAACCCTCAGAAGTTGCATGAAAGTCGTAACTGAACGTTATACATTGCAACTTGTGTGCAACAGTTGTCCATTATCACTGGTCAAAGCCAAAGTCGTATCCAAGTCGCACCCAGCCAAAGTCGCGTCAAAGTTGCACTCCAAAGTCAGCGCAACTTTGAGTTGAGAGTGTCCCCCTTACAGTAGTGATTAGAATACTACTCTTACAGATAACTAAAAAGATTATTAGTTTAATGCCACTAATTCTGCCATGTGGTGTTGGCCCCAGAACTATGCAGGCTCCATCAAATGGGTGGTCAGTCAGCTACAGCTCAAGGAACCGCTAACAACCTCTTACATCAGGTGCCCTCTGCTGGGGGCACCTGATGTAAGGAGGGACTCTACTGGGATGCAACCCTGTTTGAGAATGGCTGGCTTAAAGCAATTTAGGGTGTTTAACACTGGTATTTAGCTTCAATATAAGCAATACTTGGGAAGGTTTAGAATTTATCATCAGTGCTACCTTGTGGGTGTATGATTTAGTGATCGCCTTGAGAAATGCTACAGGAAGATTGCAGATTATTTTATGGAATTTAGTGACCCTTATGGAAAGAATAACATTGTGCTTCATATGTGATGTACAATAAAGTACTTCTAAGGTTTCTGCACATGGGTGCTTCTCATTCTGTTCCTGGTATTATGCTGATGGATCTAAACAAATCTTCATTTCAGTCCTAAGTAAGGTTTTGTTTAACTAAAGGGGTTGTAAAGGTACAATTTTATTTCCCTAAATAGCTTCCTTTACCTTTAGTGCAGTCCTCCTTCACTTACCTCATCCTTCGATTTTGCTTTTAAATGTCCTTATTTCTTCTGAGAAATCCTCACTTCCTATTCTTCTGTCTGTAACTCCACACAGTAATGCAAGGCTTTCTCCCTGGTGTGGAGTGTCATGCTCGCCCCCCCCCCCCCTTGGACTACAGGAGAGTCAGGACGCCCACTAACACACAGCTCCTTTCTCTATCTGCAACGTAGAGAGCGTCCTGACTCTCCTGTAGTCCAAGGGAGGGGGCGAGCACGACACGCCACACCAGGGAGAAAGCCTTGCATTACTGTGTGGAGTTACAGACAGACCAGGAAGTGAGGATTTATCAGAAGAAATAAGGACATTTAAAAGCAAAATCGAAGGATGAGATAAGTGAAGGAGGACTATCTTTATAAATGAATATAAGTACAAATTATCTTCGGTTGAAACCATAAAGCCATAAATCAAATTGCTCAAATTTGTTCTTTCTATTTTTGCAGGTTAACTTCCCTGATGTAGAGAAAGCAGAATGGCTGAACAAGGCAAGTCTATTCATGCTGTAATATTCATATTGTAGAATACCGTAGAGCAGAGATGTCAAACTCCATTTCATTGTGGGCCGCATCAGCATTATGATTGCCCTCAAAGGGCCGGTTGTATCTGTAAGACAGTATAAATATCTACTCTTTATCATATTCAATAATTGTCTCTGCATTCAATTATTACTGGTTTTGGTAATAACCTACGACTGAAGCTATGAGGGGCAGACTGGCACAGAGCCCACTCACACTCCTGTAGCATGTGATGCAAGTCTGATAAGGAAGGTTGTTGCACACCACTGATATAATCCACAAGAAGCTTTTGGAGACCAGACAGTGTTCTGTTTGAGAAATCTCCAATAAAGTTTCATGTTGATGATACCAGGGGAGATAGAGACAAGGGGATGCTGCGGCTGACCAGAAATGAGCAGGGTCTGTAGAAGGTGTTCTGTCCTCCTCTGTTGTTGACTGCTGAGACACTGTGTGGGCAGAGACGAGGGGGTGCCACAGCTGCAGGGGAGGTGCGCGGGCCACATGAAATGGCCTGACGGGCCAGATACAGGCAAGTGGGCCTTGTGTTTGACACAAGTGGCGTAGAGTATACTTCCAGATAGGGGGTCTCTTTTAGAGTGTGCATGGTTAGGGGGTTTGCTTCAATGCTGTATCCTGGCCTAGGCTAACAAGGCCCAGGCCTAGGGCAGCACTTTGCAGGGGGGCAGCACGGACAGTGTCTCTGCCGGCTTGCACTACACTGTTACGCAAATTAGTTTAGCGCCCCAATAAATCGGCTGCACTGCTTCCAGTATGTGGGTGGTTGGCATTCTGCAACTGCGTGGGGGGGGGGGCGTCGCTTCTAATTTTTTACCATCCCTGCCCCATTGCAGAGATTTCCCTTCACTTCCTGTCCCATAGCCAAACAGGAAGTGAGAGGAAATCTGTGCAAATGAGGGAATCCATTGCTCCCCCCCCCAGGCCATCAGAACTAGTGTCCCCACTTGAAAATTTCAGAGTGGGTCTTAAACCGCAAGGGGTGTGGCCTTGACAGGAAGGGAAGGGGTGGGTCATATTTAAATTAGGGGGTGCACGAGTTTAGTCAGGCCTAGTGCAGCACAAAACCTAAATACACCCCTGGTTTGCTTGGTATACTGCCTTGATGCAAATTCAAGCTTGACCACAGTAAAAAAAAAAAAAAAAAATTTTTTATAAAGTCGGGAAAGATAACATTTTCTATCAGCTTGTTATTTTTGTCTGTGATCCCCATTAGGGACAAGTGATATATGGTAAAGTTATCATTGGGACAGGAAAGTACAGACAGCAATAGAATTGTTTTCAGTTCTATTTCTTCCCCATTATGCTGTAAGTTTTTGTCTGTGTCCCTATTGGAGAGATTTCACATCCTGTCCTGACAAAAAAAATTTGAGGAAATCTCTTAAATAGGGAAAGCTAACATTAACGCATCAACCCATTCGCGCTCTATACAAAACAAAATAGAACAATAGATTTAGCTGGAGTGTGAGTACAGGACAGAAATGGCCAAGAAATATTCGTCCTGACATGCAAACGGTGTTAAAAATGATGTACTAGTGTTACTAAACCCAGTAATATGAAAATAGTTTATCTTCCCCTCCACAGTGCTTACAGCTTATAAAACGTATTTTTACATTAAAATATTGCCACTATATACCTTTCTGGATGATCTGTATACCACGGTTACATGATAAACTGCACAGTTTCTCCAGTGCTAAGAGTTCAGATAGGAGATTTCCACTGCAGCCTGTATACACGCCCACATGTATGATGTCACTATCATGTGACCTGGCTAGCTCTGACAACAAGTAAATGTTCTCTCCAGCATAAAAGACACAACTGAGCATGTGCAGGTCAGCTACCATGCCTGTGTTAGCTGACATATGCTAGTGCCTAGTAGCTAATCAAACTCTGCCTCCTTTTTATATGGCAGGTTAGAAAATTCCAGCTGCAGTTAAAACTGTTTTTTAATTTTGCAAGAGTTTCCACCTCCCTTGGGTTTTTTTTTTGTGACTACTGTAAGAGCCCCCATTTGTATCCATTTAATACCAGGGACCGACCTTTTCTACCCCTACAAAAGAGGTTTTGTTCTGGTTGCCTTTTTACAGAGAATTTCCAACACACCTTGGGGCAGATCCACGTACATCGGCGTAATTTTGCGTCGGGCGTAGCGTATCTAAGATGCACTACGCCGCCGTAACTTATTTTTAATTTTTTTGGAATCCTCAAAGAATTTGCGCCGTAAGTTACAGCGGCGTAGTGTATCTTTGGCGGCGTAAGGGCGCGCAATTCAAAACGATATGATGGGGGCGTGTTTTATGGAAATACGTTGTGACCCGACGTAAACTAAGTTTTTTTTTTTTAACGGTGCATGCGCCGTCCGTGGGGGTATCCCAGTGCGCATGCTCGAAATTAAACCAGAACAAGCCAATGTTTACGACGGTGATGTCATTCTACGCAAATCCCTATTTGCGAACGACTTACGCAAACAACGTAAAAAATTAAAATTTCGACGCAGGAACGACGGCCATATTTTGAGTACGCCACCATATAGCAGCTTAAACTATACGCCGGAAAAGCCGAACGCAAACAACGTAAAAAAATGCGCCGGACGTACGTTCGTGGATCGCCGTAACTAGCTAATTTGCATACTCGACGCGGAAATCGACGGAAACGCCACCTAGCGGCCGGTGGAAAAATGCACCTAAGATCCGACGGCGTACTAAGACGTACGCATGTCGGATCGATCCCAGATGCAGTCGTATCTTGTTTTGTAGATACAAAACAAAGATACGACGCAGGAACTTTAAAATTATGCGGCGTATCAATAGATACGCTGGCGTAATTCTTTTGTGGATCTGCCCCCTTGTCTCTGACACCTTGTCACCAGAACAGAAGATGAGAAGAACTCTTCCTAATGGGGTCTTAAGCAGCATTAAAATCCCAATAAAGGTTTCAGCCCTTCTCTACTCTGTCTGTCCAAATTTCCTAAATATTTTTTAGCTTAAATTGGGCTTTACAGCTTAAATTTCAATGGTAGGTACAAATAAAATCTCCACCAGTACTCCTAAATGAAGACAACTGTTTTTAACTCTTGCATCAATGTAACTCGCATAGGCTTTATTGTTTGATATCCAAGTATACATTTAGGATAGAATCATGCAAAGTAAATGGGAATAGGCTATATTGTAATAGTTATAATATTAAAGCATATGAAAAAAAAAAACAATTAATTTGGTTATTGTACATTACAAGCAGTTTCCCCAATTTCCTAAGCATTATTTTAAAGCCCAACTCTGAGAATGCTCATTTACTCTAGGGAACGGTAAGCACTTTTTTTTGGATTGATCCTCCACTCCCCTGGCAAACAATGCTCCCCCTACACCCAGGCAGTGGACTGTCCCATGTCCAATATAGGGCTATGGGACCTGCATTGGTTCTCATGATGTCAGGGGCATCTGGCCACTGGAGTGCAGGGTAGGAGAGGCTGCACCAAACAGTCTAGCAGTACAAAGGAGCCTTCAGGAGTGGAGTGCCAGGTAAATAAAATTGCTTTAATGGGTCTCCTAGACATATACCAGTAGTTAACCCTTGCAGTGCAGGGGCAGTCCCACTACAAGGGAGGACATTTACCTCTCTCAGAGTTTAGCTTTAAAGTTGTATTAAACCCAAAATTGTAATATATTCCAGGTTTCCAATCATTAGATATGGTGGCTGTATTAGTTTTTTTTTTTAAGCTTTTTTCCCCCTCTGTTTTGATCTGTTGATCTGGCCAGTAACACATCTCCTGTATTAGAGTGCTCTTACTCCGGATGCATGAGCACAGGATAAAGGCTTTACACAAATAAAAGCTTAGACCCCTTTCACACTGAGGCGCTTTGCAGGCGCTATAGCGCTAAAAATAGTGCCTGCAAAGCGCCCTGAAAAAGCCGATCCATTCACTCTAAAAGCGCAGCAAAAACGATGGTAAAACGCTGCTAAAAATAGCGCTGTTTTACCGCCGATGCCCGGGCGCTATCAGTGTGAAAGCAGTCTTACCGTTGTAAGCATGTCTGCCAGTGTTAAATGGCTTCTCTCATCCTTGTAAACTGATTCATCTGGAAGAGAGCTTGTTCTTTTGAAGCACAGCAGACTAAGGCCTCATGTACACTGCTGCTGGTAAACTGACTTTTAGGAGCAGTTGGGCATTTTTCTCTTCCGTTCATGGACGGACACAGCAGCAATCTTGACAGTAGGGTATTGGCCTTCTATTAGGAGAGGACTAGGCAGAAAACATGTTAAAGTGTTAAACACACATCAAAACTGTACAGTACCACCCAGGGGGTGGTCCCTCTGGGTACAACCCCTCTCCCTGCATCTTAGCAGCTCAGTTTTTTTTATGCCTAGCATAGGAGAAGGACCTGGCTCCCTGTGGGCCCATTGGTCTTGGAGATTTTTTTACTTTTTTGTTCCCGAGATCTACTATCAACTGCCAACTGGGTGACAGGCTGGACATCAGATCCTTGTTTCGGCCATCGAGCGTGTGCAGGCCTTTAGCTACGTGCTGGGTCGGCCACAACATGCCCCGTTGCTCCAGGGGTGGCCGGTGAGCTACATGCTCTGGGGCACACATATGACCGAGCTATATGTTTGTGTCAGTGTGCCAGGGCCGACAGCCACACAGTAACCACGTGGGCATGGGGTCTGTCAGAAATGCTCCCAGCGAGTCCACTCAGGACAGGTAAGTAGCAGCCCCCTGCTCCGGCAGGATGGCATGGCTGGGAATTCCCGGGGAGGTCAATTACGGGGTTTCCACCCTTCCTTTCCTCTCTCCCTTCTTTCCCTCCTCCCTATGCTCTGGGAGCTAGGCTGGCTGCGTCTGACCGGGGCTTCCGCCTGGGGGGAGGGGCTGCGCTGTGTGGTCCGTTTGCCTGGGGGTGCTGTCCGGCTGCCATGTGTGGGGGTCCCGAGTGTTCGCTGCCATGCTGTGTGTGCTAGTGTTTTCTCTTCATGTGGCTCTCGGCCAATTTGGTGGCGCCTGGTGCTCTTTTGGCCTCTGTTTCGCTCCTTCTGCCAATTTTGTGTAGCTACACGCCTTGTCTTACAGGGCGGCCGTTTTGTGAGAGAATTTTGCCTCTAGTGTTAGTGTGTACGGCGCAAACAGCCTGGACACGCTGCAGAGAGACAGAGTGACACGGGCAGCTGTACGGGGAGCACCTCTGGCGGGAAAGGCAGACGGCAGCTGTGCAGTAACCGGTTCGGGTGGTGAGTCCTCTGGGGGGCCCCTCGTTCTCTGGCAGCTAGGAGGGTGGGCTGTGTACCTTGGGGGTGTCAGAAACATGGGTCAGCATGGTGTCGGAAGCGGATGCCTCTTCCCCAGTCATGCCTGAGTTGGCAACTGGTGCCCCTGCACCTGCTGGTTCTGTGGGCGATCCTGGAGGCCTTTTTTGCCAGGGTAGAAGCAGCGCGTGGGCAACAGGGGGGTAAAAAATTCCCCCTCCCCTCGCCATCTTCCGGGACAACTCTGACACAGAATCGGCCCAGCTGCGGCTCCCGGCCCTGGTTCTGATGTGTCAGAGGATGTGGACCTAGACCGTTCGGACGACTCCGGGTCTGGGTCAGCGCATAAGAGGGCGCTTATAGGAGCACTTATCACCGTGGTGTGGGATACTCTTAAGATGGAGGATACGGCGGAGGCGACAGATATCTGTTTCTTTCGGGTTCCGTAAGCCGATCCGTGCCGCTAAGGTGTTTCCTTGTGTACCTTACCTGGATAAGCTTTTATACAAGGAGTGGGTCTTTTTTGGCCCCGAAATGCTTCGCAAACCGCTACCCCTTTGAGGAGAATTTCCTGAAGAAATGGACTTCTCCCCCGGTAGTGGACCCCCCTGTGTCCAGACTAAACAAGGTGACCACGCTTCCAGTGGAAGGGGCTCAGCAGTACGTCCTGCTGTGGCCGGGGCCCTGGTGTCACAGACTGGGCAAAAATGTTGCACCAAGGGTTAAAGGAGCATCAGGCTCCCCGGACTGTGTGGAACTGGCCGACCAGTTGGTGCAGGGCCTTAAGTTTGTTTGCGAGTCAGCCTTGGATACGATTCCCTTGCTGTCCAGAGCCTTGGTATATGCGGTGGTGTTGCACCGCCTGATCTGGCTAAAGTGTTAATCCGCAGACCAATCTTCTAAGAAGTACCTGCTGGATTTGCCTTTTAAGGATGAGAGACTTTTTGGTGCCTCTCTGAATGACATTATAAAAGATGCCAGGGGAGGCAAGATCACTCTGCTCCCGCAATCCAGAAAGGGTAAGGAGCCACGCCGTAGGAAAGGGCCCTCCTTCTCCATGCATAAGCGTTTTTTTTCGTCCGCCCGGTGCTGTAGGTCAACGCTCCCAGGCCTATAAGTCACCTGCTGAAGGACAAAAGCGTCCCTGGTTTCTCTACTTTCCGACCGGTGGGTTGGTGAGGTAGTTTCCTCGGGGTACAAGATAGAGTTTCTCTCTTGCCCACCAAACAGATTTTTTCCCTCCAACCTCCAGCTTCCTCCGATTCGTCGGGAATGCCCTGTTTGGGGAAGTTCAGGATCTGCTGGTGCGCAGGGTGATCGTACCTGTACTATTTACAGGAACGGTTTCAGGGTTTTTACTCAAACCTGTTTGTAGTCCCGAAGAAGGACGGGGTCCGTCCAATCCTGGATCTCAAGGCCCTCAATTGCTTTGTAAAAGTACAAAGGTTCAGGATGGAATCAGTTCGCTCTATGGTCGCTGCTCTCCATCTGGGAGATTTTCTGGCGTCCTTGGACATCAAGGACACATACCTAAATGACCCCATATGCTCCAGACATCAGAGATTTATGTGTTTTGCGGTCGGGGAAGACCACCATCAATTTGTGGCTCTCCCCTTTGGCCTGGCATCGGTGCAGAGGGTGTTCACCAAGGTGCTCGCCCCGATTCTGGCATTGCTGGAATCGCTATCGTGGGCTACCAGGACGATCTTCTTCTGAGCGCCACTTTGAGCTCAGAATTAGAGGAGGGCATGTCTATAGCCTGTCAGACCCTCCGAGACTTTGGTTGGGTCCTGAACACTCAGAAGTTGGTGTTGGTACTGACTCAATGCCTAGAATACCTGGGGTTGGTTCTGGATTCCTCAGAGGCGAGTTTTTATCCCTGTGGAAAAATTGTAGACTCTGCAGGCTGCGGTGCAGCTGCTGACATCCCAGAGATGGTCATTGCTTCGCTTTTTCATGCGAGTCCTGGGTCTCATGGTAGCCTCCTTCGAGGCGGTACCTTATGCTCAATTCCACACTCGAGTGTTGCAGAGGGAAATTCTGTCAAGTTGGGACAAATGGCCATCGTCACTGGATTGTCAAATCCGGGTGAGCCACCGGTTCAGGGCCTCCCTGGTTTGGTGGCTGACTTCCCTGACTCTTCGGTCCGGGAAGTCGTTCCTTCGCTTTCACTGGAAGGTGATCACGACGGATGCCAGCCTTACTGGTTGGGGGGGGGGGTCTGAGGGTTCAGTCGGCCCAGGGTCGCTGGACTCAGGAAGAATCCCGCCTGCCGATCAATGTCCTGGAACTTTGAGCGATCAGGCTGTTTCCCTATCTACGTGGTCTCAGAGGCTACAAGGGCGTCCAGCCAGGATCCAGTGGAACAACGCCACGGCGGTGGCATATGTCAACCATCAGGGAGGAACAAGAAGCTCAGCTGCAGCGTCGGTGATCGCTCACATCTTGAGGTGTGCAGAACGGAGCGTTTCGGCCATATACATTCCGGGCCTAAAAAACTGGCAAATGGACCACCTAAGTCGCCAGACGCTGGACCAAGGAGAATGGTCACTACACCCGGAGGTGTTTCAACTCCTTTGCCTGAGATGGGGCACACCAAACGTGGACCTCCTGGCCTTGCAACTCAATTGCAAGGTATCGAGATTTGTGGCCAGGTCAAAAGACCCATGGGCGGACACGACAGACGCGTTGGTGGCACTGTGGGGTCAGTATCAGCTAATTTATGCCTTTTCCCCCTCTAAAGCTTCTCCCCCATCTGCTTCGCAGAGTTGAGGCCGCAGGGTTTCCGATGATCCTAATCACTCCAGATTGGCCTCGGCGTCCCTGGTACGCCGAACTAGTGCGTCTGGTATCAGATGTTCCTTGGCGTCTGCCGATGCGAGAGGACCTTCTGTCACAAGGTCCTATACTTCATCCTGCTGTACAGTCGCTGTCTTTGACAGCATGGCTGTTGAAAGCCAGGTACTAAGGGACCGAGGCCTGTCGGAATCAGTGATATCTACTAGGGTTGTCCCGATACCACTTTTTTAGGACCGAGTACGAGTACCGATACTTTTTTTCAAGTAGTCGCCGATACCGAATACCGATACTTTTTTTAAAATGTGTCCCCAAATGCAGCGATGTCCCCCCACAGATGCAGCCATGTATCCCCCCATCCAGCCAGCGTCACCCCCCATCCAGCCAGCGTCACCCCCCATCCAGCCAGCGTCACCCCCCATCCAGCCAGCGTCACCCCCCATCCAGCCAGCGTCACCCCCCATCCAGCCATTGTCTCCCCCCATGCAGCAATGTATCCCCCATCCAGCCATTGTCACCCCCCATCCAGCAATGTATTCCCCCAGCCATTGCCACCCCCCATGCAGCCATTGTCACCCCCCATCCAGCCAGCGTCACCCCCCATCCAGCAATGTATTCCCCCAGCCATTGTCACCCCCCATGCAGCCAGCGTCACCCCCCATGCAGCCAGCGTCACCCCCCATGCAGCCAGCGTCACCCCCCATGCAGCCAGCGTCACCCCCCATGCAGCCAGCGTCACCCCCCATCCAGCCAGCGTCACCCCCCATGCAGCCAGCGTCACCCCCCATCCAGCCAGCGTCACCCCCCATCCAGCCAGCGTCACCCCCCATCCAGCCAGCGTCACCCCCCATCCAGCAATGTATTCCCCCAGCCATTGTCACCCTCCATGCAGCCATTGTCACCCCCCATGCAGCCAGCGTCACCCCCCATGCAGCCAGCGTCACCCCCCATGCAGCCAGCGTCACCCCCCATGCAGCCAGCGTCACCCCCCATGCAGCCAGCGTCCCCCCATCCAGCCAGCATCCCCCCATCCAGCCAGCGTCACCCCCCATGCAGCCAGCGTCACCCCCCATGCAGCCAGCGTCCCCCCATGCAGCCAGCGTCCCCCCATCCAGCCAGCGTCCCCCCATCCAGCCAGCGTCTCCCCCCATCCAGCGTCTCCCCCCATGCAGCGTCTCCCCCCATCCAGCCATGTCACGCTTACCTGCATCCCCGCTGCCGCCGACTCTGTAATACGGGCGGGAACATTACAACTTTGAATCTCTGTTATGATTGGCGCCGCCCTTGCGTATAGACACTCCCCCTCGCTCGGGATTGGACAGTTCACCCGAGCGAGGGGGAGTGTCTATGCGTGGTGCGAATCATTACAGCTATTCAAAGCTGTAATGTTCCCGCCCGTATTACAGAGTCGGCGGCAGCGGGGATGAGGCGAATGGCGGCGGATTACGGCGTTTCGTGGCGGCGGGCGGCGTTCGGCGTCGGGCGGCGTTCGGCGGCGGGCGGCGGCGGTCGGCGGCAAGTATTCTATTTATGTATCGGGGCGGAGTATCGGCGTCTGAGTACCGCCGGAAAAACTCGGAATCGGTCCCGATACCGATACTAGTATCGGTATCGGGACAACCCTAATATCTACCATGCTGAGGGCACAGAAGTCGTCCTCTCGCAAGATTTACCATCGCACGTGGAAGGCCTACATCTCTGTGTGAGGAGATGAAGTGGCGTCTGCGTACATATTCGGTTTCCAGGATCCTGCTGTTTCTACAGCGTGGGGTGGACCAAAAACGTGTACAATTAAGGGTCAGATTTCAGCCTTGGCTGTCTTTTTTTAACGACCCTTGGCGGCTCACTCCCCGGTGAGTACGTTCATGCAGGGGGTTCGACATGTGGCCCTCTCGGTACGTCCTCCACTACACCCGTGGGACTTGAATCTGGTCCTCTCAGTACTTCAGAAACCGCCGTTTGAGAACATTAGAGAGATTCCCTTACTGACTCTCTCAGAAGGTGGCCTTTTTGGTGGCTATTACACCCGTCAGGTGTGTTTTTGAGCTGGCGGCCTTGTCATGCAAGGCTCCCTATTTGATCCTCCACAAGGATAAGGTGGTGCTGCGTCCGCAGCCTTCATTTCTTCCTAAGGTCGTTTTCGTCCTCTCACCTCAATGAGGACATTGTACTTCTGTCTTTGTGTCCTCGACCGTCTCATCTAAAAGAGGCTGCGTTACATTCCCTGACATTGTCCGAGCTCTGCGAGTGTACCTGTCTGCTACTGCTTCTTTTCGGAGGTCGGACTCACTGTTTGTTTCGGTGGTCGGTCCTAAGAAGGGTCTGGCGGTCTCATCGGCCACCATCTCTAGGTGGATCAGACAGGTCGTGATTCAGGCCTCTCCTATGCCCAGAAAGGGCGGGCACCTCCCTTTCCTGTCATGGCGCATTCGACCAGGGCAATAGGTGCCTCTTGGGCTTTCTGACATCAAGCGTCTGTTTCCCAGGTGTGTAAGGCGGCAACCTGGTCGTCCGTTCACACCTTCACAAAATTTTACAAGGTTGATGTGGGTGCATCTTCGGATGCTTGCTTCGGCCGCAAGGTTTTGCAGGCGGCTGTTTAAAAGGAGCTCTGGTTGTTTGGGGTGAAGTTTGGTTTTAATGCTGTTCCCACCCCACGTTTTGACACTGCTTGGGGACGTCCCTACTGTCAAGATTGCTGGAAGAGAAAATAGGATTTTTGTACTCACGGTAAAATCCTTTTTTCTGAGTTCATGGACGGACACCGCACCAACCCCTCCTTTTTTATGTTTGTACTGCTTTGTGACAAACTGAGCAGCTAAGATGCAGGGAGACCTAGAGGGACCGTCCCCTGGGCGGTACTGTACAGTTTTGATGTGTGTTTAACACTTTAACATGTTTTCTGCCTAGTCCTCTCCTAATAGAAGGCTAATAACCTACTGTCAAGATTGCTGCTGTGCCCGTCCATGAACTCAGAGAAAAGGATTTTACGGTGAGTACAAAAATCCTATTTTTTCAACTGCTCCTGAACTCTCCTCTGTTATCTTATCAGTACATGTACACAGGCTCGTTTATAGTCGTTTCTATGCAGTTGAGTTTAGAGGCTTTTTTTTGGAAACCAAAAAAATGCGTTCAGAAGCTGTGTTTAGAGGCATTTCAAGCGCCAAACGTGGTAACTCGCGTTTAGAAGAGTTTCGTTTACAGACGTTTTTCATTTTAACACAAAAATATTTTTTAAACGCTTCTAGATGCAAACACGGCTAAACTGTCGTTTTTAGGTGCTGATTTCTAGCTGCCAAGTTAAAGCGGAGCTCCACCCCATTTTAAAACTCAAGCTTAATTACATTGCAGCCTCGAATGAAGGTAGAAACAGATTTTTTTTTTTTTTTTGTGACAGTACCTGTTTTATCTTTATCTGTCACTTTCCTTCCTGTCTGTGTTAACTGCAGGTAGTGCGTCATTTCCCTTACCTGCAATGTGTCATTGCTCCCAGGAGTCATTGCGGAGGCTTGCTGCGAGTTATCTGCTCTATGTCCCTGCTCGCCCTAAAGACTGAGCATGCACGGGAACGAGCAGTGAATGCTGGGAGATCAGCATTCACCGCAACAAGAAAATGAGTGCTTGTGGGCTTCACAATGCCCACAAGCAAAATGGAAACCTATAAAAACTCATTATATAAATAATAATTTCATACAAAATTGGACAGCGGATGATTTAAAAGACTCGAACAGTGAGTACTCTTTTTAAATGTAATAAATAAATTAATGACAAAAAAAAAACAATGGCCGCGGGACATCCGATTTAAATCATTCAGGAGAGGTTGAACAACGTCCCGTGTACATGAAGCCGGAAGATCATCAAATAAAATAGAAGAAAGAGACTAAAAAATGAAACTAATGCAGCCACCAATGAAAGTGAGGAATTGATAGGATTCTAAGGACAAGGTTAACACCTTTTTTTTAAGTACAACTGGTCCTAAAGCGTAATGTGATAAAATGTATATGATCTGACTTATGTATAACTTTTCTTTTAGCTCATTGCACAGATGTGGCCATTTATTGGTCAGTATTTGGAGAAGATGTTAATAGACACTATAGCACCTTTGATCCGCTCAAGCAATACGCACCTGTCCACTTTCTATTTTACGAAGATCAACCTTGGTCAAAAGGTAAGAATCCAAAATAAGATTCAGTATTCGCACTGAGGCTACTGCAAAAAATTTTAAGCTAATAAAGCCGAACCTATTTCTGCACAGTCTGAACATTAGTAGTTTAAAATACACTTGATACAAGGAATGCAGACTGTGTGTTTACCTGACTGGAGTACTATCAACTCGTACAGTACTGTGTAGAGCAGCCTTTCTCAACCAGGGTTTCATGGAACAGGGGTTTCAAACTGGCGGCCCTCCAGCTGTTGTGAAACTACAAGTCCCATCATGCCTCTGCCTGAGGGAGTCATGTTTGTAACTGTCAGCCTTGCAATGCCTCATGGGACTTGTAGTTTTGCAACAGCTGGAGGACCGCCAGTTTTAGACCCCTGCTCTAGAGGCTGCGAAGGATGCCTTGAGCAATGACCACTTCCACCTCTCAGATGAGTAACAATGGACAACAATGAACTTTTTAGCTATTTGTAAGGGGGGGGGGGATTCTTCTCAATGACCACATATGTAGGGAGCAGTCTTTCTCTAATGTACTATGGATACAGTAATATATAGTGAGGGTCTTCTGAGCCAGGAAAGTTACAGTATTTCAAGGGAAATGCTGGTGTAAAGGTTTTAGGCACTGGTGTAAATTTAGAATGCATTCAAAAATAATACAATAGTTGTTGTTTTTTAGGTAAAAACAGACAAAGGGCCAGATTCTCGTATGATTGCCTAAAGTTGCGGCGGCGTAACGTATTTCATTTACGTTACGCCGCCGCAAGTTTTACGGGCAAGTGCTTGATTCACAAAGCACTTCCCTGTAAAGTTGCGGCGGCGTAGTGTAAATCCTCGGGCGCAAGCCCGCCTAATTCAAATGATCCAGGTAGGGGGCGTGGATCATTTAAATTAGGCGCGTTCCTGCGCTGAACGTACTGCGCATGCGCCGTCCCTAAAATTTCCAGACGTGCATTGCGCTAAATGACGTCGCAAGGACGTCATTGGTTTTGACCTGAAAATTTTGTAAATAACAAATTTTTCTCCTTCACTGATGTGCGCTGATGAGGCTTCACTAATAGGCTGATGAGGCAGCACTGAAGGGCACTGATTAGATGACTCTGAAGTGGAGGTACTAATATGCCGCACTTATGGACACTGATAGGTGGCACTAATATGTGGCACTGATGAGCACTGGTAGGTAGCACTGATGGGCACTGAAAGGCGGCACTGATTGGTGTCACTGATGGACACTAATGTCACTCATGGGCACAGACTGGCATCACTTGCGGGGCACTGCACTGTAATCATCAGTGCCCTGATTACCTGTACAGTCTCCCCTGCGAGAAGATCCCGCCGATCGGCTCTCCTCGCCTCACACTCTGTCAGTGTGAGGCGAGGAGAGCCGATAAACGGCACTTCCTTGTTTACTGTGATTGGCTGTGATTGGACACAGCCGATCACATGGGTTAAAAGCCATCATCGGCTCTTTACTGAGATCAGGGTCCCTGGAAGACGGCCACGCGAGAGAGCGGTGACGTCATAAGACGTCGTCCCGGAATGAGAGGAGATCCCGCCCGCCGTCATTTTACTATACGGCGGGAGGAGGTTAAAGGCAAAAGGTGGGTATACCAAATATTGATATGATTTAGAATTTTTAGTTAATGGGCTTTGGCGCTTGGTAATTTGATAAATACAACTATTCCTTTTGTAAAGCATTTTCACTTTACAGCATTTTTTTCAGAGTGCCTAAAATGTTTAGACAGTATTGTATTTATTTTAAGGGGACTTGGGGTATTATTTAGACCTCATGCACACTGGACGTTATGAAAACGCCAGTAGCATTAGCTGTAGAAAGCTGTAGCTGTGTTTGCTGTAGCGCTTTTTTTCAAAAAACGCTGATAACAGCCTATGTGTGCATAGGTTAACATGCTGGAGAGTTTACTGGCTGCAGAAAAAAAAACGTCTGAAGCCAAAAACACCAGCTGTAAAAACGTCCGGTGTGCATGAGGCCTTAGTATATTTTTGTTGGACCTCCAGTTTACCCCCCCCCCCCCTCCCCCGACATCCTCCTTATGCTGTATAAATAGTCAGATTTCATAGAACATTACCAAGGACAGCGCAAGCCAGTTAGGCGGCATTTGGCCTTGTAGGGTCCTTGGGGGAAGTGAATCAAGGCAACACTACATTGTTAGACCGTTTTGTTTATTATTCATGAACTTTCAACCTTATGATCAAAATGTTCTGAAAACACTACTATTCATAGTGCCTATAGCAACCAATGCAGTCCTGTCTTTTATATTTTAATCCTGGTATGGGTGAGTGGAGAGACCAGTCTTCACTAAACAAAGATCAGCTCCTCATTCCAAAATGTTGACTAAAAATCCTAATATATTTATTAATCTATTTCAGCCCTTTGTATGTTTTAAAAAATATATATATATTTCAGGTATATTGCTTAGAATGGGAATACACACTTTTTGACATATTTTTGTCTCAAATTTTGCTTAAAGTAGTATTAAATCCAAAACCAAATATGGAATCTATTGCTGCCAACCAGTTCCCACATTTAGGGCTACAGTAATTTTCTTATTTTAGGCTTTTCCCCCTTTATTTTCACTTGTTGATCCTGGTAAGCCTGTTGGCTTGTCCAGTAAAAGTGGCAGCTAGAGGGTTAAAACAAGACTGACAGGGGTACTTACAGTGGCCAGCTTTTTTCATTTATGTAATTTTTATCCCAAAGTGAAAACAAAAAACTGCCTAAAAATTGTTATCTAGAGTTTGGCTTTAATGTGTTAGTCAAGTCTATCCAAATCTGCTACTACTGTATATACTCGAGTATTGTCTGAGTTTTTCAGCATATTTTTTTGTGCTGAAAATGCCCCCCTCGGCTTATACTCGAGTCACCTTTTTGCGCCTGATCTCCTGGATTTTGGGGACGCTGTACTGGCCGACCGTAGGACCCAAAGGCCCCAACCTTGGCACACATGTAGCCCCACTCTTCCTCTACAAGTGTGCAAAGTTTGTTGTCCGGGTGACCTACAGCCGGGGGAACACCAATTTTTCAAACCCGGGCACCCCTTCCATAGACTTCTATGTTAAACGGTCAATTCTCCAGTGAATTTGGGGACCCGGTACTGGCCGATCATAGGTCCTTTGGACCCAGGAATTGGCACACATATAGCCCCATTTCTTCTCTATAAGTGTGCAACGTTTGTTGTCTGGGAGTCCTACGGCTGGGAGAACCGATTTTTCAAAGCCAGGCACCCCTTCCATAGACTCCCATGTTAAATGTCAGTCTAGTCATGGGCACAGTGAGGCATGCACATTAACACAGTGAGGCAAAGTGAGGCACAGTGAGGTATGCTTATACTCGAGTCAATACGTTTTCCCAGTTTTGTGTGGTAAAATTAGGGGCCTTGGCTTATATTCGGCTCGGCTTATACTCGAGTATATACGGTATATTGACAATGCTGCTGTCCAAAAATATCTCAGTTGCTCCTCCATCTAGAGTGGAGACACCTTACAAATGTGTTACAGGCCGGATCACCAGGTAGAAATAAAGGAAAATAAGCCTTAGAGGAAAACAAATGCAGCCACCACATTTAAAGTGGTTATAAAGCAGGGATCATCAAACTACGGCCCTCCAGCTGTTGTAGAACTACACATCCCATGAGGCCTTGTAATGCACTGACATTCACAGACATGACTAGGCATGATGGGAATTGTAGTTCCTGAACAACTGGAGGGCCGTAGTTTGAAGACCCATGTTGTAAAGCCTGTAGGTTTTTTCACCTTCATGTATTCTATGCATAAAGTTTAAAAACCTTCTGTATGCTGTTTCCCCCGCAACCCCCCCCCCCAAATACTTTTCTGATCCAATGATGTGCACAAGAGCAGTTGCTCTCCTGAGTCTTTGCCTCCTCATTGGCTGAGACACAGCAGCAGGAGTCATTGGCTTCTGTAAAATGTTGAATTTTGTGCTGCTTTTTCTGAGCAACCATCTTTGAAACCTGTATTTTAAAGTGAATAATATATAGGTGATTTCTTTAGGCCCCTTTCACACTGTTATTTTTTCGGCGGATCTGAACTGGCGCTCCATGCAAATCTATGGAGCGACGGATGTCAGCGGTGACGTGTCCGCTGACATCCGAACTGCTAAAATCAGACGTATGGCGATACATTGCCATTCGTCCATATCGGGTCGGGTGAGATCTGATGAAAAGGGAAATGCGTCCTTTTTCCTCCGATCTCTCCATAGGAATCAGCGGTGCTCGACAAGCTCCTCCCCGCTCAGTCAGCGGAGATCAACTGAGAGATCTCCCGCTGAGCTGGCGGACTCCGCTGCAATGGATCCGCCTCGTGTGAATGAGGCCTTGTCTGTATGAACTGCATCTGCAATATCTCTGCTCTTATTGTGTTCTCTAATTTATGCAGGCCCCAAAGATAACTGGTGTTAAAGCTCATACAGAAATGGACAAGAAACAGATTATACTGGACCTGAATATAAGGTAAGTTATTGTTCTCCTATGCCTCTTCTTATTTGAAATTAAATACATATTACTGTTTATTGAGTTAAAGCCTGACAAGTCTGCATTATCCCCCCTTCCAACTTGAAGTGGTTCTAAAGGCAGAACTTTTTTTTGTGTTTTTTTTTTTTTTTAAACCCTCTCATATACCCAGTGAAGTGAATAACCTCAGGTGATGCACAGAGATTAACCACTTAACAACCGCCCTATAGACGAAATACGTCTACAAGGCGGTTGCTTAACTCTGGGAGGGCGTCAATGTACGTCCTCCCAGAATCGCGCTCCCGCGCGCCCTGTGGGGCGTGCACACGGGAGTCTCCATGACCGCCGGGTCCTGATCGCCGGCTGATCACGGATCACGGTAAATCGCCGCTGATAGCGGCGGTTTACCACGTGATCGCTCCGTCCAATGACGGAGCGATCACTAGAAAACAAACCGGCGTCATGTGATGACGCCGGTTCCTCCCTCTCCTCTCTGTACCGAACGGTACAGTGTGAGAGGGGAGAGAGCGCATGCAGCAGCAGCTGCTGCGGGCTGGATCTGTGACACATGCAGTCACAGATCCAGCCATCCATCCCTCCCTGTGCAATACTCTGCAATGCCCCCATACTCTGCAATGCCCCCATACTCTGCAATGCCCCCATACTCTGCAATGCCCTCAATGCCCCCATACTCCTCAATGCCCCCATACTCCTCAATGCCCCCATACTCTGCAATGCCCCCATACTCTGCAATGCCCTCATACTCTGCAATACCCCAAAATACTCTGCAATGCCCCCATACTCTGCAATACTCCGCAATGCCCCGCAATACTCCGCAATGCCCCGCAATACCCCGCAATACTCCGCAATACTCCGCAATACTCCGCAATACCCCGCAATACTCCGCAATACCCCGCAATACTCCGCAATACCCCGCAATACTCCGCAATACCCCGCAATACTCCGCAATACCCCGCAATACTCCGCAATACCCCGCAATACCCTGCAATACCCCACAATACTCCGCAATACCCCACAATACTCCGCAATACCCCACAATACCCTGCAACGTCATCTATGGGGATTTTTTTTTTGGCGCCATTCCACGAGCGTGTGCAATTTTGAAGGGTGACATGTTGGGTATCTATTTACTCGGCGTAACTTCATCTTTCACATTTATGCAAACGAATGAAGAAAAAATACTAAATTCGCCAAATTTTATAACAGAAACAAAGAAAAATTATTTTTTTTTACTGAATTTTCAGTCTTTTTTCTCTTATAGCGCAAAAAATAAAAAAACCAACGGTGATTAAATACCACCAAAAGAAAGCTCTATTTGTGTGAAAAAAAGGCCGAAAATTTCATTTGGGTACAGTGTTGTATGACTGAGTAATTGTCATTCAAATTGTGAGAGCACCGAAAGCTGAAAATTGGTCTGGTTATTAAGGGGGTTAACGTGCCCAGTGGTCAAGTGGTTAAACAAATCCTCTTACATAAGTTTTACTTGTTTATATGCAGTCTTCTTTTCTCTACATCTGTTCAAAAGTGCAGAATTGGGATAAAATCGGTCTTCATCTGTCAGTATCACAGAGAAGGGGTGGAGAGCTGCAGTTACAGTGTGTGAGACCTGATTGGATTAAAGGAACACACCACTTTCAGGACTGATGGAAGGATACAGACCTGTATCCTGAATAGAGAAGCTGTGTGCTGAGCTCCTTCCCCCATCACAAACTTATCTCATATGTCAAACTTGTCAGAAGTGACTCCTAACAGAGGAACGAAGCACCAGCGAGAAACAACACTTAGAGCTTTTGGAGAAAGACAAGTAAACACTACCGATATATGTGCTAAGTTAAGATTTAATGACAGAGGTTTACAACCACTTTAATGCATTCCCTGCATTTGTATAGCCCCCTCACCTCCCTTTCTCGATTCACTGCTGTGCCCATCTGCAGCTGCTCTCCCCTCTCTCTCTCTACTCAGAGGCAGCAATGGGAGCCATCGGTTTTTACTGCTGTTAATTAAAATCTGTGAGCAGAGAGCCGGATGGTGGGACTGAGCTGAGTTGTGTGTCAATAGATGCACACAGTCCAGTTTGGGAGTGAGCCTACAGGTGCACCGCCATGAGAAGCAGCTTCCTATGGCCCCTTTCACACTGATCCGCCCCCCGTGAACCTCTGTTTGCTCAGCGGGGATCGCTCCGTTGATCCCCGCTGAGCCGGCGGATGACAGGGCAGTCCCCGCACACTGTGCAGGGACCGTCCTGTCTTTTCTCCGCTCTCCCCTATGGGGGGGATTGGATGAACACGGACCGTCTGTCCGTGTTCACCCGATCCGATCCGCCAGACGGATGGAAAAGTAGGTTTTTCCTCCGTCACACTTTGGCGGGTCGGATGTCAGCGGGCATGTCACCGATTACATCCGCGGCTCCATAGAGGAGCACGGAGTGCACGTTCAGGTCCGCCTAAAAAACTGGCAGGCGGACCTGAACGGGCCGCCCGTGTGAAAGAGCCCTATGAGCTTCCTATGAGGGCGCACATGCACAAAGCAGTGCAGGAGCCAAGAGTGCCAGTGGTGGACCCCAGAAAATTAGGTTCAGGTAAGTAAATCATGTTTGTTTGTTTTTTGTTTTTTTAAGAAAAATATTAAAGTGGAGGTTCACCCTAAAAACTATTTTTTTACATTAGAGCCAGCATAGTAAGGACATTTCATTTCGGCAGTTTTTTTTTTTTTTTTTCTCTGTACTTACCTTTATATCCTGATTTTGTCCATGGCTTCCGTGTTCAGATGACTCCGGGACTGGGCGTTCCTATCCCAGCCTCAGGGTTCCGATGACTGCGGGACTGGGCGTTCCTATCCTTCTGTTCGATGATTGACAGGTTGTTGAACAGGTGACCTGTCGCACAAAGCACGTCACCAGATTCCCGGAGATAGCCGAGCTGCGAGTCGGCACTATAAGGCACCTGCGCCCGCCGTGTAGAGCTGACTGCGCAGGCGCCGTATAGTGCCGACTCGCAGCTCGGCTATTTCCCGACATGTCACCTGTTTCACAAGCCGTCAATCATCGAACGGAAGGATAGGAACGCCCAGTCCCCCAGTCATCGGAACCCGGAGGCCCTGGACAACATCAGGATATAAAGGTATGTACAGAGAAAAAAAAAATGACCTGCCGAAATGTAATGTCCTTAGTATGCTGGCTCTGCTAGATGTAATTAAAAAATTTTTTTTTGGGGTAAACCCCCGCTTTAAGCTTTACAATCCCTTTAAAAATTAAGCAGTTTTTATACACATAAAAACAAAGCGAACTGCAGCAGCTGCCTGGGGGACACATGAGTGAACTCGCCATCTGGAAAGTGTCTCTAGGGAGAAAATTGATTTCCTATACACACTTTCTGGATAGTGACATCTTGAGAAGTGGGACAGAGATAATGTAAGAGCAAGGTGACATTGGGGGAGATTTACTAAAACCGGAGCACTCAGAATCTGGTGCAGCTGTGCATAGTAGCCAATTAGCTTCTAACTTCCCCTTGTTCAATTAGCCTTTGACAAAAAAAAAAAAATGGAAACTAATTGGTTTCTATGCACAGCGGCACCAAATTTTTCCTGCTCCAGTTTTAGTAAATCACTCATATTGCCTCTTTAAATGTAGCAGTTAAAGCGGCTCTTCAGTAATTTTTTCAACTTTCCATCTATTAAATCTTCTGCCCTTGTTGTTTTAACTTTGGATAGTGAAAAAAAAAATTCTGCCAGTAAAAACCTTATACAGCCCACTTCCTGTTTCTTGTCTGGTTATTAGCCTAGGCCAGGAGTAGGCAAACTCAGCACTCCAGCTGTGGTGAAACTCCAAATCCCATCATGCCTCTGCCTCTAGGAGTCATGCCTTTATTTTTCAGGGTCTTGCAATGTCTCATGGGACTTGTAGTTTCACCACAGCTGGAGGGCCTAGGTTGCCTACCCCTGGCCTAGGCTTATGACATCATGCACATCTCTCTCTCTCTCTCTCTCTCTCTCTCTCTCTTCTGAGAGTTTGCAAAGAAGGGGGGGTGAGTCATAAGAGGGCCAATGAGAGCTGCAGAACTGGAGGTGTGTGTCTATGTAAATCCAGGATGTGAACAGGCAGCAGCTTCAGCTGCCCCCAGTTAAAATGGTTGCAGCCAGACTTGATGGAGGGAGATTTCTGCAGCATATTTGGCAAGTACAGAATCACAGTATATATAAAATAATATGCAAAGTGGTTGGAGGGAAGCTTCAGAATGGCAAAGATGCTTTTATTACAAATTATGTGACCAGACTGCAGTTCCTCTTTAAATTTTAATCCATCCACCTTGAAATGCTAATCAATTCTTATTCTGTACAGCTGTACAGATGTCATTCAGGACACCACTGACTTTCTTTTTCTCTGTGTAGTTATGTTGGAGATGTGGAAATAGACGTGGAGGTGAAAAAGTATTTTTGTAAAGCTGGAGTTAAGGGTGCGCAGGTAAGTGGCCCACAGGAGAAAATCACAGGCCATACATTTGGATTATAGAATCTGTATAAAATATATAAAGCATGCAAAACGGTCACTTCTATGTATAAATGCATTCCTGTACCCGTGTACAACCTGAAATATATGATACTGCTGCACTGTACTGTGTGGAGCTGTTCCTATGTAAAAGCCTTTTTAGTGTGTTACCAATAAAAAAGCTGCCGTGGAACAGAATTAGAGATGTGCACATGAAACTGCTGCTCCCCATACAACCTTAAGGCCTCATTTCCACTGGCGTTTTTACAGCCACGTTTCTGAGCGTTTTTTACAGCTTAAAAACGCCTGTCCATGTTATTCTATGGCTTCATTCCCACATAGGCGTTTTTGAGCTGCAAGTGGCATAGACGTTTTTGAGCTGTAAAAAAAACGCGGGACCAGGGCGTTCTGAAGCTCCAGAGTAGAGCTGTAAAAACGCCAGACGTTCAAAAACGCGCAAAAACGCGCAAAAACGCTCAAAAACGCGACCGCGGCATTTTTAAAGCTGCAGCTCAAAAAAAAAAAATTTTTTTTTTTTTTTTTTTTTTTTTTACAAAATAAACATGGACAGGCGTTTTTAAGCTGTAAAAAAGCCTAACAACAGTGGCTGTAAAAACGCCAGTGGAAATGAAGCCTTATCTCGGATACCTGCAGTTATCTTAAACACCTACGTATTCATATGTGAAAGTCTTTAAAAGAGAAATCCAGCCTGGGCTTGTTTGGCTGAGCTTCTCCTTTGGGTCACAAGAATGCAATTAGTTTTGCACTCCTGTGACCTGTTTTTAGCAGAGAGCGGTCTGCAGTCCGCTCTCTACTGATGTCACAGGAATCAGTCCAGGCACCGCGTCATCACGACAATAAAGTCTGGATCCGCCAGGTGCCTGGACTGATACCCATCTCAGCCTCTCGGCGAGCCGCTGAGAGCCTCAGACGCTACCTGCCCCTCCACAGCTCAGCACTCCAGTGAGCGCGGGGGGCAGAGCAGAGAGCTGATGATTGACAGTCAGCAGCTCCCTGCTCAGAAAGCTATGAGAACTGAGCCATACCTCTCTTTTAAACTGCCTTCAATATATGGAGTCCAGGGGTGCCCCGTCCATTAGGGGCGCCTGGGCACCGCTTCCCTCCCTCCAGGCCACCCCCTATAGGCAATAGATAGATTCATGCATAGCATAAATCTAACCATGGCCTCCGCGGCCACCCCCTATTCATGTGTCCGGCCCCTTTCACGGCACCAGGCACATGAATTACAGCGACCAGTGTTTTTTTTTTAAGCACCTAATTAGAGCCAGAGGCTCTAATAGACTTCAAAATAGGGTGGACTCGGGTTGCAAAGAATGGAACCGGAGCCCACCTAGGTGTGTTGCAACAGTGAATGAATATTCGCTGTTGCAACACTGATCCTCATCCCGGCCAATCGGGAAGTGGGTCTGATACCCGTCACCCGATTGGCTGAAAGGACAGGCGATCCTATTGGATGCCTAGGAGGAGGGGAGCAGCTGGTCGATGCCTGGATGCCCGATCCCCGCCATCGCTCCTCAGGTGCCTGATCTCAGCAGCTCCTCGGGGGTGGGGGGGTTTGAGCTTCCGCACAGGGGGGGTTTTAGTTCTTTGCCGTCCCCCTAAACAAAAAAAACATCAGCCACCACTGATGGAGACCTTCTGTTGCAAAACAGTGATTTAAAGGAGATCTAAAATATAGTCACGGCATACACTTTCATTTTCTAACATCAGCATTGTAATAGCAATACAAACGATAGTTATATTTGACCATCTAATAGACGCTTACCTGAAAAATCTTTCATGTTGTGAGTGCTGCCTGCCTGCTGACCATCACTTTACACAACTTCTTGCATTCCCTGCATGCTTTACTTTAAAATTCTAAGGACAATGTTATCCATGGTACCTTCCTATCTAAAAGCAGTGATTCCTGTACTGACTCCTCCTCTTTGCATCTTTGTAGTTCAGAAGTCAGGCTCTGTGAAATGTGTACACAACACAAACTCCTGCGCTCGGGAGCTTAGTCTATGAGTAGGTGGTGTAGCCAACCCTTCGGACTTGCTGCCCTCCTCAGAACAATGGGTATCCTTAGAACTGAAACATATAGAAAGAAAAGGAGGGCGCACCGACCTTGTGCATTACCAAAGATAAAAATTTATAAAAAAACGGAACAACAAGAGTAATACTCACAAACGAACGTTATAAAAAGGCTTATCGGTGCTCCAGCAATTGGAACCGTCTCTCTAGACACCTGCAACCTGGACCGTTATGGGGGTGTGGGTCTGCGGACTCTGATGTTTCAAGTTACACCCCAAATGTTGAGCGCCGGTCAGCTGAATAGCGGCAGCTGACTGGCTGTGTGGAAGTGCCTATTAGGGCCAGCGGCCCTGATAGGCTGTCCGAGTACAGCCCTGAGGCTGTGGTCGGCTTCCTGAAGCTCATCCTCGGGACGTACCGGCCGTACGTCCGAGGATAAGACTGACAGGCGTCTCAGCCAATCAGGTAACCTGATTGGCTGAAGCGTCATCGAGGGCGGGACATCGAGGGACGTAGAAGCCATAAAGGTAAGTGCCAGGGGGGGGGTACTGGGCACGGTGGCTACAAGTGGGGGCACAGTGGCTACAAGTGGGGGCATAGTGGCCACAATTGGGGGCACAGTGGCAACAATTGGGGGCACAGTGGCAACAATTGGGGGCACAGTGGCTACAATTGGGGGCACAGTGGCAACAATTGGGGGCACAGTGACAACAATTGGGGGCACAGTGGCTGTGTTTGATGGCATAGTGGTGACAATTGATGGCACAGTAGCTGCGTTTGATGGTATGGCACAGTGGCTGTGTTTTGATGGCATGGCACGCTGACTGCGTTTTGATGGCATGGCACAGTGGCTGCGTTTTGATGGCACGGTGGCTGCGTTTTGATGGCACAGTGACTGCATGGTGACAATTGATAGGTACAGTGAGGCTGCAATTGTTATTTTTTTTTTTTTCGTTTGCGCCCCCCCCAAAAAAATTTGAGCACCAGCCGCCACTGATACTGGAGTAATCTCTTGTTACATAACAGGCCACATCTTCGGCTGCAGGCTACACATGAATCGTATTAGGCTCAACCTACAAAGAAACGATTCTTTTTTTTTTTTTTTGTGATTGTTACTCTGCGGCGCCATCAAAATTGGTCTCCTGGCTAAAATTAAAGATTCCTATCCATGTGTAGAGCTTTGTGAATTGAGCCTTTTTTGTATCTTTTTTATTTTTCGTCAGCACTTGAACTAGATGTTGAAAAGACTCTTCATTTGTCTACTTAAATTTCATTGCACCAGAATGACACTGCTTTGGTTTCTTTACTAGCTGCACGGGATGATGCGAGTCATCTTAGAACCGCTCATTGGTGATGTCCCTATTATCGGAGCAATAACATTATTCTTCATCCGACGTCCGGTATGTCAACATTGAGATAACTGTTCACAAACATGCTAATGATGCACTATATTTTTATGGTTGGTTGGTTTAAAAATTTCAGGTTTGAATTATACTGTTGCACATAAACTACAATTGTTTCATTCGTTACATAAGCTGCAGTAGCAAACTGACAACTGTCGCAGTCCCTCGAAAAATTGCTGATCGACGCCATTACTAGTAAAAATGCCATAAAAATATCCCATAGTTTGTAGACCCAATAACTTTTGCACAAACCAATTAATATATATGCTTCTTGGGATTTTTTTACCAAAAATATGTAGCAGAATACATATTGGCTTAAATCGAAATGTTTTTTATTGGATGTGTTTTATAGCAGAAAGTTAAAAAAATTCCCTACATTTTTTTTTTTTTGTTTGTTTATAGTGCAAAAAATAAAAACGATACCACCAAAAGAAAGTTCTATTTGCGGGAAAAAGGGACATCAATTTTATTTGGGTTCAGCGCCGCATGACCGCGCAATTGTCAGTTAAAGTAACGCAGTGCTGTATCTCAAAAAATGACCTTGTCATTAAGGGGGTAAAACCTTCCGGGGCTGAGGTGGTTAATATCTAATTTTGGTTGTAGTTTGTGTAATTTGCATGTTTTTTTACACATACTGCCAACCCAAACAAATGTTTACTTGCCTTTCCATTCTAGATGCTGGATTTAAACTGGACAGGTCTCACAAACTTACTGGATATACCGGGACTGGAGTAAGTATTCTTTGCCTAGGTTTCCTTATGACTCCAACTGTTGTCATCTAATACTGTTCAGAAGGATCATGTTTGGCCTATGGATCAGTCATGTCCTCCTTCAAAGAGCAGGAGGGCAAGGTGACAGGTTCTCTTTGCCAGATGTCCCCCACCCACTGATACTAACTTTCCCCACCCTCTCTCAGCACTTCATTTGTGTGTTAGATCACGTAAGCAGCCCACAGATGATTTGATTGTCCTTCCTTTCACCATGGGTGGGACGAAAGGGGGAATGCCTCCCACAGCGATATTGTTTTCTACTAGGGGGGGGGGGGGGGGGCACATGGTGCCTTCTCTGCTGTTGAGCACAATAATTGCACAACAGGTGTACTCAAATGTAAAATATCTGACAGGCTTGATGGTTCGACTTGGGTGCGATCAGCCTGCCCATACGTGGATCAAATCTCGGCCAGTTCCTACTGTGCCCATTTACGCAGCGTTGAACCCTAAAGTAAATATTTGGGGCCTAATCCTCAAAAACCTGGCGCAACATAACTTTTTCCATTTAAGTTACACCGCCGCAAAATCTCTAACTAAGTGCCCGATCCACAAAGCACTTACCTAGAAATTTTGAGCGGTGTAACTTAAATCTGGCAGGCGCAAGGCGTTCCTCTTCTCCAGGGGGCGATTACCATTTAAATGAGGCGCGCTCCCGCACCGGCCGTACTGCGCATGCTCGTGACGTCATTTTCCCGACGTGCATAGCGCGAAATTACGTTACGTCGGGCTTTGTGGATTGCGACGGGACAATAAAGTTGCGTCGGGTAAAAAAAAAGATACGGCGGCAAAAAAAAAATTTGAAATTTAAAAAAAATCGCGTCGCGAGCAAGAAAGGTCTGTTTTTACAAGGTGTAAACAGTTTACACCTTGTAAAAGCAGCCCTAATTTTGCGTTGGCAAAATAAAACTTACGGAGAAAAAACGAAGCTGAAAAGCTTCGTGGATCTCCGTAAGTCCTAATTTGCATACCCGAGGCGGCATTTCGACGCGAAATGCCCCCAGCGGCGGATGCGGTACTGCATCCCAAGATCCGACAGTGTAATTCAATTACACATGTCGGATATTCGTCCTAACTATGGGAAACTGATTCTGTGGATCAGTTCCATAGTTAGGACCAGGGATACGACGGAGTAACAGCAGTTACTCCGTCGTATCTCTTTTGAGGATTTGGCCCCTGGTATATTGCAGCTTACCAACCCTTAAAGGGGTTGTAAAGACAAAAATATTTTCCTCTTGAATTAAAGTCTGACAGTAGCTGATAAAGTAAAAAGTAATGTTTTGCATTATAACTAGTTTGATACCTGTTGAAATCGAGCTGTTTTATTCACCTCCAGCACTCCTGAATCATTATTCTCACTGACTTCCTGGTTTGCGGTGCGCATTCATTCTTGCTACATCATGGCCTTATAGGAACTACAGTTCCCATTAGGCTTAGCCTCCATGCCTGTGAGGGATAAGAGAGCATCTTCAGGCAGGGCTGTAGTCATAGGGAGGGGGTGAGCACATTCTGCTTTCCACCATGCAAAACAGCTCAGATGCTGGTGGAAAGCAAGAAGAGGAGAGACAGGAAATGGCATTTTCAAACCTGGATTACTGTATTTTGGAGGGCAAAAGGAAAAACGAGGGAAGTTATATTTAAATGCTTTTGCTTACAGCAATCAATTGATCTAAGAAAAAATGAACCTTTAGTGTTCCTTTAAGGCCCAAACACACGATCCAATTTTATGGCCATAATTGTCTGATGGATGTGTTGTGTTGGATAATCCGACCGTGTGTATGCTCCATTAGACAATTGTTGGCTGAATTAACGACAACAAATGTTGGCTGTTCATGCTCACCAACTGTCTAGCAATAAATCTGTTACGTCTGTTTATCCGATCGTGTGTGCGCAAGTCCGTCCAACTAAAATCCAAAGTACAAACACGAATGCTCAGAACCAATGCTAAACATCAGACAACAATAGCAGAAGTTGCCCAAAGGGTGGAGGTAAAGAGCTGAAAAACCACGTGGTTTGGTGACTGTTGGTTGAAAATGTTGGGCCGTGTCGTGTGTATGCAGAACAAGTTCACGGCCAACGCCCTTCGGACCAAAATCCACGGAAAAGTCAGATGGAAGTCCGATCGTGTGTACGAGGCTTTAGATGTGATGGCTGTATTCGTTTCCTTTTTTAGGCTTTCATTCTTCTATTTTCAGCTTGTGATCCTGCAGGTAAGTCTGTTGTTTTTCAACAGAAAAGCTCTCTCAAACCATGTAACACTGGCATTCGTGCTTTAAAATGATCAGCTTTTCCTTATTTATGTAAAACTTTATCCTAAAAGGAAAAAAACTGCTGTAACAGATTATACAGTGTTAGCTGGAGTCCAGCTTCAGTTTGTTACTGTATTTAATTCTGCTAGTACATCTAAGGCCCCATACTCACGACCAAACATGTTTGCTGAAACTGGCCCGCGGACCAGTTTCAGCAGACATGTTTGGTCGTGTGTAGTTACGAGCGTACAGAATTTCACCGTACATTTGCCCGCCGGGCCGTTTTTCAGCAGACATTTATTTCCAAACTTGTTTTAAAACCGTCCGCTCAAATCCTGTCCGAACGGACATGTTTGGTGGTGAGTACACAAAACCAACGTACAAAAACCCCGCGCATGCTCAGACTAAATGAGGCCACGGGAGCGCTCGTTCAGGTAAAACTCACGTTTGTTTGGGATATGGCACATTCGTCAATAGAAAGATTAATTCTAGCAATAGAACACTGAAGCAAACCACACAATAAACAACGCTTGATGCCGTCGTTTTATTCATTCTTCTCTTGCTATAACTAATCAGTTATTTAGCTCATGTTATTTCAACTGAGTTGTTCCATACTGAAAAGTGACATTTGTTAGCTGTGATGTAGTAAGATTTTTGCAAACTTTTATTGGCCCGACGTATCATATTTTTAGTGGTCCTCCACATTTCAAATTTTTTGCTTTTAATGTTTAATGGTTATCTTTCCCACTTTATTTAGGTGTTTATAGTTATGTCACCATTTAGAATATTTTAATAGGAAATAGTTTTGATTTTGCTTTTGTTTGTATATTTAACTGGATTATTTTGAAGGTTGTTTAAATTGTCTACCATGTTGGCACACCAAATGCCCCCCCCCCCCATGAGTTAGTGAATATTTTAGATTAAACATTTTATTTGTTTGTAATGTTTGATGCCTAAAATAATACCCACAGTATTACAAACAATAGGCACGTTTTTCAAATCAACAAAAAGGCTTTTATTTGAGCAAATTATAAAAAGGATCAAAAACAGAATGGCAGCACTTGAACAGCTAGCAAAATACATGCAAACTTGCATTTCAAACATGGTGAAGGATAAACTAGCCAACCTCAGGAAGCACACAAAATAAAATCTGCAGCAGCAGCACATAACCAAAGGAACCCAAGCTGTGGTAGTCCAAACAAGATGCCATTTGTGGGGGATCAAATGGAAGGCAGGGCATCAACGTCTCCTCTTCCTTGCAACCTTCCTTCCAGGCTGCCTTCCAGCGGGTCTTCCCTGGGCCCTTGCAGGTGGGGATGATGTGGCAGCAGGAGTATGATGTTCAGCAAGCCGGGCCGGGTCACATAGCCCAGTGTCTGGGGTCAGCATCTCCCTCTGCATCCACCAAAGGGCCTGGTTGATGATGCCCTTGGCCAATTGCCTCTGCTCCTCCGTGCCTTTATTGAGATCATGTGCCACGGAGGCACTGTAGGCCTCAGTGGGGTTGAGGGGGGCCCTCATGATGGCACTCGCCTCCTGAATCATTTTGAGGCTGGCTTCCTCCACTGCCCCCAATTTCTTCTTACGGCCTGGTGGCCTAATATAAAGGGGAGGAGCCTGGCTGGTGGTGCTTGTCCTGGGGAGCTGCTCAACGCCACTGGGCCCGGCCTCCTCCTGGCTGCCACTGACCCCTTCGTCCTGGCTGACAGTGAGGAGAGGATCTGACACCTCCTGGCTGGTCTCTTCTTCCTGTGTAAAAAAAAGGGACATGTTGTAATATATTTAGGAATATACTCACTCACATTTTCATGCTTGAATCTTATTTTTTGCCTTGAATTTAAACTTGAAAACAGACTCACCCTCTGACCCCTGCAGTTGTCATCCCTGACACCTATTTGTTTGCCCACGATTTTAGATTTTTACTTCCCAGCTTGTATTTTATTAACCAATATCAAGTCAAGAATCAAACAATAATTAAGATTATTACATAAATAGTTATGAAACTACTATACCTCATCATCGTAGAGGCGCAGATCTGCCTCTCTGTCAGCCAGGCCCTCTTCATCTGACTCTGCAGGGCTGTGGTGATCTGGGGAAGTCCCGCTGGGAGGTAGCATGGAGGAAAGGTTGGGATTCAGACTTGACATTGATGGCCTGCCTTCCAGTTGATCCCGCAAAAATGACATCTGGTTGTAATACCACAGCTTGGGTTCCTTTGGTGGTCTTGCTGCTGCTCCAGATCTTAGCTGCTTTTGGTGAGCTTTGTATGCTCTCCTATATGTGCCCCTGAGGTTGGCAAGTTTATCCTTCACCATGTTGGCACTGCATTCTGGCACCCATGTCCTCATGTATGCTGCTAGCTGTTCAAGTGCTGCCGCTCGTACGTCCTTATTGTGGTAGGTGGGCTGCTTTGAATCCCACAGGATGGGCATTTCCCTAAATTTATCCAGCAAGTGCTGGATAATCTCTTGGGTCTGCAGGAGATCCATTGGGAAATTATGATTTACTCTTTTTTTATTCTAGATTGAAAAAACAAAAAAAAAACAAAAACACAATTAAAAAAAGCCTCAGCATTTACATTGATAGAATATGTTGTTTAAAAAGTAGTACCTATATAGAAATACAAACACAGTGTCTCTTGTTTAGAAAATGCTGGCCAGCTCTGCCCCATTGGTTGGTTTTAGCTAACATTTTTTTTATACATGCCGCCCCTTTGGTTACATTGCAGGAAATAATAGAAATCTACAACCATACACAATTATTACAAATGACAGCATTCATCAAGGCACTATTGCATGTGTAGATATCCTGCCCCTCAGCATTGATTACATGAAAGAAACTTCCTAATGACCTCTGTCCAACCAACACAGAACAATACTTGGCCTGATCTGAATACACCCTACATAATTGATAATGAGTCACAGCATTTTTGACCTCTCTATTTTGTGATGTCTACAAAAGCATTTGGGTACGAAAATCACATTCTGGTATCCAAGAGACATAATAGCTTAATAAAACTGTGCAACCAACAGACCAAACCCCCATCCCATGGCTCTACATTTTAGAGCCCGCTGCTGATCCCATGTTTAAATTTCTTACCTGCCTCTCTCAAAATCCTCGTTTCTTACGCTCGCTGAATTAACACGTAACCTACGTAATCACGTCAAGCGCCTTTTATCCACTCCGCGTATGTATGAAACGCCGCCCTCGTCACCTTTGCCATGCCCCTAATCAATTGAAAAAGTAAATATGGCGTTAACTGTGTAGGTTCTGGAATCGCGCGAATATTCTCCGCGTAACCTACGTCAATACGTTGTTGGCATTCGCGACACTCCGCATATGCAAGAATCCCCGCCCTCATCTCCGCCCCTGACGGGACATTTCCTCGTTTCCACGCCCCTAATCTCTGTGGGAAGGAAAGATGGCGATGTCACACGAGCGGGCACGGAGCTCTCATGGCGCAAGTGAAGGGACAGAGGCAGGACCGTCCCGATCCAGGCCTAAAAGATATAAAGCCACTAATATGGCGTTCGAAGAAATGGTGGAGTTGGTTTACATCATGAGGAGGAAGGATTATGATGGTGAATGTGGGCCCTACAAAACACCGAACCGTAGAAAGTCACACATAATGGACAAGGTGGCAAGGAGAATGAGGAGAATGTTTGGTGTCACCAGGTCAAAGGAGCAACTACGGAAGCGTTGGTCCGATTTAAAATTGAGGGAGCCACATCACATGAAGAAGATACTCAAAATTCTGCGTAAAAGTAAGTCCATATTATTTAAGGGGGGGGGGGATGTCTGCAATAATGTGTTGACATGTATTTTTTCACATCTGCCTCCTTGGCCTGTTTGTACTTTTGAACACGTGTAGATACTGTATTGTGTTTATGTCAAATAACAACCCTTACCAAATTTTGTGAAATAGTAAACACGCGTAATATGACATTGTTTTGCAAAAATGTGACGTTACTCCAGGAACAACACACCTGGACATGGCTGACTGGCCCCAAACTTGGTTTTCCAACATTGTTGAATATCAAAATCACAGAAATTAAATTGAGTGAATGTGACAGGCAAACAAGATTCATTCTCCAAAATGCAAATAAAGATGATGTTTTAACATCTTGAAATGCAAAGCACCTGTGTCTCAAAAATCAAAGTATATTTATTTGGAGGGTCGACGAGAATTAATGTTTTGGGGGGACATCCATGTGTGTCACTTCTTTGCAAAAAAGGGGCAGGATCAGAGCTTGGCCTAGAACTACGCCAAAAATGGAGGATTGCTGAAAGAATAAACAACAAAAAATCATCATAAATGTATCGTCTATGCAATGTGTGCGATTTATGATATCCAATATCTGTGTGCTGATGAGTATACCTTTTGTTTTTTATTATTTCTTATAGGGGAAAGAAGACGCCAGCAATTGGAGGAGGCAGAGAGGGCCAGACACCCACAAAATCAAACACCTCCACATGTTGAGCAGGAGGAGGCTGGGGAAGGAAGAGAGGAGGATGTGGAAGGAGAAGAGGATGTGGAAGGAGAAGAGGATGTGGAAGGAGAAGAGGATGTGGAAGGAGAAGAGGATGTGGAAGGAGAAGAGGATGTGGAAGGAGAAGAGGAAGGAAGAAAGGAGGAAGGAAGAGAGGAGGAAGAAGTAATTTTGGACTTAGAATTTATAGCAGATGAAGGGCAAGTGGCGGAAGAACAATTTGGCGAATTGAAAGAAGGTGGATTGATGGATGAAGGAGGACTCGAAGATGATGGGGAGGTGGTGGAAGAAGGAGGAGTGATAGAAGATGATGGGGAGGTGGTGGAAGAAGGAGGAGTGATAGAAGATGAAGAAATTGGGGATGTGGAAATTATCAGGCCATCAGGTCAGTGTCACCCCTATATTAATAGGGCCAAACATATGCAGATAGGCTGGAAATTATTTACATATTTTGAATGCCAATTTGTTTCTTTTTAGGGGATGAAGATGGTGTAGCACATTTTTCCCGTGCAAGTGCTTCTATAATTGTACAGCAAGTAATGGAGTGCAGCACGGAAATGGACATTATGCGGGAAAGGATGCTAGTCATGGAGCAGAATGTGCGAAATGTCATTTCAGAGTGTAGCACGGAAATGGACAACATGCGACAAAGGATGCTAGTCATCGAACAAAATTACAAAAATATCATTGACATGATGGGCCGTGTCAAAGACTGAACCACAGAAGCCCATCCCCCGCCCATCCCCCGCCCACAAAACCCTTTTTAATTTTTGTACTTTATAATACGCCAAAATTTCTAAATGCACACACAGTGTGCCAATATGTGCTATCTGCCATCACAGACTATCTATTGTCTGTGCTTTGTGGGTACAAACCCCTCCTCGATCCTCAAGTAGTTGAGAGGAAGGGTTTGCTCCCACAAAACACAGACATTGATCACCCATGATGTCAGATAGCACATGTGGCCATTTGTCTGTTTAACCAATGACATTTGGCGAGTTTTCACTGAATGTGTGCATTTAGAAATTTTGGCGTGTTCCAGTGTGAAAGCACACCATCCATATGACTGACTGCTGTTCTTTTTTTAAATTTTTGTTTGGTGTTGATCTTTTTTGGTTTGTAAATGTTTCCAGTTTCAGATCACAAAACGAACAAGAAATCTCACCTAAAGAAAGATGTTAACTAATTTTTCTAAAAAAAATAAAAAAATTTGTGTTGTGTTAAAATCTTGTTGAAAAAATTAGACACAAACAAATACAAAGCCAAAAAATGTTTTGTATAAAAACAATACACAAACATTTCTAAATGTAAATAAATGTCTTCGAAACAAATACCCCAAAAAAAATTAGAAAAAAAAAAATAACCCAAAAAAATTCGACATAAATTAGTCTGGGTTATTGAAAACCAAACTAAATAAGAACTTTAATTTTTAACCAAAGTCTAAAAAAATTATGTTTAGAAGTGTGTATATATATATATATATATATATATATATATATATATATATATATATATATATATATCTCTAGAGATAGATATATAGGAGACAAGCCCAAAAATTCTTGCGTATAGTTTCAGTGAAATTATTCTTACATTGTGTTTCGATCATTATTATTGCTAATCACTGTCAATAAAGACAAAAAAATAAATAATTAAAAGCCAATATTTTGTTACAAAAATTTGCAGGAAATGTTTTCTGCCTAAAAATACACATTTCTTGTTAAAAAATGACTAAAATAAAAAAAAAAAAATGTGACATCAAAAGCTGAAAAATGAGTGGCTTCTTATTTCTAGACTGAATACCCAGTTAGTAGATGAGTGAATAATGTGCAAATGTGGTTAGTTAATACATCTGAGTAAGTAAATCTGGCACTAGAAGTGCACTATTTTTGGAGATAACCTGGAAGACAGAAAAATAGAGAAAAAGCAGTAATGACAAACAACTGTATAAAGTCCAATGGTCTAATTATTTATTAGTTGTGAGAATATTCCTTTCTTTGGGGGCCGAATTAGAAAGAAATATGATCTGGCATAGCAATGGCCCCCCGACCCATGAAGTACTCAACATATTTGTCGCGTACCTCACGAGCAGATTGGGGGGCCAAGCCAGCGCGACCAGTGTCCAGGCCAGGAATGTTCTCTGAGGGTAGTCCTGCCTCAGAGCCCATGGAGGCTAGGTACGTCTGGGAGTGCCTGCGTAGAAAATTGTGCAAAATGCAGCAGGCAAATATAATGGTGTTCAATTTATATTCCGCCAAATGTATAGATGTCAGGAACAGGCGGAACCGGTTGCTGAGGATCCCAAAGGCATTCTCGACTACCCTCCGAGCCCTGGACAACCGAAAATTGAACACACTCCTCTCTGAGGTGAGGGTCCTCTGGGGAAAAGGCCGCATTAGGTGAGGTCCAAGGCCGAAAGCCTCGTCCGCTAGGAACACAAACGGAAGTCCTTCCACATTATCTTCATCTGGTGGCAATGCCAGACCACCAGTTTGGAGACGATCATAGAAATCAGTCCGTGCGAACACTCCCCCATCTGACATCCGGCCGTTCTTCCCCACGTCCACATATAGAAACTCATACTGTGCCGACACCACCGCCATCAACACGATACTATGATAACCCTTGTAGTTATAATAGAAGGACCCCGAGTGGGGTGGGGGCACAATGCGGACGTGTTTCCCATCTATTGCTCCACCGCAGTTAGGAAAATCCCACCGCTCGGCAAATTGGGAAGCCACAGACTGCCATTCCTGTGGTGTGGAGGGTAGCTGTGGGGACAAACAAAAAAAGAGATTTAGTACTTTGGCACATAAACATTGCAAACATAATCATACAAGCATCCTTGTGCAACTTTACATTTTTTAAATAGCATTTGCAAATTATGAAGGGAGAATTTCGGGGCACAAATAGATAGGCCCACTTAAAGCGGATGTGTCACGGGGAAAAAATATTAAAAGCCAGCAGCTACAAATACTGCAGCTGCTGACTTTTAATATTAGGACACTTACCTGTCCTGGAGTCCAGCGCTGATCGCAGCAGAGCACGAGCGATCGCTCGTCTCTCTGCTGCTCCCCCCTCCATCCACGCTCAGGGAACCAGGAAGTGAAGCGCTGCGGCTTCACTGCCCGGTTCCCTACGGCGCATGCGCGAGTCGCGCTGCGCCCGCCGATTGGCTCACACGCTGTGTGTTGGGAGCCGAGTGTTCCCAGCACACAACGGGCGACAGACGGGATGTGACGGAATGCCCGTCTTTCGCCCGTAGCGTGTGGCCGGAAGTGGGTGCAAATACCTGTCTTTAGACAGGTGTCTGCACCCCCCTCCCCCCTGAAAGGTGTCAAATGTGACACCGGAGGGGGGGAGGGTTCCGATCAGCGGGACTCCACTTTAGGGTGGAGGACCGCTTTAATTAATAAGAGACTCCACAGCCCTCTGATGGGGACAAAAAAACTTTGAAGGGGGGGTGGGGCGTGTTTAAACTGTTTTTAGAAAACCAAAAAAAAAAAAAAAAGTGGCATGGTGGGGGTTGGCCCGAAGATAGCATGCTGGACAGGTTAATATTGGGTAAGATCAAAATATGCAGGTAGGCCAAAATAAAAAGAACATGTAAAAGCTGATATCAACATGCATAGGGAGAAAAGGGAACGTTAGTTAAACACACAGCATATCTGGGAAATAAAATAAAAAGTTAGTTTGCCACATTATTAAAGACACATTGTGAGGTTAAAATGAGGAAACTTACCTTCATATACTCCTCGTGCATAACTTTAATGATGGCAGCACACGTGTCCGGTATGATGACCCCAAGCGCCTGCGGAGAGATGCCTGTCGAGAACTTGAGGTCCTGCAGGCTCCTCCCAGTCGCCAGGTACCGCAACGTGGCAATAAGCCTCTGCTCGGCCGTGATGGCTTGGCGCATCACAGTGTCCTGCCTCGTGATATAGGGGGACAGAAGTTCCAGCAGACTGTTGAATACGGGGTCCGTCATGCGGAGAAAATTCCTATAGTCATTAGGATTATTCTCCTGGAGTTCCCTAAGCAGAGGCATATGTGAGAACTGGTCACGCTGGCGCAACCAATTCTTGGTCCAGAAACGCCTCCGCCCCCTGTTTCTGGCCAAAGTACTGGAATAATGAACATATCCAGCAGCCATCCCATTAACAGCACCGACTCGCGAAAATTGACGCTGCTGCTCCATCATGGCTTCAAACCGGCCGGCTGGTCAGTCAAGAACACACTCCAACAGAAAGCACAATCAAATCCAGCGGTACCTGCAAAGAACGCACGACACACAGATACGAACGCACAGTACGAATCTGCTAAGCAGAACGAACTGCACGCCTGTACCCGAATGCCAAAGCCGTAACTAGCAAAAGCGGAACAGAGGGCGTCGCCATTGACTTTGGCCTTTCCCTTTATAGTGACGTCAAACGTGGATTACGTGCACGCGTTCAGGTCCGCAGGGAAATATCGTCCGCTGGTGTGTACAAGCCAGCGGGCCAAATGAAAAAACAGCCTTGTACGCCGGAAACAGCCCGTCGGACATTTCGAGCGAACATGTTTGGTCGTGAGTACTCGGCCTAACACTCACCTCCTAGACTGACAATGCAGCTGTCCAAAGGTGCCCCCTGTGCTCCTTCATCCAGGGTGGGGCCCCTGTAATACAGGAGGTGCGTTACTGATCAGATCACCAGGTGAAAACAAAGGGAAAAAGCCTAAAAAAAGAAAACGCATGCAGCCACTACATCCAATGATTGGTAAGCTGCAATATATAACATTTTTGTTTCAGGGTTTAATACCGCTTTAATATGTTTTGCAATGGTGCCCACTGGTTTGTATGTACTGCTGAACCTGTCATTTAATGGAGTTCAGAAAACCTAGATCAGCCTGTTAAGTAAGAGACCTGTACTCTTTTCACTTTCCCTGCATAGAACAGAAGACTACTGTCTGTGTTCAATGTGGAATAGAATGACTCTGGCTTTAGGGGGGCTACTGTTGGGTCACATTAAAGCAGCTACTTTGGAAAGGAAGAGCATTTTTTACCTATACAGTTGGATCTGTATTGGCTCAGCATTCATTGTGTGTAAGCTGCACAGCATGTCCTGTTCTTTTAGTTTACACAAGGAAATCTACTTGCATTGTACATGTGCTTTATCTCTAAAAAAAGGTGATGTAAAGTTGAAAGTCCTTATGTACTGTACATGTTTGTTCTAGGTTAGCGTCTTAAAGTATAAATTAATACTATTTGTAGGGAGTAATAAAAAATACTTATATAGTAAAGTTATTAAATCATTATACAGCTTTATTGATTACTCATATATATGGGTAATAATTAAAGCCGTTTAATAACTTTGATCACCACAAGATAAAAACACTACTTAAAGGGGTGTTCTAGCCTTTTTTTAAGTTTATTAAAAGTCAGCAGCTACAAAAAGTGTAGCTGCTGGCTTTTAATAAACAGACACTTACCTGCTCCACAGTTCCAGCGACGCGCCGGCCGGCGAGGGGGGGGGGCGAGGAGTGGAGCCCCTGGTGATCAAAGTTATTAAACGGCTTTAATTATTACCCATATCTTCATTCCTAGTGTGGGCACCCGGCAGTGACAGCTTTCGGCTTCACGGCCGGGCACCCACTGCGCATGCACGAGCGGCACTGTGCATGCGCGAGTAGCGCGGCGCCGTCCGATTGGACAGGTGCTCGCCTACAGGGAGGGGCTGCAATAAGGCGATTAAGCTAATCGCCTAACCAGCCCCTTGGTGGAAGGAGGAAGTGGGACAGAAAGTCCCACTTCTCCTGAAGCCCCCACTCCCCAAAAAAATTACATGCCAAATGTGGCATGTAAGGGGGCAAGGAGTGGGTTAAGCGGAAGTTCAATTTTTAGGTGGAACTCCTGGGCGCCCGCGATGTCGGCACCTGAAGACAATCTGACTCTCGGGTGGAGGCGCCTTGCGGCTTCACTTCCTGGTTCCCTACTGTGCATGCACGAGTCGCACTGCGCGATCCCATTGGTCCCTACTGTCTTCTGAGACCTGTGTGTCTCCCAGAAAACAGCGGGGGGGACGGAGTAGGCGCCGGACATGGCGTAGATCACTGCGTTGATCTATGCCTGGAAGTGGGAGCAAAACCTGGATTACGCAAGTATCTGCTCCCTTCTCCCCCCCTCCGGTGTCACATTTGGCACCTTTCAGGGGGAGGATTCCAAAAAGCGGAAGTTCCATTTTTGGGTGGAACTCCACTTTAATTTATATTTAATATTCAAGCATACTCACCCATCCATCCATGTCTCTGTGCTTTACTTTGCTGATAAATCACTTTGAAAAACACTCCTTATCATTTTTGATTGTGGCCACGATGAGCATGTAGCAATCACTTCCTGTAATCCATCTGCCCTTAGCTCAAGCATGCAGGCATGAGAGTGTGCTTGGCTGAGAAAACCCCTCCTCCTCTTCTCCCCTCTGAAGACTGCTGGGATGTATGACCTCTTTTGCCTAGGCCTGGAAACCAGGAAGTAAATGAAAAAAAAAAAAAAAACAAGTAAATATGATATACAGGTGATACTCGAAAAATTTGAATATCGTGCAAAATGTTCATTTATTTCATGAATGTAACTTAAAAGGTGAAACTATAATATGCGATAGACTCAGTACATGCAAAGCAAGATAGTTCAAGCCGTGATTTATCATAATTGTGATGATTATGACTTACAGCTCATGAAAATCCGAAATCTCAGAAAATCTGAATATTACATGCAATTAATCGAACAAGGATTGTACATAGAACAATATCGAACCTCTGAAAAGTAGAAGCATGCATATGTACTCAGTACTTGGTTTGGGCCCCTTTTGCAGCAATTACTGCCTCAATTCGGCGTGGCATGGAAGCTATGAGTCTGTGGCACTGCTGAGGTGTTATGGAAGCCCAGGATGCTTCAATAGCGGCCTTCAGCTCTTCTGTATTGTTCGGTCTCATGTCTCTCATCTTTCTCTTGGCAATGCCCCATAGATTCTCTATGGGGTTCAGGTCAGGCGAGTTTGCTGCCAATCAAGCACTGTAATCCCACGGTCATTGAACCAGGTTTTGGTGCTTTTGGCAGTGTGGAGAGGTGCCAAGTCCTGCTGGAAAATTAAGTCAGCATCCCCATAGAGCTTGTTTGCAGAAGGAAGTATGAAGCGATCCAAAATCTCCTGGTAGACGGCTGTGTTGACCCCGGACTTAATGAAGCGCAGTGGACAAACACCAGCAGATGACATGACTCCCCAAATCAACACAGACTGTGGAAACTTCACACTGGACTTCAAGCATCTTGCAGTGTGTGCCTCTCCATTCTTCGTCCATACTCCGGGTCCTTGGTTTCCAAATGAGATGCAAAATTTGCTCTCATCAGAAAAGAGGACTTTGGACCACTGAGCAACAGACCAGGTCTGTTTTTTTTTAGTCCAGATAAGACGCTTCTGACGTTTGTTGTTTAGGAGTGGCTTGACAAGAGGAATACGACATTTGAAGCCCATGTCCAGGATCCATCTGTGTGTGGTGGCTCTTGATGCACTGACTCCAGCCTCAGTCCACTCCTTGTGAAAGTCCCCAACACTTTTGAATGGCCTTTGCCTGACAATCCTCTCCAGGCTGCGGTCATCCCTGCTGCTTGTGCACCCTTTTCTTCCACACTTTTCCCTTCCACATAACTTTCTATTAATGTGCTTTGATACAGAACTTTGGGAACATCCAACTTCTTTTGCAATTACCATTTGAGGCTTTCCCTCCTTATGGAGGGTGTCAATGATGGTTTTCTGCACAACTGTCAGGTCAGCAGTCTTTCCCATTATTGTGATTCCTACTGAACCAGACTGAGAGACCATTTAAAGGCTCAGGAACCCTTTGCATGTGTTATTGCTTAATTAGCTGATTAGAGTGGGAATATTGCACCACAAAATTAAAATTGTATGAGATTGTGGATTTGGGGTTTTCATGAGCTGTAAGCCATAATCATCACAATTATGACAAATCACGACTTGAACTATAATGAGTCTTATCTCATATATTCGTTTCACCTTTTAAGTTGCATTAGTGAAATAAATGAACTTTTGCACGATATTCAAATTTTTCGAGTATCACCTATACTTCCCTATCTAATTAATAATGCTAGAAGTATAATGATTAAAAATAGGCAAAGTTAATTGAAAGCGTGAAGTACCACTTTAAGTGGATGAGAATGTAAGCCTTTTTTTTTTTTTACTCATTTCTACAAATTGCTTTTATCTGCCTTCCATGCCGCCTGCCCTACAGAAGAGGAAAAGCTCAGACCCTACTGGGAGACTTTCTGTCATCTGACCCCTAGGAGGTCTGATACTGCCAGATTGCAAATGCAAATGATGCTTGAGATCTGGAGCACTACTTGTTGTTTTCATGTTATTTAAAGCGGTGTTTCACCCTAAAAAACAAGTTTCTAGCATGCCATCAAGCATACTAGCGCAAGCTACAGTATGCCTTTCTTTTTTTTTTTTTGCGCTGTACTCCGTTTAATCCTGTAGTGAAGTTTCAGACTCCCCGCGGGGAATGGGCGTTCCTATGCACAGGGAAGATGATTGACGGCCGGCTATGGTGCGTCACGCTTCCCGAAGATAGCCGAAATAGGACTTGCCTCTTCACGGCGCTATACGGCGCCTGCGCACAGACATCGGAGCTGACTGCGCAGGCGCCATGAAGAGGCAAGTCCTATTTCGGATATCTTCGGGAAGCGTGACGCGCCATAGCCGGCCCGTCAATCATCTTCCCTGTGCATAGGAACGCCCATTCCCCGCGGGGAGTCTGAAACTTCACTACGGCAGTAAACTGTGAGTACGGCGCAAAAAAAAAAAAAATAAAGGCGTACTGTAGATCGCGCTAGTATGCTTGATGGCATGCTAGAAAAAAAAAATGTTTTTTTAGGGTGAACCCCCGCTTTAATACCACTTATACTGTGCATGTTGCTTTTTACAAATGTTTTATCTGCTCCATTTTATTATGTTCACTGTTTTACTCTCCTGTGTTCGGTCCTAACTCTACTCTGGCATTTTTACAGTTTAATATCAGACACCATGATTATGGACATCATTTCTGGATTCTTGGTGCTGCCAAATCGCCTTGCTATCCCCCTTGCACAAGATCTTCATCTAGCAGAGCTCCGTTCTCCACTCCCAAGGGTAACCAGTTATTGTGTTAATATTTTAGTCTTTCTACGTCACATTCAGTGGTATTCTCACAGCATCGTTTTGTTACTTTATGCCTGATTCATAGTTTATGTCTAAACCTTTCCTCTTCCCATATTTTTCTGGATTTTTCTAATGGAATTTATCAATCAGCACAAGTGCTATGGTCTATGGTCAATGTAATCACCCATTCAACTTTATTTCTCACTCAACAGTGAAAATAATTTAGGCACATTCTATAATTATTTCTGCCAGATGCCCGTTCTATACCACACATTTCGGTCATTATTACAATGTTTCTTTGGGATAAATGGGCTATTAGGATGCACAGTACTAGTATTTTCTCAGTATGATGTATATACAGTACGTATCTTGCTTCACAGAATTACAAATCCTTTAGCAGGTAAAAAGTCCATGGAAACAGCTACTGTTGGACTTTGCCTTTAAAACCACATATGTAAAAATTTACTGTGTTTGATAGCACACCAGGTCCCCTGGCATTTTCAGGCCAGTGACAACGTGTAAAAGAGGAAGTTCACATACCACCCAGGCCCCACAAATATTTAGCTTTTTACCCACACCTAGGTGTTATGCTGGGTTGTCCTCATTTACCATATTCACACACATGTGCATTGCCCTGCTGTAATCCACCGCCACATGCCAGGTCCAACGACAACATCTTCCTCTCTGATGTCATCAGGGGCCAACTGTCTCTACCAGGACCTTGCAGCCAGTCCCCTGATGACGTGCAGACAGATCTGCCCTCCTCTAGCTACTGTATGGAAGCCAATGCCTCCTGGAATATCTGATGTGGATTTTCCAGAAGGCTGCAGGAGCACAATATACTTTGTTCTTGCCTAGGAGAGAATGGAGGCAGGGAGCGGAGTGGTGTGGCAGAAAAAAAATTAAATAAAAACAATTGTTAGATTTTAAAAGTGTGGCAATCGTGCAAATTTATTTTTTGTAGTGAAGGTCCATTGTGGCTTGACGTTAAATTGAATAGAATGCCTTTGTATTATCTTAGTAATGTATAAAACCTCTATCCCATGAACCTCCCATACACTAGTAGAAGACAGTACTTAGTGCATTCCTTTATTCTGCTTACTCTTTTTTGCATTTTCTGATTTATTTTTTTCCATTCTTCTTTTCAGGGCATTGTGCGTATCCATCTTTTGGAAGCTCGTAGTCTGTCTCCGAAAGATTTTCAGATGGGAGGATTGCTAGCAGGAAAGTCTGATCCTTATGCCATACTGCGTGTAGGGACACAGGTCTTCACCAGCCGTACCATTAATGAGAACCTGAACCCTGTGTGGAATGAGATGTATGAGGTAGTCCTTTTATCACAACGTACTCATTATTCACTAACCATTTATTGATCTGGTGCAGATTTATAATGTAACATGGTCAGGTTTAAAAAGTCCATCAAGTTCAGTGAAATATAACTTCTGCCTGGAGCTCTGGGTAAATTACTAAATACACAGTAGAAATACATACTGTATATTTTTATCTATTATATTTACCTACCAAATGATTTTTAATTTTATTGAGCCTATCATGCAATACGTCTTCCTCTGCCAAACTACACAGCTAGGAAATACACTTTACCACTCATTGGACAGAGGTGATGATGCTCCTTTATTGGCCATCGAACAGGCGTGAGATGAAAAAGTGGTGTAGGATGCTGCCTTGCTTAACTGAGAAATATGTTTCACCTGCCCAAGTATGCACTGTGGCAATGTAGGTAAAAGACTTGCTTTACAGAATTACAAATCCTTTAGCAGGTGATTAAGGCAGGCCATAGATGATTAAATTTTCTTTCCTGCAACCAGGGGTTGGGGTGGCTATAGCCGCTGGCAATAATTGCATGCTGGTTGTACCCAAATAGATTGATGGATCCACTTGGGTACTATCAGTTTGCCCATAGATGGTTCGAATCTCTGCCAGCCTCTGCTAAACCGGCAGAGATTTGAATCATCTATGGCCAGCTTTAAATATATCTTATTTAACAGTTTTATCCATTTGCCTGAAATGTAACATATAAATTGTACTCTTTCTTATCATATTTCTTTGTTGCTTCCATGTGCAGGCAATAGTACATGAAGTACCTGGACAAGAGCTAGAAGTTGAGTTGTTTGATAAGGATCCTGATAAAGATGATTTCCTAGGACGGTAAGGGACACCATTTGCAACGTTTTTTTTTTGTAGTGTTTTCAACATTAGGTACGTATTTAGGAGAAAATTATTTCTTAATTTGCTGCCCTGCCAGGAGCATAGCAATAGTCCCAGATTGGCATAGTATTGGTTAAATTTGGGATTGCGGCCACACCACATTATTTTTTATGAAGAATTGGAATGTCAGATCAAAAACACCAGCATTCTATGTTTTTAATGAATAAGAAATCTACAAACCTTAAAGTAAGACACCTTGGATATTGAACACTTGCAGCAAATCAAAGGAGCAATTGTTCTTTAACAAGTGCTCTCCCTGTTAGGTCTAGATGCACAATGTGGTCTGTACGGAAAAGCTTTTGCGTCGCAATGTCCTATCATAAAATCAATTCACAAATAATGCCTTCATATTTTCACATGGTGGGCTTTCCCTTTCTGCTAACTGTCATGCTGTTTGTCACCCGCTAGTTCTACATTTCCAGTAGTACTTATATTGTTAAAGGATTTGTAGGGAATGACCTTCTTGTACCCTCCACCCTCTCCCTTTTAGATCATGTCCTAGTATTATTTTTTTTACCTGTTCCTGTACCAACAAATCACTTGTATTACTCTCTGTGACATTACTTGCACATTTTTGTAGAGCAGCTGCTGAATTTTAATTTCCTACTGATGTAGGCCCACCACCAAAACTACATTTTCCAAGAGCCTTTTTGCAACATAGTGTGTGGGCAAAGTCATGGAAATAAAGTGATTGTAAAGGCTAAAGGTGTTTTTAACACAAACTGTTAGACAGGAAAATGTGGTTGTTCGCAGGCTAGATAATGAGTTGCGTTGGCAATTTTGTTTGACATGTGTCGCCCCTCCACATGCTCTTTGCTGCCAGTGCCAGTTATAGCTGGGGGCAGTGACCATTTTTTTGTGCTAAAGGTGTTTTACCCTAATGCATGCTCTATATTAAGGTAAAAAACCTTGTGTCAGGGAAATGGCCGTAGAAGAAGTACTGGCAATCTTGCCAGTAGAAGAAATGGGCGCCATAGGCACATCATGTGACAGGTGGATCCTCCTCCTGCTGGCCTATAAAAGGCTGCCATGCCCCCCAGCCCCCCTCCCTAACCCTGCCTAACCCGAGTTCTGTATTGCTCAAGCGCTGCACTCAATTTTACTTCTTCTCTCTTCTGCTCTCATAAGCTTGGCTTAAAGGCTAAGTGCACTTTTTTTATATAAATTCCAATATAGCATTCATGTACTTTTTTTGCAAAATAAAGCTTTCCATGAAATCTACAGACATTTGCGTTACTGTCCTCCATCCATGATTCCAAATGTATCTATTGCTTCTGTCTTATGTCCTTACAGACTGTAGGTCATGACATAGGAAGGAGTTGACCAGATGACCTCATTGGCACACACCCATTATCAGCTGCACGTTTTTTAAATGAGATGCAATCAATCATTGATCACCCTTCTCACTAAATACACAATCAGATTGCATAGTGTATGGCCATCTTTATTCAAGTACATAGGAGGGAGTGGACATAAACACTCAGCTGTCAAGCCCCGTTCACAACTCTGCATAGTGGGAACTCGCATTCCCACATGCATGTTTTTTTTTTTTTAAAGCCCGCAATCATAGAAAAAAGGATGCAGTGGAAAGTAGCACTGGTTTATATAAAAAGCAATATGAGAAAACCTTCAGTTGTATAGCTGGTTGTTCTGGCACCAGACTTCTTCAGTAAAGGGTATGTGCCTGTATAAATCTACGCAGCTACCTGATGTTTCTATTAGTTTTGCAATTATGATGTATGGGCAGGTTTACTTGAATGGGGATTCAAAATGACCCTTGAATGGCAAACCTTTTATATAGCATAAGTAAGATCACGTCAGTTCATGCTAAATTATCTGTAGCAAAGTCCCGGGCCTCTTTAGGCCTAAAAGTTACCTCCAGAGTTAGGGAGCGCTGATATCCTTCAGTGTAGAGTGGGTTACAAGGCATGGTGGGTGTAATGCAAGATGAACAGGTGGGCGCCAGACACTTTTTGTATGCAAAGAGGGTTAGGGCCAGGACACCCTTAGATAGATGCAAAGATAATTAGCAGACTTCGAGACTTTTCTATAGGTAGATGACAGCTATACAGGTGAAGGCCTACAGCTGGACACCACTTCTCTATAGGTAGGACCGCTGTCTCCTCCTACGGCAACAATCCTGTAGCTGTTACTAACGGTAAAGGTATTCAAATATCTGCAACACGAACAGTTCTCTTTACCCCTCACTCACTCACGGTGGGTCTTCACTCAATGAGCTCCCAGTCTCTCTCACTAGACTTCAGATCCACTAGCCACTGGATCCCCTGAGCTCTTTCAGTTTAGCACTCAGTATCTTCCTTAAGTGTCACCCCCACTTCCCTGCTGGGTCCCTGGCTTGGCACTCGCAGATACTCTTCAAGCTTTACTCCTGCTAACACGCTAGGTCCCTGGCTTGGCACTCCACAAGCGTTACCTCTGCTGTCCCGCTGGGTCCCTGACTTGGCACTTGCTGAAGTTTTCCCACTTCTTCACCATCCCCGGCTGGCGAGCTCTTCTCTGGTACTGGCCTCAGCTCACACACTGTGATCTCCGGTAGCAATGTAGATGGTCCCTTAATGGCTACAGCTTCCCTTCTACCTCTGATCACAACTGGTTCCCCGGCCGGCAAGACAGTTACTTCTGGTTGGACTACAAGCCTGCAGTCCCAGCCCTACGTTGCTTCTCCCGCTTCTGGATAGGCCCTCAGACAGCCTAGCAGCCAGATGTCCCCAAGATAGGCCTTAGGTTTCTGGCCTAGCAGCCCAGGGCAACATAACACACGTCCACCCAGACAGCCGTCCAGGTGGCTCAGATCCCCCGATCACCTGACACCGAAATAAATAGGTTCTCCCAGCAGGCCAAGGGACCCAAGAAAGTCTCCCTATTGGCTGAGATACCCCATGCATTCCTAATCTGTCCTTGCAATGCCCTTGTCTTATCTAATGCCACCAGATACCCAGCCATCTAGCGACACAAGAGAGAAGTGCAGCAATTCCAGAATTGGGGCGAAATCAATTGCTCTTCTATCAATTGGCCAAGGCAACTATCACTTGGCAAATAAGTTTAATAACGACCCTGCCTAAACATCGGGGTGCTAATCCGAAGGGACAAACAAAAAAATGTTTCTCCTACGATAACAGAATGAAGGAATTCATGTAATTAATATGGTATTTGTTTGAAAAATAATTGCGTGACCAAGACCACGCATTTTCAGAAATTAAATACATTACAATAAAATACAACACATTACATCACTTCCAAATTTGTATTCTGCCATACGAGAGTTTTGCAACTTTCGTAACCTATTGGTTTTTGATATGCGGCTAGCATGCAAAAAAAAACAAAAAACGGACGATTATTCGTCCAATATTCTTTTTGTGTGTATGAGAAATAACTTTGGGCTAAGATGACTTCTACCTCAAAGGTCTGTGCACTGCAAATGGCTGCTGTGTTTGTGTGTGGTCATCTCTCTTATCTTTGATCAGCGAGTGAGTTCTTTTCACAAGCCAGTGACATGTGTACATGTTAGGAAACCGATTGTGTGATAGATTTCTGCAGTGTCTGTGTTTTTTTCCTTTGTAAACATTTGCTGTCATTTTATGTTAAACTTCCTGTCCTAAATTATGGCTTTCAGAAAAGATCTTTTGACGACACAAAGAACTAATTTAATATAATTTATTTAATACAAAGCACTGGTCTGCAGTAACATATCAACAGATTTCTGATATTTTTCCATTAGTCTAACCATCCTTTTTTTTGCTTATATCAGGTTGTGTCTAAATCTTTTATGCATAACAATGTTCTTTTGAATAGTGCTTGTTCAGATGCAGTTTTTGCAAGGTGTCAAAATGAACTGTAACATTTGCATTTATTTTTTTACATGTCCATGCACATTGAGGGGCCCTTTGAAATGAAAAGAAGTAAAAAAAGAAAGTGAATGTAAAATGTTGGTATCGACGTGTGTTAAAATGTGTACAAACTTATGTCAACACATTTCAACACTCATTAAAAGGATCCGAATATCTGTTTATAATTTTAAATAGCCACCAGCACCAGGAATAAAGCCAGGAGATTATAATTTACTTGCACCAATCTGCTTGCTTTAATCCTGGTGTGCTTGTATCTAGTCATAATTGTTGCATACGGTGCCTTCAATGCTGTGCACCTAATCCCTGTAAGAGCTATAATGTGGTTTGGACCCATTGATACATTAAACATGTTAAAACACACAACACCTGTTTACAACCTACCGTATGTGTGTTTTATTGTAACGGTTTTTGTGTTTTCGTGTGCATTCTGATGCGTTGACACACTTTTTACATGCACTTTCATGCATCTACAATGATATCAGTGGGCTTCTCAATGTGCACTATAGAGCAGAAGTGCTCAACCTGTGTCCCTTTAGAGCCCTCTGATGTGCCCCTCGACCTCAAACTGAATGCAGGAATTTTGGTGCGCTTTCAGAAAGTGCACCATAGCCAGAAGATATAATAGAAGTTTATGACAAAATGCAGCTAACCCGCAGGAATGCTGCAGGTGCACTGCACCTGTGGTGCTGGTAAACTGAGGTGCATTAGTGTGAAAACAGCCTTTATAGGGGGTTTAGGACAGTAAGGGCTCATTTGTATTTGCGGTTTGAAGGTGGTAAAATCCCATAGTTGAGACATGTTTTTACCGTGTTTCCCTGAAAATACGACCGGGTCTTATATTAGATTACCCGCTCCGAGTACTGCAGAGGAAGGGTCCGCAGACATAAGTGGGGAGGAGAGGATGAGAGAGAAGATCCGAGATCCCGCTGACATCAGCCCACTCCATACACTGAAGAGGAAGGGGCTGCAGACATCCTATTTTCAGGGGGAGGGCTTATATTGCAGCTCGCCCTGATAATCGCACGGAATATTACTTTCGGGGTAGGGCTTATTTTCGGGAGAAACACGGTATAACACACACACCCCCAACCACTGGTGTAGCTGCAGAGGTCACAATGGTGACCCTGCCCCATGTTCCAGGGGGCCAATGTGGCCTCTTTGTCATATTCTGTTTTACACTTGGACAAGGGGGGCAGCATATACAGGAACCGATCCTCTCCATTTTCCTCCTGCAACCGCTGAAAGCCGGCTTCTCCTCCTCTTCCTACAGCAGCTTCTGGAGGAAAATGTTCATTATGCTGTTCAAAATTTGAAATTATGAATAATTTAATTTCATTGTGGCCTGTTACCAGATCACTTAAGTGGCCCTCGCTCTTCAAAAGGTTGAGCGCCACTGCTATAGAGCATAGGTGTAAGGTGCCCGAAGAGGTGAGATGGTACATAAAGCCTGACAGTTTCACCGCTGTATGACAGGATTACAACAAACGAGACCTGGAAACATACAAAACTATAGCATGTTGTATTTGATACAGTTATGTTTACTTTTTTATGCTGATAAACTGCGTGTGTTTTTAGCTATGTTTTTAGCTATGACTAAGCACTAGTTTCAGTGCAAAACGCGTCAGCAGTTGGGTTTTATTTTACTTTGCTGTGACTTGTAGTGCTGTCCTTCTTTTAATAAAGGCTACAATTTGTTCAGAGTGTGGCTGTCCAGAGACAATTTTTGTTCCTGCTTTGCTAAGTGCATTGCCTGCACCTGAGTTGTCTGCAGCGGTGGATGTTCATTTGGGTTCCCACCTGGAGCGGCTATTCCCTTTCCCCAAACTGCGTGTGTTATCGGACTGAGCTCTGGCAGTTGAAAAGACAGCAACTGTTAGAAAAGCATTAGAGAGGCTTTAAAAGACTAACAGGAATCCTCACACAAAGTAAAGCCAAATATAGGAATGAATATAAATATTTCTTAGGTAAACTTGTAGAATTAAATTAAAGGGCTTGTAAATAACAAATGTTTACTTTTTTTTAAATAACAAGCATGTTATACTTACCTCCACTGTGCAGTTCGTTTTGCACAGAGTGGCCCTGATCCTCGTCTTCTGAGGCCCCTCAGCCGCTGTCTCTGGTCCTTCCCGCAAGAACTCGCCACGCTCATGCGAGTGAGCGAGCGAGCATTGTGTGGAGTCCTTGCGGGTGCGCTCCCGTGATACAGCGAGCTGCCATAGCCGCTCGCTGTATCACTCTGCCCCGTCCCTCTGCGCACTGCGTCATTGGATATGATTGACAGCAGCGCCAGCAGCTGGATGTACCTGGATATTTGTATGTCTGGTGTACATTTCATCTGTCCATCAAATGTTTTTTGTTCCCTTGACAGTTGTACTGAAGTACTTTGGGCCTGAAATTTAAATTAGTGAAAACATTTTGAAATGCTGAAACAACAAAAAGATGTGCCTAATTTTTCATCGTGCTTTTAACACAAGTCATACAAGACAGCATAACCATATAGATTTTGTATTTATAAATATAAATATATATATAATATATAAAACTGCTAGGTGTTGTCAATTTTTACTTTGTAACTACATTTTCTCCCGGTCTCAGGATGAAGTTGGATCTTGGTGAAGTGAAGAAAGTTCAAGTCTTGGACAAGGTACAGTGTAATATATTCAGGGCTTTTTCACACAAGCCTGCATGCTAAATGTAAAGCACTGTTTACCTTTTTTATCTATTATTGAAATGTTACAAAATTGCATTTAATTTATCTGTGTGCAAGAGATGCAAAATGCAAAGACTTGATGCGAGGTGCAGTGTGTTGCAGAAAAATGCAGCATTCCTACATTGCAGGGTGGATAAAAATCAATGATTTTTTTTAAATAAAACAAAAAAATCATATTTTTTTGTATTATTCAAATCAGATTTACTTGATTTTTATCAAATTTATTTTACTTAAACGCTTTTGGAGTAAAAATCTAAAGATATTTTTTTATTTTTATTTAAGATACATAAATAATTTCGTTTATTCAGCAGGAAATTGAGCTTACTGTATTTTCTGGCATATATTATACGACCTTTTACACTTAAAAAAATGGTCAAAAAGCAGGGGTCGTCTTATACGCCAGGTCAGCTGCTCAGATGCCTGCTGGATGTGCGGTAATACTGTATGTAGCTTCGGCTACATACAGTATATACCGCTAAGCCAATCCCGGTGAGCGATGTATTCAAATGAATACAGAGCCTGCTCGGATTGGAGTAACAACCTCTGCCAATCTGAGCAGGCTACATACAGTAGCCTGCTTGGATTGGCTTTGAGAGTCAGAGAGACGTGGGCTGATGATGTTACAGCCTCTGCCAATCCAAGCAGGCTTTGAATTCATCAATACAATACATCGTTCGCCATGATTGGCTCCAGCTCCAGCAAGAATGAAGAAGAATATGGCTCCAGAAGGAAGAAATATAAAGCGTCGGAAGCCTTGGAAGGGGGGTCGTCTTATACGGTGAGTACAGGCAAAAAATCTTAAAAAATATTAAAATTAGGGGGTCGTCTTATACGCCTGGTCGCCTAATACACCGGCAAATACGGTAGTTATGTAGCATGATGCTGTATATTCTGCAATATTTACATTTTTGGTAGGCTCATTCAATGAATCCAAGCTCGGCATGCACTGCATTGATGCATTCACACAATTTCACAGTAACCATGACATAAAACAAAGTTCAGGAATATTCCTTTATCTCATTGTTTTGCAGATCTACTACAAACTGTATGATTGAATCGGTTCTGATATCGCTGTTTTCCTAACCTGACAGCTTATTATTCTAAATAGGAAATCTTAAAGGGGTTGTAAAAATCCTAAATAGCTTCCTTTACCTTAGTGCAGTCCTCCTTCACTTACCTCATCCTTCGAGTTTGCTTTTAAATGTCCTTATTTTTTCTGAGAAATCCTCACTTCCTGTTCTTCTGTCTGTAAATACACACAGTAATGTGAGGCTTTCTCCCTGGTGTGGAGTGTCATGCTCGCCCCCTTTCCTTGAGGGGGCGAGCAGGAGAGTGAGGACTCTCTCTACGTTGCAGATAGAGAAAGGAGCTGTGTGTTAGTGGGCGTCCTGACTCTCCTGCTCGCCCCCTCAAGGGAGGGGGCTAGCACGACACTCCACACCAGGGAGAAAGCCTTGCATTACTGTGTGGAGTTACAGACGGAAGAACAGGAAGTGAGGATTTCTCAGAAGAAATAAGGACATTTAAAAGCAAAATCGAAGGATGAGGTAAGTGAAGGAGGACTGCACTAAGGTAAAGAAAGCTATTTAGGGGGAAAAAAAATTATCCTTACAACCCCTTTAATTTTGTTTGCGAACAATAAAGATTCTAACTACCAGCAATAATGAATCCTTACATTAAAAGAGCACCTATCATTTCAGATCCATCATGGCAGCTCCTGTTAGCGGGCATCCACTTACCTGCTGCTGCCACGTCCCTCACCTTGTTGTGTCACTGCCCCATTACCAGCCGTCCCATTAAAGTGAATGGGACTGTCGGTGAGTCAACAGCGGGTCAGAGGAGGAGCCACTGCAGGATAGAGATGACAGCTGCTCTTTTAAAAATGTTGATCTAAATCGAGTTGATTTAAATCCAGTCTTTTTACTAGTGATTTATATCATCCATTAAATTGACTTGATTGAAGTAAAATCCACCCTGCATTTTTGTAACGCAACATATTGCAACCACCTCAGTACAGTGTTGTGGTATAGATAGGGTATGTTAAAAACAATTGTTTTCTGTGTGCCCTTGATTTGATCTTGTGTTGATCTGTTCAGAATAAGCCCTTTCAGTAAATGGAAGGTATTACTACTACTGTGTGTAATGTCTGACTGCTTTCCCTCATCTTTTTTAGTGCTTCACATTGAACGGTGCAAAGAGTGGGAGTATCCATCTTCGACTGGAGTGGCTCACTCTCCAGTCCAATGCTTCCCAGCTGGAGCAGGTAAAGAACATACCATCTGTATTATGTTATCCCTCTCTGGCAGGTTGAGTTTTTGTATTTGTATACAGCAGGGATCCTCAAACTACTGCCCTTCAGCTGCTGTAGAACTACACATCCCATGAGGCATTGTAACACACTGACATTCACAGACATGACTAGGCATGATGGGAATTGTAGTTCCTGAACAACTGGAGGGCCATAGTTTGAAGACCCATGGTATACAGTGTCTCATAGAAGCCTTAGTAGCATGCCTTTGTTATGTTCTTTCACCTCCTGCAGCCATATCAATGGGGTATTACTGAGATTGCAGCAGAATAGTGGGACTTCAAGATGAGATATGCAAAGCTAGGATCTTTGGTAATAGAGATTTTGGTCTCTCTGTTCCCTCAGAGATATAAGATGCCAGTAGAAATAGTATACATGATCTTTTTTTTTTTTTATCAAAAAGTATACATGATCTTTAAGACTTGGTCTGTAACTGTTTATTGAGCTAAGGCTCACCATTCATGAGAAAATATAATTCAATACTAAATGATTAGTCCATTATAGTATTTCTTGATCCCTAACATGCAATTCAGCTGCTTAATTCAGATCAAAAAGTGGAGCATCTCTGCTGTATTTGCAATTTGCTTGAACACCCCCTTGCAAAGGGGCCAATCCTTGCCACTGACTGAGTAAAGGGGAAGGAAGCACCTTTAGTCTGTCAGCCAGGACTTAAAGAGTCAAAAAGTGTAGCTGCTGACTTTTAATAATCAGACACTCACCTGTCCCAAGGGGCAGCGATGCAGGCGTACGAAGCCTCACTCCTCTCCCCCTCCTCTCCAAATGTGGCATGTCAGGGGGTCACCTGCACTTAAAGCGGAAGTTCAATTTTTGGGTGGAACTCCGCTTTAATGTGGTTGGTCCTGGAAGGACTGCAGCCACGTAAATACTTCACTGACGATTGTTTTTTGAAAATCATCTGCTAGTTTGTCACCTGCTAAACTCAAGATGGTAGTGCTGGCCTTGTGATCTCCTCCAGTGTGATCTGGGTTGTTGTTGAATACGTTCATGTACATGGCCAGCTTTAGAGTCATATATAAAAGCTCGACTTTAAAAGCATTATAAACCTTCCTATCTGCACATTGTGTTTTTCACCTGCATAAGATGTGCAATGATCGTGTAGTTTCATGATTTCATTAGTTATCTTTTAAACGCAGCCTTTGGTAGAGGAGTTTTAAAATCCAGTATCTGCAATTTCTGTTTTGAGGCATGGCACTGCACAGGTTACATAGTTACATAGTAGGTGAGGTTGAAAAAAAGACACAAGTCCATCAAGTCCAACCTATGTGTGTATAATGCACAATCTCTGCATGTAGCCTGAGATCAGAACTTCCTGTTAAGAAACTAAATATTCCACAATCCCTGGGTCTCAGTCGAGCACTTGTGCAGGTGAAAGCCACAGATTATTTAGATCTGAGACAGACACAAGTTGGCAGACCAATGAAGAAAAGAGATGTGTATGATCACATTGGCACTCTCACATTTGTTGTGCAATGCAGAGTAATGGCAAGGCATGCATTGGCAGACCATTGGATACATTGGATACTGTGTAACCAAGAACCACACATTACCTGTCCCTTTAGCAAAGAGGGACAAGCTAGTTGAATAAATACATGGACATAGGTGAATCGATCAGCCATGACACTACATATGACCTTATTACCTTCATTATTTACTTTTTTCAGATGATAAATTTGAATAAAACAATATCTACAAAGGCCAATGAACCATCTTCTGCTATTCTCATTGTCTACTTGGATCGGGCAGATGACCTACCTGTAAGTACCTATGTACAGTATCTAGGCAGAGTCCACTGATAAGAGAAATACATTATTTAGTATAAGTACATTTTACTTCTTCTGTCTGTCAGTTCTACAAGATATTATTGTACTGTGTATACTTTCATAAATTTTCTAGGGATTGTTCAGGGAAGTTGGAGCAAAAGAGCAATTTATCACGTTTCATCTTTCATTCATTAGGAATTGGATACAGCCTGATTATTTTTACTGCCAGTTTATCATCTGCTCTATAAATCAGCCCCACCGCCTGTTCTAAAGCTACAAAGTGGTTTCAACAAATTTGGTGGAATTCAGAAATATCTTTATTAAACTTTTAAGATGAACGACTAAGCAACCCAAAATCTATCTAGGCAGTTATGGTTTTTGTTTCATCTGTCTTGTTTGATTCATTCTGTGGCAGTGTTCACTACAGTAAGCCAACAGAGTCACATCTAGATCTTCTGTTTCCATAAAACTTATATTCTTGGCATTCCACAGGTTGTGTACAAGCTGCCCACACATTTTTCACAGTACTTCTATGAGATCTTGATTTACATCTTCTTGATTAATCTACCTTTCACGTGAATTTAATTGACAATTTTCCAAATACAGTATATAAAGTAGCTATAACTGAATAGTTGGTTTACTAAAGCAGACCAAGACAAGGCTATAGTTATAGGCAGTTACCTTATTTTAAATACAACATTAGTTTCCCCCTTTTTATCACTTCAACACAGTGTTGCTCATCCACAGTTGCAGGAAACATGATCAACCAATTCATCTATCAACACAGACCGTGATAGCTCCCCTACAGGGCTATTGTGTTCTCATGGCGCGCGGGGGGGGGGGGGGCGGATTGGGGTGTTGCAGGGAGTGCTCCCTACCAGTAGAATGGGAGAACACAGTGATTATTCCTATTGGCTATAGCCGATGGCAATAATTGCATGCAAGAAATCCGACATGCTGGTTGTACGGTCGATCAGTGGACTTGGGTACAATCAGCTTGCCCATAAGTAGATCGAATCTTGGCCGGTCCCTGCTGAACTGGCTGCGATTCAAACCATCTATGGCTGGCTTTACTGCATGTTTGCACACCAGTGACAGCTGCATTGCATTTCTTAGGTTGGGTTTTGCTAAAAAAACGTAGACCATGCCTGCATAATGTGTCTTTTCAAACCACCACTTGAATTATCTATTGGAATCCTGTGTGACAGGGTGTCCATGCAGGAGCACAACTGCCAGACAGAGACATAAATGTGTTGCAACAGCAAATACATAAACCAGAAAAAAAAATTGCAGGATCGCTGTATTTTAGTGAAAGCCGCAGATTTTAAATGATTGAAAATGACTAGAAATGGCTTTAACATGCAGAAGCTTTAATGATATTTTAGTGATTAGGTTTACATATACATTAACTTGGTGAGGGAGCAGACACTGTTCCAGTCTATTCAAACTGTATAATCCGATTTTAAGTGGACATGCCTTAAGTAGTATGTGTGGAATGGCAATTTAAAACAATCATAAACTTTAAAGGATTCCATTTTTAGAAAGTGTATATTAGTCATGGCTGATTATGAAAAATGTACATTATGTTAAAAATGAGTATTATAGCCATGTGGAACAAATATTAACAATGTTTAATCTTTGTGTCCTAGCTGTGTCTGCATTTACTGGTTTCAGTGCTGTGCTTCAGTTAACTCCCAACATGTTTTGAGTCATCATAGGCTTTATATTTTTAAATACAAAAAGAGGCAGATTGAAAAGCTACTTGAAAATATAATTTTGTGCAGTTTGAATATGCCAGTAGCAGTGCACGCATGGTACTTTGATCTTCTCCAACACGTTTTATGTATCATCCTTCTTATTTATTATTATAATACAGGCTTTATATAGTGCCAACAGTTTGTGCAGTGTTTAACAAAAAAAGTGAAATAGTACGGTCACAACACAAATCAATAAAAGAGGGTTAAGAGGGCCCTATTTGTCAGAGCTTACAATCTAAAAGGAAGGGACACGTGATACAAAAGGTAATAATTGTGAGGACTGAGCTGATGTAGGAAATAAAAGTACAGTAATTAGGTAGAAGCAGGATAGGCTTCCATTAAGAGATGAATTTTCAGGGATCGCCTAAACATGCGGAGTAGGAGATAGCTGGAAAGATTGCGGTAGGCCATAGGTGGCAAACACAAGGCCCGCGGTGGCAAATCATGTGGCCCTCGCACCTCTCCTGCAGCTGCAGAAGAGCTCCAGCCCTCCTCTGGTACTCCTCAAGACCCTTACTTGCTTTCAAGTAATGCATCCAGATTCTTCCCAGCAGCAGCATAAGGAAAGGGGGGTACACTGTGATGTAAGGGAGAGTGGGGGACTCACTTTTTTTTTTCAATTTCGTTGAGAACAGTAAACATTATAAATAGAGAGGGTGAACCCAATAATGGGGGCACACACAGCAATAAAACCCAGACAGGTGTACTAATTACTTTCCACCCTATCCAAAACTACAAAAGTTTTGCTTTTAGTTATATTTTAGGCGGGGACAGCTAGTGTAAAGGTAGGAGGGGAATTTTCAATCGAGGGGAGGGATAACAGGGGATTGAATTACTAACTTTGTGGTGTCATTAATAAGAATGGACAACATTTTAACAATTTTATAGAGTTTTTTACTGTCAAGCACCTTCAACTAGTCTAGGGCTTGCTGTCTCCCATTTACAGTGTAGATGCAGGCGATAATCGCTAACGGTGCTCAAAATCTGCAGAATTACTGATTATCGAACCATGTATGGCAGGTCTTGGGCTAGGCATTAACCTCCCTGGCGGTATGATTCTTTCAGAAAAAACATGCTGAAAGCGGTACCATTATTTGCAAGGAAATTTGGCGTTTTATATTGTAGGCCTGTAATTTTTAGAAATAACTCACTTAAATCTGACCAAACAAGATTCTAATAGGCATCCCGGGTATGACATTTTTTTAAAAACAAAATTATAAATTATAATATAATAAATAACTATAAATAATTATAACAAATAATAATATAATTATAATAAAAATTATTCAATAATGTAATCAAATCAAAATCACTGAAATTTGCTCAGTTGCAGAATTGTCGCTGTCATTACTTTTATTTTTTTATGACGAATTTCCCCACAAATCGCTATCGCACAATTCTGCAAGTGATTATAATTTATTATCGCTGTTTTCTAGCTGATCTAAAACTATTTTTGACATAAAGGGACACTTTTGGTTGCTATGGACAATCTACAGTTTGCAGGGGGAAAAAAAGGTTTTTTATTATATAAAATGACATGCAGGACACTGGGCAGACCACTAGGGACAAGGGGGTGTGTTTTTTTTACATACAGTACTGTAATCTATAAGATTACAGTATACTGTTTGTATTGTGTTTGTTTACTTTTTTAAATTTGGCGCCGTTCTCCGTCCCCGTGCGTCGTAACGTCGCAGGGAACGGAGATCGGCGGCACAGGAGGACGCTGTGTGAATCGAGCGAGGTCCCGCTCGCTCACACAGCGCGGTGGCATCGCTGGATCCAGGGACAAGGTAAGTAAACACTCCCTGTACATCCAGCGAGGCGAGCCCGAGTCTGACTCGGGGTTACCGATCCTAGCCCAAAAATCTCACCCCGAGTCAGACTCGGGAACACCGCCCAGGAGGTTAATAGGCATATGGCTTACTAATAATACCAGGGTGATGAGGCACCTCTTTGTCCTCAATAGCACTGTCAGAACCAGCTACTGCCTACCCCACTTGACCAGAAGGTAAATATGTCATGAGTGCAGTGACAGTCTTGTTTCCGATTCTTCACAGTAAAATCTTCTGAGCTCAGATTTTCCAGTATATTGGAAAATGCCTGTATGGAATAATGGATTCCTCTGACTTTACAGTAATAGAAGCTTGTAATGACTGATTTGGGTATTCCAACAATCCCATTCTTCGCAGTCAATGTTTAAATGTAATCCTTTGTAGCTCTTGGACCAATTAATGACGACCCTTAAAATTTGTTCATGTGGCCATCTATAGTCGCATGGCAGGTCAGAGAAGGGCATATCTCCAAAAATAACTACTCAAGATTAGAGATCTGCTTGTCAAACACAAAATACAGGAGTAGATTCAGTAAAACTGCAGCACTTAGAACTCGGTGTAGCTCTGCATAGTAGCCAATCAGCTTCTAACTTCAGCTTGTTCATTAAGCTTTGACTCAGGGGTAGAACTGTAGGGGTCGCAAGGGTCTTGATCGCGACCCAGCCCCGTGCTGCAAGGGGCCCACTCAGCTCCCCATCATGTTTGTCTATACCTGTGCCTGAGCCAAAGCTGGTAGGCGCTGGCATTCCTAGGTACCGATGACTGCTTGCTTCTTGACATCATGGATACAGCTAGCACCAGGCTGAAAAGGAGGGCTGGCAGGGCGGCATATAGGAGAACCGATCTCCTGCATTCTCCTACTGGCTCTTGCAGGGCTTTCAGTGGCTGAGGGGGTGGGACCGGTTCTTCTCTATGCCGAAACACCAGCCCTCCTATCCAGCCTGGTGCTAGCTGTATCCACGATGTTGACGAGACTTGCAGTCATCCGTGCAGTCGCCTGGTAAGCCACTAACACAATCTATGTGTCTATATAATATTTACTTTTTAAACTAGCTTGAGTGATTTATTTTATTTTGTCAAGTGTTCATTCCTGCATTGATTGCAGTAATTTCCCCGCTCATATTCCACTGTACATTTGCTCAAGGGGCACAACATAATTTTTATAATTTCTTCTTCCTGTCTTTAGCTTAAAAAGTCATTAAAGCAACCAAACCCCGTGGTGCAGATTTCCATACAAGATGTGACCCAGGAGAGCAGGGTGAGTGATGGACAGAGTGGGATGTGTAGTTTATGTTGTTTCTTATTTATTTTTCTTCATTCCTTTACGTTTTATTGCATGCACTTCTAAACCTAAAATTTGCAATCTAATAGGGGATGAGAAATTGCTGTGATTGGAGTTCAGCAAACAGGTTTCCACCTCCTCACCCGAGCGCTGAAATAAAAAAAATTAAAAATTTTTTACTTACAAACATTTTCCATTTTTAGTTGTAAACCCCGCTTGGTCATTTTCACCTACAGGTAAGTCTATAATAAGGTTTACCTGTAGGTAAAAATGTAAATCTCCTAAACCAGCACTGTTTAGGAGATATTCAGGTGACATCACTGGCGCATATCCAGGGCTCACCGGTGACATTACAGCACTGGAGGGCTTCGTTCCAAGATGAGTATTTCATAATGTGCTAGTATGCGATGCACAATAACACATTATGCCATTACCTTGCAGGGTTTTTTTTTTTTTTTTTTTAAACATCCACTGTTTACAACCGCTTTAATGAACCAACGAAAACTTTTATTTCAAATTAGCTTTGTATCAGAATCATAATTGTAGTGCAATTTTAAACAGGACAAATTCGAAGAATAACATTTCTACTTTTATCTACTGTAGCAACATTTTTTTTTTAACTAACACTGATCAAATTCGAAAAAAAATCTGTTTTCATTACGTTTTTTTGATACAGATTGCATAACAATAAAATAATTTTTGCAAGTGAATATCTGGAAATGAAAACTTTTTCCCTAAAAAATTACATACAGTATATATCACTTTGTTACCTTAAAGGGGTTGTAAAAGGTAAAAAAAAATTCCCCTAAATAGCTTCCTTTACCTTACAGTAGTTCAGTCCTCCACTTACGGAATCCTTTTATTTTGCCTTTAAATGTCCTTATTTCTTCTGAGAAATCCTCACTTCCTGTTCTTCTGTCTAACTCCACACCGTAATGCGAGACTTTCTCCCTGGTGTGGAGTGTCGTGCTTGCCCCCTCCCTTGGACTACGGGAGAGTCAGGACGCTCTCTACGTTGCAGATAGAGAAAGGAGCTGAGTGTTAGTGGACGTCCTGACTCTCGTGTAGTCCAAGGAAGGGGGCAAGCACGACACTCCACACCAGGGAAAAAGTCTTGCATTACTGTGTGAAGTTACAGACAGAAGAACAGGAAGTGAGGATTTCTCAGAAGAAATAAGGACATTTAAAAGCAAAATGGAAGGATGAGGTAAGTGAAGGAGGACTGCACTAAGGTAAAGGAAGCTATTTAGGAAAGAAAAAGTGTACCTTTACAACCCCTTTAAGTAATGACAAAGTAATGCTATAGTGGGTGTACAGGTGTAAGAGCTGAAGTTGTTAATGGTCGGATTATATCCTGCAGCAAGAACTTGGGGGGTTGATTTACTATCACTGATTTACTGTTCACTCTGTAAGGCCCCGTACACACGTCCGAGGAACTCGACGTGCCAAACACATCGAGTTCCTCGTCGAGTTCAGTGTGGAAGCTCCTCGGCGGGCCGACTTTCCTCATTGAACAACGAGGAAATGGAGAACATGTTCTCTTTTCGGCCCGACGAGTTCCTCGTCGGTTTCCTCGCTGAAAAGTGTACACACGACTGAGTTTCTCGGCAGAATCCAGCTCCGACCGAGTTTCTGGCTGAATTCTGCCGAGAAACTCGGTCGTGTGTACGGGGCCTTAGGCTCCATTCACACTAATGCGTTTTTTGATGCATTTTGCAGAAATGCAGGGACATTTTTTAACATGGTTTCCTATGGAACATGTTCACATCAATGCTTTTTTGTCCCTCTGCGGTTTCCCCGAAAAAAACAACGTTTTGCATGTAATAGAATTCAATGGACCCGCATCCAAAACGCAAGTACCGCGTTTTTGCCGCGATTTGCGTTTTTCTTTAACCGGTTTATAGCTGGTTATTAAAGGAAATTTTGTAAAAAAAATAAAGATTGATGGCAAAAAAAAAACGCAAATCGTGGTAAAAACGCACGTCAAAAAATGCAGCAAGCACCGCAAAAACGCTCAAAAGCAACATGCATAGGTGTGAATCGAGCCTAAGGGGAAGTTGGACTTTGCAAGGGAACTTTCCCTAGAGCTTGATGAATGTGGTGACATTTCACTTTGGCAAGAATAACGATTGGTTATCCTTGCCAAAGTGAGATTTCACCACATTCATCAGGCTCTGGAGAAAATGACCTTGCAAAGTGCAAGAAAAAATGTAAAGAAATATCTAAAAAAAACTAATTTTGTCAAGACGTGATTGGATGATTGATGTTAGCAGAGTTTCACCTCATTCACTAAGGCCCCTTTCACATTGAGGAGTTTTTCAGGCGGTACAGCGCTAAAAATAGCGCTGCTATACTGCCTGAAAAACTCCTGCCCAGCTACCTCAATGTGAAAGCCGGAGGGCTTTCACACTGAGGCGATGTGCTGGCGGGAGACAAAAAAATCTCCTGTCAGCAGCATCTTTGGAGCGGTGAGAGGAGCGGCGTGTATACCGCTCCTTCACCGCTCCTTCCCATTGAAAACAATGGGAAACCGCGGCAATACCGCCCGCAATGCGCCTCTATAGAGGCACATTGCGGGCGGTATTAACACTTTATCGGCTGCTAGCGGGGGTTAATACCGCACCGCTAGCGACCGATTCCCGCGGCAATCTCGGCGGTATAGCGCCGCTATTTTTAGCGGAGATATACCGCCACCGCGGCTACAGGTCCAATGTGAAAGGGGCCTAAGTTTGGTGGAAAATTCCCTTTGTCAAGTGAAACTTCCCCTGTAAAGTGAACAATCGATATGCCCTTAATAAACCTTTTTGTGTCCAAGCATTTTTAAGTACAAAAGAAGTTTAGATAAAAATTAGTTTTTTCTTTATCTGACATAACTCAAGCACTGTGACTGAATTCACTCGGGTACATTCTTTATTTGTTTCTTTGTCTCCTTCTTGCTCTCTCTCTCTCACTGTACTATCTGTCTGATTGGCACACCTTAAAAGTATGTGTTTTTTTACAGCCTGTGTACAATACCAACTGCCCTGTGTGGGAGCAACCATTCCGTTTCTTTCTGCGTAATCCAAACTTACTGGACCTAGACATACAGGTTAGTTAGCAGATTTATGGTCAGATAATATTACTTCCAGATTTAATGCTGGTGCATACAATAAAACAAGTGTTCTTTCCCAGGTAAAGGATGATGATCGTCAGCAAACCCTAGGCACTTTGTCAGTTCCGCTGAACCGAATCCTTTGTGCTGACCACTTGACATTAGACCAGTGGTTCCAGCTGGACAACTCTGGACTGAAGAGCAGGATCTATATGAAGCTTGTCATGAGGGTAATGTTAAGCTATAGCTGATGTAAAAATCAGAATCCTTTTGTTTGATTGTCAGTATTATTCTATTTAACCCCCATTGTCATGACGGAGTATATAATAAAACAAAGCTTGTTGTGTAGACTATTGATTTACTACTACAGTGAAAATGTAAACCTAAATGTTAAATTGGTGACAAGTTTTTTGGATTAAGTATTTCACTGTAGAAAACAAAATGATTCCATTGTCAACAAGAAGACACAGATCATTTTCCCAGTGAACATAAAACTTGAGCAATTTCTTTATTTTAGCTCTGTTTTATAAAGATAAAAGTAAGGCTATGGGGGTTATTTACGAAGGGAAAATCCACTTTGCACTACAAGTGCAAACTACAAATGCAAAATGCACTTGGAAGTGCAGTCGCTGTAGATCTGAGGGGGGCATGCAAGGAAAATAAAAAACAGCTTTCTATCTTGCACATGATTGGATGATAAAATCAGCAGAGCTTCCCCTCATTTCAGATCTACCCCTCAGATTTACAGCGAATGCACTTCCAAGTGCACTTTCAGTGCAATTTCAAGTGCACTTTGCACTTGTGGTTTGCACTTGTAGTGCAAAATGGATTTGCCTTTTCGTAAATAACTCCCTATGTCTTAAGCCTTGTACACACGATCGGATTTTCTGACAACAAAATGTGTGATGGCAGGGTTTTTTCGGAAAATCCGACCGTTTGTATGCTCCATCGGACAATTTTTGTCGGATTTTCTGACAAGCAATGTTGGATAGCGTGCTTTAAAATTTTTCGACAACAAATGTGTGATGTCGGATTATCTGATCCTGTGTACACAAGTCCGTCGTAAAGAAAAAAAAAAAGTACAAACACGCATGCTCAGAAGCAATGCTAACCATAGCACAACATTAGCAGAAGTTGCCCAAAGGGTGGCGCTAAAGAGCTGAAAAACCACGTAGTTTCCTATTTGTTGGCTGATAAAGTTTTGCCATCTGTATGCAGAACAAGTTCACGGCCAACACCCTTCGGACAAAAGTCCTACGCTTTGTCTGACGGAAATCCGATCTGTGCGTATGCTGGGGATCGTTTCAGCACCCACCTTTTTTCCTCAAGCCATTTTTCAAAGTTCAGGTCCGTGTGCGATTGGAATATTGACTAGACCCTTTGGACAACTTCTGCTAATGTTGTGCATCGCACATTTGTTGTCTGAAAATTTGAAGGCGTGCTATTCAACATTTGTTGTTGGAAAATCCGACAACAATTGTCAGATGGAGCATACCAACGGTCGGATTTTCCGACAAAACCCTACCATTACACAATTCCAGACGGAAAATCTGATCGTGTGTACGAGGCTTAACAGGCCAGATTTTAGGTATTACCTTGGGGAGATGCAGACTAGAATACTGCAATCATTGAGCAGCAAATTATATCACCTGTGATGTATTTCAGTTATCCTACCACTGCCTTACAGGGTCCTAGAGGTAGCGTGTACATATATGCCATATAGTCTTTTGTCTAATACTTTCAATAAAAATGGAAAAATCGATATTTTAACAATAAAAACAGCAAGTAGGAGGTCATTTGTTATACATGTAAGTTTGAGAAAACTTACATGTATGACCTGATCTATAGCAATCTGACTATGTGCACAGACAATCTCATTATCCATAGCATAAAGTTGTTGTTTTTTTATTTATTTTTTAATCTTTAGATTTTGTATTTGGATCCAAATATATCTGTGATCGCAAAACCTGACACAGTTGATCTGGAGGAAGCATCTTTTGGATCCAGTGTTGACCGGCCCCCCCGACCCAGCAAAACTTCTCTTCCTGAGAGCTTTGCTACAGAGGTAAGTCAACATGTCTGTTTGCTATGGCTAAAGATCCATCTAAAGCTGGCCATACACAGTTAGAAAATCTTTAGAGAAAAACTGTTGGATTTTGAAAGCTCTGTCGAATGTGCAGCGGGTTTGCATTTGAACACAGGCATGCACTGTAGATTTGTTCGAACTATTTGCAATCAATTTCACTACTAATGTTTTGAAAATTGTTTCAGTGCAAAAATCTGACATATTGGTAACATTTTTGGCATAAACTCCACCCATGTTACGGCGCCGGCCAAATAGAATACTCCTAAACTTCCCTCCTGGCGGGGTACGTATAGGAAATTAAAGCGGATCTCCCGCAGCCATTCATTTTTTTTTGGCATTAAATTATTTAAAGCGGTTCTAAAGTGGAGTCCCGCTGATCGGAACCCTCCCCCCCTCCGGTGTCACATTTGACACCTTTCAGGGGGGAGGGGGGTGCAGATACCTGTCTAAAGACAGGTATTTGCACCCACTTCCGGCCACACGCTACGGGCAAGAGACGGGTTTTTCTGACTTCCCGTCTGTCGCCCGTTGTGTGCTGGGAACACTCGGCTCCCAGCACACAGCGTGTGAGCCAATCGGCGGGCGCAGCGCGACTCGCGCATGCGCCGTAGGGAAACGGGTAGTGAAGCCGGAGCACTTCACTTCCTGGTTCCCTCACTGAGGATGGCGGGGGGAGCAGCAGAGAGATGAGCGATCGCTCGTCCTCTGCTGCGATCGGCGCTGGACTCCAGGACAGGTAAGTGTCCTAATATTAAAAGTCAGCAGCTGCAGTATTTGTAGCTGCTGGCTTTTAATATTTTTTTCCCATGGCACATCCGCTTTAAGGCATATCCAGGCCTGGATTTCCCACAAGGCCACCAATGCCAGGCCTTGGGGCGGCAGCGTCATGGAGTCCCCTGACGCACAAAACATACAGTTAAGGGTGGTAAGTTGTGGAGGAATCCACTCGCTCGTTAACAAGTGATTGTGGCAATGTCGCAATAATCAGTTATAAAATGTGTGCTCCCGTCCATCCTCCCCACATACCTCTCTCTGCTGGCTCTGTCTTTGGGACTCTGTCCTCCCCCCGGCCACCGAGTCGGTTTCCTGTCCCTGCCGCCGATGTACACAGTGAGAGGGGAGAGCTGTGCTCTTCCCATCTCAGCTGTAACAGGAGTTCTAGCACAGTGCACAGGACAATTTTGGAGTCCTAGCAGAGAACCTGTCACCTCCAATTGATATCACACATGGAATTGTTTTCTCCTGTGTGATAGCAATAAAGTTAAGTGAAAAAAATAGAAAATAAATACATAAATAAATAAATAATAAGAAATAATAATTAAAGTAATAAATTAAAAAGTAAAGAATAAGAAAAATCATATAAAAAATAAAAAGGAAAATTATACAAAAATAAAAAAAGTAAACGACAAGCTACAAATAAAAAAGTGATAAAAAGAAACAAAAAACTAACCATTTTCCAAACCCTGTTGATTTTTTTTTGGGGGGGGGGGGGGGTTCGGTTGACAGGGAGGGGGTGCATTGCGGAACCTGGCCTTGGGGCGGCAAAGAGAGCAAATCCGGCCCTGGGCATATCAAAAGAGTACTTACTCTTCTGCTGTTTGTAGTCATCCGCTTTCCGATTTCGTCTGGAAATATAACTTATATTTTCTTTGTAAAGCCAAATTTGTAAAGTGAATGCTGATCTCCCAGCATTCACCGCTCGTTCCCGCGCATGCTCAGTTCCGTCGCCGCCATCTTGCTACTACACCGCACTCCTTCAGAGTAATGATAGAGTGAGAAGGGGGCAAGCGGACATCTTGTTACACCCACCAGAGTTTTAGATTTCACAGTTACTGTTTACTTGTTAAATGTGCAAAGCAACATCAAACCTGCTGGCCTTACATGATTGCTAATGTGACAGAACACCTCTGATTTTCACATTTAACATGTAAACAGTCCGTCGGATTTCTAAATACTGTATTTAAGCATATAAGCTCCGTTTTGTGTTGAAAATAACTGTGAAATCTAAAACAGTGGGTGTAACAAGATGTCCGCTTGCCCCCTTCTCACTCTATCATTACTGTGCAGGAGTGTGGGGTGTAGCAAGATGGCGGCGAGGCTCCGCAATGACTCCTGGGAGCAATGAGAAAAGCTCCCAGGACATAGTGTGGTTACAGGAAATGACGAACTACCCGCACAACACACAGACAGGAAGCACAGTTAAAGATGTGGAAAACAAAGGTACTGTACAAAAAGAAAAACAAACTTTAGCTTTGAACCGCATTAGCGGCTGCTAGGGTTGCCACCTCATCCCTTTAAAACAGAACACATATTAATTACACAGGTTCTGTGGCTAATTAAGGTGGTAATTAGACTCATTTGGTGCCTTACCTGCATTAAATTAGCCTCAGAACCTGTGTAATTCATATGTGTTCTGTTTTAAAGGGATGAGGTGGCAACCCTAGCGGCTGCTGTATGATTGAGTTCATGTATTTAAATAGGGTGGAGCTCCACTTTAAGCTCCAGGGATTTCTATCGCGATCGCCACCATGCAGGTCAGCGGGGCGAGGTGGGGTCCTGTTTAAGATCACCTTACAGATTTTTTCTGTAAAGGTGAACTCACCCTTTAAGCACCAAATGCTTTTTATTTATTTGGCCTGTCCAAGGTAAGGCTGATATAGGTGTTTGAGGGAGGTCAAGTAAGGGGGAATATAACCCCTGTTAGTTTTTAGTTTTTTTTTTGCTGTCTGTGTATCATTGGGGAGATTTTCCTTCACTTCCTGTACCATAGCCAAAACAGGAAGTGAGAGGAAATCCCTCTAAAGTAAGGGAATCCCTCCAAAGTAAGAGTCATCAGAACTACTATCACCATTGGAATATTTTCCCTCTATTGCTGTTCTGGTGTCAACCCAAAATTGGGGATTTTCTTTTACTTTCACTTTCAATAATGATAAACTGGACAAATAGAGAGGGTGAATCATCTAACGGGGGCACAGATGGCAATAAAAACTGACAGGTGTTCTAATCCCTCACCTCTCTATCCTAAACAAAACAAAAAAAAAAAAAAGAGCTTTAAATAGCTGACTGCCCAGCACTATCACAATTGCCAATTGTAGGTAGAGCTTTTTGATCTGAAGTGATCCATGTCCAGAACATTCAGCTGCAGATAGACAATATGACCTTCTCCAGGTGCTCTGTGTAGTTAAGATAACACTTGTTGTTTATTGTGTAGTGATGAAACACAAAACAAATGGTGCTCATTAAACACAAAACCAAGATAAACATCCAGGATCTAAGCTTAGAATACTTATTGCAGACTGGAATGCAAAGGGCTCCGACAAGAAACAAAACAATCTATTAGATATCTTTTTTTAGGAGCTTTGCATGGACTGTTTGTTGCAAATGTTACTAGATTACTTTTATTAGGAACAGCTAAATTAGACAAGCAAATACATATGTAAGCTGCAATGGCCACATCACAGCACCCTAGTTTACTGCTAAATGAGAATTGATGTATCTACAGACAGGGCCGCCATCAGGGGGGTACAGGCAGTACACCTGTAAGGGGCCGGGATGGCAACCCCCCTTTTTTGTATTTATTTTTTTTAATAAAAAATAGAAAATGTTTTAATATATATATTTTTATTAAAGGGCCCAGAGGTCCCCAGGGCCCCGGATGACAAACCCCCCCCCCCTTTTTTTTAAATATTTTTTTTTATATATTTTTTTCTTTCTTTCTTTTTTTAATTTTTATTTTATTTTATATATATATATATAATATTAAAGGGCCCAGAGGGCCCCGGATGGCGACCCCCTTTTTTTAAAAAAAAAACATTACATTTTTTCATATATTTTTTTTTTTTTTATATATTTTTTTTTTCTTTCTTTTTTTTTTTCTTCTTTTTTATATATATATATATATATATATATATATATATATATATATATATATCATTTTTTTTTTCCGTTTTTTATTAAAGGGCCCAGAGGTCCCCAGGGCTCCGGATGGCAACCTCCCTTTAAATAATTATTTTTTTTTTTACTTTTTTTTTTATATATGTATTTATTTTAATTAAAGGGCCCCGGATGGCAACCCCCCCCCCTCTTTTTTTTATTTATTTTTTATAAATTTGATTTTTTTTGTTTTTTTTAATTAAAGGGCCCAGAGGTTTATTTTTTTATTTTTATTAAAGGGCCCAGAGGTCCCTAGGGCCCCAGATGGCAACCCCCCCTTTTTTTTTTATAAAATAAATAAATACTTTTTTTATATATTTTTTTTATTTCTTTTTATTAAAGGGCCCAGAGGTCCCCAGGGGCCCCGGATTGCTAACACCCCCCCCCCCCCCCCCTTATTTTTATAATTTTTTTTATATATATATATATATATATATACATTTTTCCTTATTTCTTTTTTTTTTTTGTAAAGGTTCCCCTCCCCCCGATTCTCAATTTTCTTAATTAGCGGCAACCCCCCACTTCTCAATTCGCGGCAGCCCCTCCGCTTCTTAATTTCAGGCGGCAGCACTCCCCCCCCCCCCCCCTTCTCAATTTCAGGCGGCAGCACTCCCCCCCCGTTTCTCTGCTCCAGGGGGCCCATGCCTGAAGCTGTGTAAGGGGCCCCATAATTCCTGATGGCGGCCCTGTCTACAGACATAAGAGAACAGCTGCCAGACTGGGCAATTGTCTCATGTCTTCGGGGCAGCCACAGATGTTTACAGACAAAGATGACAAATCTCAGCCAAAATGTCTGACAGTAACCTGTTCTCGTGTATATAAATTGCTTTATATCTGTTCAATGAGTGCAAACAAAATATAAATACCTATTGATCCTACAGGAAATCCAGTGCTGTCCTGTGCACTCTGCATTGTTATCCCAAATAATGTAATTGGCCCTGCCAAAGTTATCTGTGTAAACTACAGAACACCTCCTCCCTATGTTAGAACGACAAGGTGGGTGGAAGATGTTCTGTCGTCTTAACACGCTTCTTCTTCCACGGCAACAACACTGCTCCTCCGTAGATACAGTGGGGGTAGTAAACATTGTCATCCTAGGACAGCAACTATGTTAACTGGCAGGATCACCAGGTGAAAATAAAAGGAAATGCAGTCTAAAGGAAGGGAGGCTAATATAGCCACCCATCTAAGGACTAGTAAACTGAAGTGTATTACAATTTAGATACACTTTTTTAATATTTTTGGTTTAATGTAAATAGAGAAACTGTACAACTTTTCTGATGCTTGTTTTTTTTACAGAATGTGCTTCGTGTGTATTTGCTTGAAGCTGAAAACCTGATTGCGAAGGATAACTTCATGGGTGGCATGATTAAAGGGAAGTCTGATCCTTATGTAGTGGTCCGAGCTGGTGGCAAATCGGTACAGACCAGAGTGATAAAGGAAAACTTGAATCCTCGCTGGGACCAAGCATTTGAGGTATTGTCTCCCACCATTTTCATTTCCACACTAGGGAGGTTTGTATCTGTACACGTAATGACAAGTCATGCATTTTTCCTGCAGATCCTGGTCACTGATGTCCCTGGACAGGATATTGAGTTTCAAGTGTTTGATAAAGATATTGACAAAGATGATTTCCTTGGAAGGTAAGTGCTATCTTATCTTTGGAAGAGAAAAAGTAACACTATGCTAGCATTTAATGCAAGAAAAATTGTATAGGTATATACTGGTAAAGGCTGGTACACACGGGCCCAATATGGGCTGGTTTAACAGAAATCAGCCGACATTCGGGCAATGTGTACAGCAGCCTGTTTCTGTCGAATGGGAATGCTGGAAAAACAGCAGCCGCTCTGCATCCGATGGCAGCCAATGACTGACCGGTGTGTTCTGGCGGGGGGGGGTCCCCCTGTCGGAACACAATAGCACAATGGGAAGATCTCTGTTCTTGCATTGCATATTTAGTACACAAGCTCCTTAGTTTGTTTGTTTTTTTGTTCAGTCTGATGGGTTGAAAAAAAAAATGTGCCACCTGTACCAGGCATTAGAAAAAGCAGTCTGCACTCAGTAAGATAATCTAATTCTACATGGTTCCACTTTTTAGTTTGCTTACTGTTTTTTTTTTTTTATGGAAATACTTTTAGAATTTTGAGGTTTTTTTGGACAAATAAAACCAATTTCTTGGTATCTTTAGTTTTAATATCTATTATTATATATTTTTTAGTTTGTGTTCTGTTTTGACACTTCTTCCTCCTATTTCAGGTGTAAAGTCCCAGTGAAGTCGGTTCTTAAACAGAAAACCATTGATGAGGTAATGTTTTGTTTTCTTAGTAATCTTATTTCAGAACTCTGAAACAGTGGGGAATGTGTCCTCAAGCAACTGTGACGAAAGTTTGACAAGATGTGTAATTAGAATTTGTTGCATAAATATATACACCTCAGGGGCTTTTATGTTTGCATTATAGTTATTTGTTAATATTATCAGTAGTCCTAACACTTTGGGGTGTATAGTTAAAAACGTTATCGTATGGATGTCTTAAGAATTTGCAAACGCACAATGAAAGGTCACCGTGTTTGTAACATGATTTTTTCCTGGGATTGTTGGCTCCATCTAGTGGCCATAATGCAGTTTTTAATATTTTATTGAGGTATTTCAGAAAGATTCCACATCATGGCCACCAGATGGAGCTGACAGTTTAAGGAGATAATTACAGTATATTACAAACAATATGGGAATCATTAATTGTGCTTGTGTGAGTTCTTAAAGCGGAGGTTCACCGGTAATATGCTCTTTTTACCCTTAGATGCATGCTCATTTAGTCTAGGGGAATCGGCTAGTTTTAAAATCCGAGCATTACTTACCGTTGTAGAGGGCGATCTTCTCCGCCACTTCCGGGTATGGGTCTTCGGGACTGGGCGTTCCTTCTTGATTGACAGGCATCCGAAAGGGTTCCGACGGTCGCATCCATCGCGTCACGATTTTCCGAAAGTAGCCGAATGTCGGTGCGCAGGCGCAGTATAGAGCCGCACCGACGTTCGGCTTCTTTCGGCTACTCGTGACGCGATGGATGCGACCGTCGGAAGCCTGTCGGAAGACTGTCAATCAAGAAGGAACGCCCACTCCCGAAGACCCATACCCGGAAGTGGCGGAGAAGATCGCCCTCTACAACGGTAAGTAATGCTTGGATTTTAAAACAACTAGCCGATTCCCCTAGACTAAATGAGCATGCATCTAAGGGTATCAAAGGTTAAAAAAACATTTATGGGAGAACCCCCTCTTTAAAGTGGAATTCCAGCCTACCACTAACTATGCTTGAAAATGCTCCCTCCCCCTCACCTATCCTGCCTAACCTGTGTAAAAAAAAAAAAAAGATATAAATACTTACCTATTTTTAGTCCACTCCAGTGTGGTCACATGATTCCCTGTGTCAGTGAGCGGTGGCTGTAGGGGGCGAGGTTTGAGCGCTCGAGAACAACTGGGAATTCTGGAAGTGGTGACGTCACTCAAGCTCCCATGCCCCAGCAATTGTCAGTGCCCCCTCCTATCCCCTGCAGCCGCCACTCACTGACACAGGGGAGCCAGAGCTGCGAGATCACATGGCCAGAGTGTACGGAAAATAGATAAGCACACACATTTTTTACACAGGTTAGGCAGGATAGGTAGCAGCAGGAGGGGGCTGGGAACATTTCTAAGCATATATCTACAATTTAAACATTATACCCAGGACTTTAAATGAGGCGCATTACTTACTGTACATGAATAATACACATGATTGTAAATGTATTACACCATATATACAGATCACAGTAAAATTTAATTAAAAACAATATTGAGCTGATTTGTAGTAATTTAATATATCAACACAAGAGGTATTACAATATAAATTCATCCATAATTGTAATATCATTTTGAAAATACAGTCCAGATATTAGTACATGATTGTAAATATTAAACAAAAATTAACAAATCGGCTTGTAATGGCCTGTACCCATGGTCAGAAAATCGCACAAAAAATACAGTTTTCGAAGCGATTGTGTGATAATCTGATCATTAGTACAAAACTTTTGAGAGACGATCACGACAGTTCATCCGATATTATCCGATGGTACAAGCACGAAAACGTTTCTTGTACGATACCAGATCGTACGATTTTAATTTAATCCGTACAGTTGTCGTTTGAAAATACAACATAACACATTACATCACTTCCGAATTTTTGTTCTGTCGTTACGAGAGTTTTCGTAACTTTGGTAAACTCTCTTCATTTTTGATATGGAGACTAGTATACAAAAAAAAAACTGACGATCGGCGTATCTCCTGAGGAATATGCTAATTTGGTATTTACGCCGATTCAGAAACGTATGCCCCGCCGGCGCATTTTTTTACGTCGTTTACGTTAGGCTGTTTTCGGCATATAGTTTCCCCTGCTTTATGAGGCGTAGCTAATGTTAAGTATGGCCGTCGTTCCCGCGCCGAGTTTTAAAAATTTTACGTCATTTGCGTAAGTCGTTCGCGAATAGGGCTGGACGTCATTTACGTTCACGTCGAATCCAGTACGTCCTTGCGGCGTAGTTTGGCACAATGCACACTGGGATATTTTACGGACGACGCATGCGCCGTTAAAAAAAACGTCAAAACCGCGGGGTCAAGTAAAATTTAAATAAAACACGCCCCCAACATCTCCATTTGAATTAGGCGGGCTTACGCCGCAGCACATACGTTACACCGCCGTAACTAAGGGCGCAAGTTCTTTCTGCATACGGAAATTGCGCCCAAAGTAACGGCGGCGTAACGTAACAAAGAGATACGTTACGCCAGAAGAAAGATGCGATCATCTTTCTGAATCTAGCCTATTGTGTGTACCAGGTATAAGAATAAACAAAAGAAAAGCAAAAGGTCGAGAGCAGTCGAGGTGTCGTCCTCTCCCAGCCCCACCTGTCCACAGACAGATTTTGGAACCCACGGTTGCCAAGTTTTATCAGACTGAACTTATTGTGGAGGGTACATATTAAGTTATCATTACTCATGATCCAAATAAATTTTTGTTTACCATGGTCAAATGTTGTTATCCACTGGTTCCACTATTGTGCAAAAGCTATCCTAGTGGCTAATATCGTATAGAAAATGAAACCGTAAATGTTTTTAGGAAAGACATTATCTAATTTTTGGAAAAGAGCAGTCTCTGGTTTTCTGGCAGTGTGCACCCCCGTTACTTAGCAAACTATATAAAAGTCCTAATCCAGAACCTAGTCACTTTCGGGCATTGCCACCAAATTATTATTATTATTATTATTATACAGGATTTATATAGCGCCAACAGTTTACGCAGCGCTTTACAACATCAGGGAAGACATTATAGTTACAATACAATTTAATACAGGAATGATCAGAGGGCCCTGCTCGTTAGAGCTCACAATCTAGAAGGGAGGGTGAAGTGGAACAGAGGGTAGTAGATGTGGGGGGTGATCAGGTGGGCAAAGTTAAAATACAGTTGTTAGGTGTGGGTAGGATAGGCTTCTCTGAAGAGGGTTTTCAGGGATCCTCGAAAAGCTGAAAGAGAAGGAGATAGACGGATAGTTTGGGGTAAGGAGTTCCATAGGTTCCCCAAATGTATACAGTTCTTAAAAAATTGGGACGTAGCCTTGCACATTCATCCTGGCTATCCTAGTCAGAACCATATACAGTGAGGGAAAAGGGTATTTGATGCGCTGCTGATTTTGTATGTTTGCCCACTGACAAATGATCAGTCTGTAATTTTAATTGTAGGTTTATTTTAACAGTGAGAGACAGAATAGCAAAAAAACACATTTCAAAAAAGTTATAAATTCATTTGCATTTTAATGAGTGAAATAAGTATTTGATCTCCTATCAATCGGCAAGATTTCTGGCTCCCAGGTGTCTTCTATACAGGTAACGAGCTGAGATTAGAAGCACTCTCAAGAGAGTGCTCCTAATCCCAGCTTGTTACCTGTATAAAAGACACCTGTCCACAGAAGCAATCAATTAAAGCGGATGTGCCATGGGAACAAAATATTAAAAGTCAGCAGCTACAAATACTGCAGCTGCTGACTTTTAATATTAGGACACTTACCTGTCCTGGAGTCCAGCGCCGATCGCAGCAGAGCACGAGCGATCGCTCGTCACTCTGCTGCTCCCCCCGCCATCCACGCTGAGGGAACCAGGAAGTGAAGCGCTGCGGCTTCACTGCCCGGTTCCCTACGGCGCATGCGCGAGTCGCGCTGCGCCCGCCGATTGGCTCACACGCTGTGTGCTGGGAGCCGAGTGTTCCCAGCACACAACGGGCGACAGACGGGATGTGACGGAATGCCCGTCTTTCGCCCGTATCGTGTGGCCGGAAGTGGGTGCAAATACCTGTCTTTAGACAGGTGTCTGCACCCCCCTCCCCCCTGAAAGGTGTCAAATGTGACACCGGAGGGGGGGAGGGTTCCGATCAGCGGGACTCCACTTTAGGGTGGAGGACCGCTTTAAAGCGGGAGTTCACCCAAAAAAAAAATTTCAACATTACATTCAGCCGAGTTGTCCTAATGACAATCAGCTGTTTTTTTTTTTTTTTTTTTTCGTACATACCGACTTTCACCGCCGCTCCGGGTATGTCATCTTCGGGACTGGACGTTCCTATCTGATTGACAGGCTTCCGACCGTCGCATACAGCGCGTCAAGGGTTGGCGAAAGAAGCCAAACGTTGACGTTCGGCTTCTTTCGGCAACTTGTGACGCACAGTATGCGACGGTCAGAAGCCTGTCAATCAGATAGGAACGCCCAGTCCCGCACAAGACATACCCGGAAGCGGCGGTGAAGGTCGGTATGTACGAAAAAAAAAAAAAAAACAGCCGATTGTCATTAGGACAACTCGGCTGATTGTAATGTTAAAAATTTATTTTTTGGGTGAACCTCCACTTTAATCAGATTCCAAGCTCTCCACCATGGCCAAGACCAAAGCGCTGTCCAAGGATGTCGGGGAGAAGTTTGTAGACCTACACAAGGCTGGAATGGGCTACAAGACCATCGCCAAGCAGCTTGGTGAGAGGGGGACAACAGTTGGTGCGATTATTCACTAATGGTGAATACACCATATAACTCAATCTCCCTTGGTCTGGGGCTCCATGCAAGATGTCACCTCGTGGAGTTTTAATGATCATGAGAGCTGTGAGGACTCAGCCCAGAACTACACGGGAGGATCTTGTCAATGATCTCAAGGCAGCTGGGACTATAATCACCAAGAAAACAATTGGTAACACACTACACAGTGAAGGACTGAAATCCTGCAGCACCCACAATGCCCCCCTGCTCAAGAAAGAACATGTACAGGACCGTCTGAAGTTTGCTATTGAACATCTGAATGATTCAGAGGAGAACTGGGTGAAAGTGTTGTGGTCAGATGAGACCAAAATTGAGCTCTTTGGCATCAACCCAACTCGCCGTGTTTGGAGGGGTAGGAATGCTGCCTATGACCCCAAGAACACCATCCCCACCATCAAACATGGAGCTGTAAACATTATGCTTTGGGGGTGTTTTTCTGCTGAGACAGGACAACTTCACAGCATTAAAGAAACGATTGACGGGGCCATGTATCATCAAATATTGTGTGAGAACCTCAGCCAGGTTTTGTTGTTATTCTGTCTCTCACTGGTAAAATAAACCTATCATTAAAATGAAAGACTGATCAATTCTCTGTCAGTGGGCAAACATACAAAATCAGCAGGGGATCAAATACTTTTTTCCCTCACTGTACCATTGCAGTAAGAATGTTTTTCCTGTAAAAGTAAAATGAACATTGGTTTTTACACCTTATGCAGTCTTCGAATGCTTGCTCCAATTGCCATTTTAGTTCACCTGTGCATGAATAGTCACCAATGCAGCTGCAGGGCTGTAAATAATCTTGTTTTTTCATTGGTAGAAACAATGGTCATATGCTTTTGTTTCCTTGAAAAGTTTTATATTACAGACCCATCATTATACCTTACAGAAACCTGTTTAGTATGTTCTTTATATGTTTTCTGGACATCACAGTGACCCAGTGTAGTGTTAGATGGCCCTCTGACCCCGACTAAGCAGATAATTATTGGTTATGGATTGCTGTCACTGTGCTTCTTCAGAAGCTCCATCAACCTGAACAAGCCTGGGGATATGCAGGAAGGTTGTGTCAGCAGGACCTGACCATGCATTTAATGATCTTCTAATAACAAACTGGGCTTTGCTACTTTAACTTATTGCAGGACAAACAGTCAACCACACAAATTCTAAGTAGGATACATAACAAACTATTGTATCACCATACATATGCCTTTTATACTGCCTGTCCCTCCCTAGTGCTCTAAAATATATAGATTGTTTTAATATGATGCTTTGTTTCAAATCTGTGTAGTGTTATTATATAGCATGTAACCGTCTAGTATGTTCTCACTCTCAGTGGTTGCCCTTGGAGGAAGTGAAGTCAGGAAAACTGCATGTAAAAGTAGAGTGCCTGTCGCATCCTACTGATGCTGCTCAACTAGAACAGGTAATGCAGTGTGCCTCCGCCATTCATTTATATAATACTTGCCTACTGTTTTCTGTCTGCTGTTGTAATATGTACTTGCTGTCTTCAGCTTTGAGCGTGTAGTCTTGCCTCTGCTTTTTTCCAATCCTATACTCCCCCTGCACAGTCCATGTTAATGGTAATATTCTAGCCTTTGTTCTGATAAAATATTCTATCTACCCTAATACTCTCTCATCATCCATTCCCCAGTCTGTTAATACTTTCCTACTGTACTTTGCCTGTTCTGATAATAATATTGTGTCTTGTTTCTGTTCCTATGATACTTTCCCATCGCCTACAGCTTGCACTGATATTCTCGCCCCCCACCATCCATCTATTCTCATTATTCTTTCTCATTGTCATGCAATTCTTCAGTTACCAATTTCCCACTGTTTTCTGCCTATCCTGATTTTGCTAAGGTCGGCCATAGACTGGTTGAATCTTTGCTGGTTCAACAGGACACGCTGAGATTCGAACCATGTATGGGCAAGCTGAATGTACCAAATTGATCGATCCATCAATTAGGGTACAACCAGCCTGCTGGATTTAGCATGTGATTATCGCTATCGGCTGGTATAGGCTCTAGCAAAAAGAATACAATGGCTCGATGGGACAGATTCCCCTGTCAGCACTGTCTGTGTTGATGGGGGAATCCAGCAAAATTCTTTCCTGCAACCACGGGTTGCAGGAAAGAAATTTGCTCTGTGTATGGGCTGCTTAAATACTCTTCAGCTTGCTTCTGCCTGTTCTTATAATACTTTCCTAATGTCTCCTGTCTATTCTTCTAGGAATCTTCCACTGTCTCATCTTTTCTTATAATGCTATCTGATAATAATCTTTCTCATCTTTCCCTGTCTGCTCTGATAATGCTGTTTCCTGCTGTCTTCTGTCTATTTCAATAATACTCTCCTGCTGCTTTCTGTTCTTCCTGTGGTCTCCTGCATGTTGTGATAACGATCTCTGTGCTCTCCTGCATGTTGTGATAACGATCTCTGTGCTCTCCTGCATGTTGGGATAATGATCTCTGTGGTCTCCTGCATGTTGGGATAACGATCTCTGTGCTCTCCTGCATGTTGTGATTCCGATCTCTGTGGTCTCCTGCATGTTGGGATAGTGATCTCTGTGCTCTCCTGCATGTTGGGATAGTGATCTCTGTGCTCTCCTGCATGTTGGGATAACAATCTTCTGTGGTCTCCTGCATGTTGGGATAACAATCTCAAAGTCTGCCTGCTCTGATATTACCCTTTCCTGCTTTTCCTACAATTCGTCTTGTGCTTGTTCTGAAAAAGACAATAGGAAAAGTATTATCGAAACACTGAAAAACCATCTTGAAAGTACTTTCTGGTCTAATGATCTTCTCCTGCCTTGTCTGATAATAATGATACTGTTTGGCTGTCTTGTCTGTTCTGAAAATACTCTTATGCTGTATTCTGTGTAGTCTGTCTATGGTACAGTCAGGTGCATAAATATTGGGACATCGACACAATTCTAATCTTTCTGGCTCTATACACCACCACAATGGATTTGATTTGAAATAAAAACAAACAAAATGTGCTTTAACTGCAGACTTTCAGCTTTAATTTGAAGGTATTTACATCCAAATTAGGGGAACGGTGTAGGAATTACAACAGTTTGTATATGTGCCTCCCATATTTTTTAAGGGACCAAAAGTAATGGAACAGATTAACAATCATAAATCAAACTTTCATTTTTTACTACTTGGTTGCAAATCCCTTGCAGTCAATTACAGCCTGAAGTCTGGAACGCATAGACATCACCAGACACTGGGTTTCATCCCTGGTGATGCTCTGCCAGGCCTCTAATGCAACTGTCTTCAGTTCCTGCTTGTTCTTGGGGCATTTTCCCTTCAGTTTTGTCTTCAGCAAGTGAAATGCATGCTCAATCGGATTCAGGTCGGGTGATTGACTTGGCCATTTCAGAACATTCCACTTCTTTCCCTTAAAAAACTCTCTGGTTGCTTTCGCAGTATGCTTCGGGTCATTGTCCATCTGTACTGTGAAGCACCGTCCAATGAGTTCTGAAGCATTTGGCTGAATAGGAGCATATAATATTGCCCGAAACACTTCAGAATTCATCCTGCTTCTTTTGTCAGCAGTGACATCATCAATAAATACAAGAGAACCAGTTCTATTGGCAGCCATACATGCCCACGCCATGACACTACCACCACCATGCTTCACTGATGAGGTGGTATGCTTTGGATCATGAGCAATTTCTTTCCTTCTCCATACTCTTCTCTTCCCATCACTCTGGTACAAGTTGATCTTGGTCTCATCTGTCCATAGGATGTTGTTCCAGAACTGTGAAGGCTTTTTTAGATGTTGCTTGGCAAACTCTAATCTGGCCTTCCTGTTTGTGAGGCTCATCAATGGTTGACATCTTGTGGTGAACCCTCTGTATTCACTCTTTTGTGAAGTCTTCTCTTGATTGTTGACTTTCACACACATACACCTACCTCCTGGAGAGTGTTCTTGATCTGGCCAACTTTTGTGAAGGGTGTTTTTTTCACCAGGGAAAGAATTCTTCGGTCATCCACCACTGTTGTTTTCCGTGGTTTTCCAGGTCTTTTGGTGTTGCTGAGCTCACCGGTGCATTCTTTCTTTTTAAGGATGTTCCAAACAGTTGATTTGGCCACACCTAATGTTTTTGCCATCTCTGATGGGTTTGTTTTGTTTTTTCAGCCTAATGATGGCTTGCTTCACTGATAGTGACAGCTTTTTGGATCTCATATTGAGAGTTAATAGCAACAGATTCAAAATGCAAATAGCACACTTAAAATGAACTCTGTACCTTTTATCTGCTCCTTGTTAATGGGATAATGAGGGAATAGCACACACCTGGCCATGGAACAGCTGAGCAGCCAATTGTCCCATTACTTTTGGTCCCTTAAAAAGTAGGAGGCACATATACAAACTGTTGTAATTCCTACACCGTTCACCTGATTTGGATGTAAATACCCTCAAATTAAAGCTGAAAGTCTGCAGTTAAAGCACGTCTTGTTCGTTTAATTTCAAATCCATTGTGGTGGTGTATAGAGCCAAAAAGATTAGAATTGTGTCAATGTCCCAATATTTATGGACCTGACTGTATGTAGTGTGCTCTCCTGTGTTTCTCCTGTATGTGAAATAGATTGTGACAATCAACAAGTGAACTTTTTACATTTTAGGTTCTTATGGTGAACAACCTGTCTCAGCCAGCAAATAGTGACGAGTTCTCAAGTGCCCTTCTAAGTGTCTATCTGGAAAGTGCCGTTAACCTGCCAGTAAGATCATACGTTTTTTTGGATCTTTTTTTTTTTTGTTTCATTCAATGTTTTTTTTTTTGCAGCTTCCTATTTTTTCTGTGCATCACAAATATATTTCTCTCTGTGCTTAATAGATGAAGAAGGGAGTCAAGCCCCCAACAGCAAGCGCAGAGATAACTGTTAGGAAATCTACCTACAAAACCAAGGTATTTTCGAGTGGAAATCTGTGCCATTTTTACACTCATTTTCTATTGATACTCCTTATACAGTATATGGATCCAAACATTTCAGGCATTTGACGTAAAGGTCAGTATCATGGGAAAATTAGATTATGTGGGAGTTGAAAGTGTGTGCAGTGATATTGGCCAAGCTGAGCTGAAAAGGTGAGGTTAATTAAATAACTGTGCATTTTACAGATGGGGCTTTGACAATAAAAGATGGAACATGAATATCTCAGTTTTGTTCCGGTGAAACTTTAGGTACTGTTCAGATATGCACAAATAGATGACTGAGAGGTAGTTGAAAATGAGTTTTAGAATGGACATTATCTGAATATAACTGGTGTTGGAGGCTGTTTGTAGAAATAAATGTACTCAGAATGCTAGGGTAGATAAAGTACTGAGGTGATTAAACCATCGGGGTATACCAACATAGACAGGAGTGGAAAATTATTATTATTATACACTATTTATATAGCGCCAACAGTTTACGCATTGATTTACAATGTAGAGGGGGGACAGCACAATTACAGTACAATACAGAAGGTAAAGGAGGACCCTGCTCATAGAGCTTACATTCTAATGGGAGGGGGTGGTGGTACAAAAGGTAATGGCTGCAGAGAATGATTTGTTGGGGGTGGCAAATAATATTTTATGTAGAACTTTAAAAAAAGACCTTGAACAACTGGTCTGCTTAATATCACATTATAAATAAGAGGGCAGTGACATGAATATGAACTGGTTGGAGACTTTTTTAAGAGCAGAAAATGGTCAGCAGTGTTAAATGCAAAGAGATTAGCAAAAACGCAAACACCAGTCACCTCTTGATTTTAAAATGATTGTTATTTAAAAAAAATGTCTCCTTCCCCCACAAGCCGAACCCCACCACCAATACCCCCCCCCCCCCCACCGAGCCGCTTGCTGTGGGAGAACTTGTGTGGGCTCACTCCTAAGCCAGCTCTGTGTGTCCATAGACACATAGAGCGCAGTTTGGCACTGCCCCCTGCTCCCTCCCCACTGACTGTGATCAACAGTAGCAGGAGCCAATAGAGGGAGAGAACCAAGAGAGCCGCCACTCTCGTGCACAGTGCAGGATCACGATCAGGCTCAGGTAAGTATAGGGGGTTTGGGGGGAGCTGAAATCAGAAGATAAGGTATGCTGACAGTGGGGACTTTCTACTGTCAGAATACACTTGATCACAATTTTTTTTCCAACAGGGCCTTTCAACAAGAGTCAATCTAATGATCCACACATGGATTGAATCTTCTCTGATCCCTGCTGAATCTGCCAATGATTTGCAACCCTTTTCATCTGCTAAACTTTTTGGCAAGCATTTTTGTAGTAAGAACCAGATTTGTTTTATGAATTACCATTGTGATTAAAATAGAAAATAACTTTGTTGTACAAAAAAATTGGACAAAAGGCTTGCAGCTGTCCAGGAACTTGTGGTTTGGAAACAGAGGTGTAAGTTATAAAGGGGAACAGCTTACTGTTCCCGTAAAATGGACCTAGCCTTGATAGTCACATTTGATATAATTGTTAGCATTATCAAATAGTATTTTAAGGGAAAAAGTCCCTCTTGTAGAATACTGCTGCTTCAGAGCTCCTTCATGTGATCTAAAATCTAGGCACAGAGAACATGATATCTGGCTGCCAGGAACATTGCGTTTTTTAAATCAATGCATAGGTCTGGCTGATTAAAATGGTAGCTAACTAGAAAATGGGCAGCTCCAATTTATTTCTGTTAGTGAGTGGTGTGTGGTTGCCTTTTTTAGGTCGCATCAAAAAGTAGCAGTCCAGTCTGGGAAGAAAACTTTGTATTCCTTGTCAAGAATCCCAGTACGGAAGTTCTGCAGGTTAATGTGAGTATGATGCTTGCTTGTTTAGTACAATTCTGCAATGTCATCAGTTTTACTTTTTCAACCACTGATTACGGTATATTGTTGTGTTTTCCTAAAGGTGCGGGATGAGGCCAGTAAGTCCTTGGGGTATTTGACAATGCCACTGTCTGATCTTCTGACTGCTGATTGTTTCACTGTTGATGGCTGGTTCCCTCTGAATTCATCTGAAGCTGAAATTCTCATGAGAGCTCAGTTGAGGGTGAGTGGATGATTATCAATCTAAATTTCAAGATATTGATCTCTCATTCAGTTTTTTTTTTTTTTGCATGTGCTACTGATTACTGTTTTGGTTTGATAGACCTGGACACCATCCACACTGAGGGTGTCTGTGTGGCTTTTTTCTTTCTCTGTTTCTTTCTCTGTTAACAACATTTCCACCAAGCATCATTCACAGGTTTCATAGCTAAGGTTTGAATATTTGCGCTGGTCCATAGTTTGCAATGCAGCTGTTGATTCCTGATCAGCACAGGTCTGTGAAAAGTGCTTAAGGGAGGATAAAGTCTGTAGAAGAAAGTAAATCCATGTAACACGGGGGTGACTTGACCACATCTGGGGCCTGGATTTGTGAGGCAGTGACTCTTACCGCTATGGTTTATTCGTCTTGAGTAACATATATTGTATATGATTAATTATCCAATTAAAGTGGACCTTCACTTTATAGTTGTCACTTTTTATAGTTGTCAAAAAAAAAGAAAAAGAGGGGGGATATCTGTTTTCAGAGCCTAGGTGAAAATGACATGTCCCAGATGCAGGAAGCCTCCTCTGATATCCATGTCTTGTATTCCTTATTCACGCCTCATTCAGATGGGCACTGGATCCTGTACTGTGTTCGACCGGTGTTTGTTTTGGGGTCTGCATCTGCGTGCAGGCAGCCCATTAAAGTGGATGCAGACACAGCAGCTGCATGCACACAGATGCATGTCAAAATTTGACAGCTTCCACTTACATAAACTGTCTGTGCACAGCTTAGGGCAGATGCAAATGCCAAAAGAAATGCCTCCTGCACGCAGTATGGGTGCCAGTGCCCATCTGAATGAGGCCTTAGATTTGTGTTGTTATAAGTGACTGGTAACTCTGCAAACTACAGGATTTGTGCACAAAATATTCTTTCAACACACAACATAACATTTCTAAAAGACAATACTTCTGTTCTTATTCTCTAATCAAATAATGTGTTACAGATTCTGGCCTCCCCCAATGTCAGCCCTGAACTTAATGCTCTTACTTTTAAGTCTGCTGACCACCCTCCTAGACCTCCTACCCCAGAAAAAAATGAATTTAATCTGGAGTCTGCTGTGGACAATGAAGACCCCTCTGCAGGAGAGCTGAGACAGAGATTGCAACACACAAACAGGCAAGTACCCTTTTCTTTATATTGATGAAGCTAGGGAAACTAAATGGGGCATGGAGGACTTCAGATATGGAATAAGATTAACCAAACTGAATTTATTCATTCTTAATAAAATATAACATATAAATTGTATATAATGGCCCGGATTCACATACATCGGCGCATATTTATGCGGGCGTAGCGTATCTAATATACGCTACGCCGACGCAGCGCACAGAGACAAGTACTGGATTCACAAAGCACTTGCTCCCACTTACTCTTAAAGATACGCTCGGTTTCCTCGGCGTAAGCCAGCGTAGGTGGAAGTGGGCGTGAGCCATGCTAATGAGGCGTGACCCCATGCAAATGATGGGGCAAGCGCCATAGAAGTACTTAAAATGAAAAATCCCGTGGCAGCATCCCTGTGCGCATGCTCAGAATCATGTCGGAACTTCTCCCTAAGATACGACGGATCACTGCCTACGACGTGAACGTAACCTACGCCCAGCCCTATTCACGTACTACGTAAACTACGACGGCTGTGTTCCCTGGTCCATACCTTAGCATAAGTTGCGCCTCATATATGGGGAATAACTTTACGCCGGACGTACGACTTACACAAACCGCGTATATAACGCGCCGGGCGCAAGTACGTTCGTGAATCAGCGTATCTCCCTCATTTGCATATGTGCATAGAAAATCAATGGGAGCGGCAAATGCACCCAGCGTAAATATGCGCCCACGATATGACGGCGTAGGCAAGTTACGTCGGTCATAGGAAGCCTATTTTTAGGCGTATCTCAGATTGTGGGCACGGTGCACAGATACAACGGCGCATAGTTACACTTACGCGGCGCATCTCGAGATACGTTGGCGTAAGTGCTGTGTGAATCCGGGCCAATATCTTTAGTGGAGAGTTTTACATTTCAAGGTCACAGCATCTCTGCCTAAGGCACCTGTTATGCCCTGAAGTGGGCTACACCCATTTCAAAATAAGCCCTGCTCCTCTTAAATTTGGCAAAAACTACTTTAGGAATATCCAGAGAATTTGTGGGTAATCTTCAATGGAGGATTGGAGCTTGGTGTCCATACTTGACTGATAACATTAGTAATATAGGCCCAGATTCTCAAAGGAGATACGATGGCGTCTTAATATAAGAGTAGCGTCATGTCACAACTGAGTATAAAAAAGAAGAGAGGAGACTCTGGGGTAGATTCACAAAGGAGATACGACGGCGTATCTCCAGATACGCCGTCGTATCTCTGAGTCTGGCCGGTCGTATTTATGCGCCTGATTCATAGAATCAGTTGCGCATAGATTTCTATTAGATCCGACCGGCGTAAGTCTCTTACGCCGTCGGATCTTAACTGCATATTTACGCTGGCCGCTAGGGGCATGTACGCTGATTTACGCCTAGAAATATGTAAATCAGCTAGATACGCAAATTCATGAACGTACGCCCGGCCGACGCAGTACAGATACGCCTTTTACGTTAGGCTTTTCCCAGCGTAAAGTTACCCCTGCTATGAGGCGTACCAATGTTAAGTATGGACGTCGTTCCTGCGTCGAATTTTGAACATTTTACGTTGTTTGCGTAAGTCGTTCGCGAATAGGGCTGGGCGTCATTTACGTTCACGTTGAAAGCATTGGCTTCTTGTGGGTTAATTTGGAGCATGCGCACTGGGATACTTTCACGGACGGCGCATGCACCGTTCGTAAAAAGCGTCATTTACGTGGGGTCACAGTAAATTTACATAACACACGCCCACATCTACCACATTTGAATTAGGCGGGCTTACGCCGGCCTATTTACGCTACGCCGCCGCAACTTTAGTTTGAGAATACGGCACTTGCCTGTCAAAGTTGCAGAGGCGTAACGTAAATAGGATACGTTACGCCCGCACAAAGATACGCCATTCTACGAGAATCTGGGCCATACTGTCAGGGTCGCTTTGCACTGCCTGTTTTTGTATGATCATGGATTATTCTGCTCAGAGAGAAGAATGATCCCCTCTAGCATGTACTAAAAGAAAGGAAAAGTAAAAGTTTGGTGCGATAGGTAGTGCAATGATCATAACTAGGGCAGTTCTTATAGATGTTGAAGAGAGATTTTTTTTCTGTCTATAATCAGTGAAGTTATCTTTCTTGTACAGTGAAGTATTCCTAGACCTTGGGTTATAGGCTCATACTTTCAAGTGATTGGACACTGGCAAAACTTTTAAGGACATGCTCCCTGCTTGCCTTCCCCATACGCCTACTCCGTTCCATGAGGAGTCAGTTTTTTGCTAGGAAAGGCCTGTGATGGCCCTCTTCTTCCTGTATGGAGAAATCACTATTAGCTCATCTAGTTTCCCATTTTTTATTTCTTCAGATTTTTCAATCATCTCCTTCACGCCCTTTAAATACCACAAATAAAATCAGTTCCTCCGGGTTAGTGGAACCTATCTAAAACTTTGGGAGCCGTTCCTGGAGCCCACACCGTAGGGATGGCCTGTAATGTTGCTTTAGAAACTGGATCCTGCACTTTGTGCCACACATGTAGTCAACCCCAGGGTGATATACAGGTCCAGAGGTCCCTGTGGAACCCATACCCTGAAGACACTTTTGGGGGTATGTCCCTTGTAATGGGCAAAGCCTGGGCTCTATATACAGTCCAGCATTGTGGACAGGTAAGACAGGGTCACCGTGTATCTCTGACTGTTATTGTAAACACCTTGGCTATTTTTGGAATGTATTTGACTTTCGGAGTGTAAACTTTCCAAACTTGGCACTAAAACTCAACCATTCAGAGTTTAGTCTCAGGTAGATGACCAGATGTTGCATCACACCACTGGTTGCACACTTTACTGCCACTTCCGTCTAGAGTCCTTATAAGGTTCTCAGGTGTTTCGTCCTACCCTTTTGCCACAAGGACCTTGCTACTTGACAATGTACACCTGGGTTGCTGCATACTCCTTTCATACACACATACCCAATATTCTGCACCTTACTTTGTGTATACCTCACAGGGGAATACCGGGCGAAATTCAGCTACGGCAAAACCTCAACCTGCATCCCTTGTATTGGAGCAGGAAAAGATTTTAGCACCGGTCTCCCCATCCAATTCTAGTTCAATTTCAGGCACACAGCAAGCAGTCTACATGACAAACGCAGAATGACTTTAATACAGCCATCTGTGTCTAGGGCTACAAAAGCCAAGCCCCTTCTCCAGCTCCTATAGAGGCAGCATTATAGGAGGCTGTGGAAGAATTTTGTTTCCCACACTCTCTTACTCCCTAAGAGCCGGTTCACACAGGGGCGGCACGACTTCGGGGGCGACTCGGCCAGGCGACCTGAAGACGACTTTCAAGGCGACTTGCAAAATGACTTCTGTATAGAAGTCAATGCAAATCGCCCCGAGTCGCCCCCGAAGTCGTACAAGAACCTTTTTTCTAAGTCGGAGCGACTTGCGTCGCTCCTATTAGAACGGTTCCATTCACTAGAATGGGACGCGACTTGTCAGGCGGCTGCGTCGCCTGAGGAGTCGCCCCAGTGTGAACCGGCTCTGAGTGGGAGCTTCACGCAACATGCTTGCTAATGTGGATAAGTTTATGCTGCAATGCACAAAAGCCTCAGCATTGTAGAACTTGATTCTCCTTCGTAACACCAGGCCCCTTTAGGTCCTGCCATCTCAGTCTTACAATCATCTCACTGTACCTATTGAAGATGTTCCTTCTTTTTAAATATTCTGCAGATATAGATTTTTTTAGATGCTCCTAAAGGCTCTCTTTACTCTTGCAAGCCCAGCCCCGCAAACGGCTCTCTCTGCAATTTCAGTATGTCTAACTGCAGCAAATTGGACTAGGGCAATGAACAAGCAAGATCATCAGGATTGTGCTTTAGTGGAGCAACTACCGCAGTTACCTTCTGCTTTGATTTTGTTTTTAGTGTGAATGCCCTGTACCTGGCCAATCCTTTTGGAAGCTGGAATTCTACACTTGTTTTGTGTCCCATGCCAAGTGACTGCCTGTTACATGCTGCACACAGGAGGTTGGCACAGGTGGCATTCTCTGTATGAATGCAAAGTGTTCTCTGGTTGGACAAGGTGAAGAGGGACAATGACATTACACTCTCCTCCTAATCCAATAAGAGAACTCTTTGCATTCATTAAGACAATGCAAAACATTATTTGAATGGCACCGGCGTCCAGCAGCTGACTAACCTCATGTGTTCAGACTGCAGCAGGGTATCTGCTTGGCACGGGACCTGGAAGCAAGTGAAGATCACTGGAGTAGCAGTGTCTGTTTTAGTGAGTTTTCAGCTTCCAGGAGTATTGGCCGGGTATGTGTATCGTTGCATTGGTTCAAGCTGGAATTCTCCTGTAACAGTAGGAAAGTTCTTCCTTTCTTATCGCTGGAAACTGATCAACTACAACAGATGCCAGTCTTCCATGCTAGGGAGGAGTGTTCTAGTCCCTCACAGTCCAGGGAACATGGACACCTGTGAAAGCCAATTCCCCCTCCCCCATCAACATCCTGGTGCTCAGAGCAATGAAAATGGCTCGGCATTGCTGGACCTCCCTTTTGCTAGGACACCCAATTTGGGGTGCAGTCAGACAATGCCACAACCATGGCCTAAGTGGGCACCCTTGTAGGAAGCAAGCATGATAATCTCAGGAAAAGAGACTCACGCTCCAGCAATCTTTGCAGTCCATATCCCAGGAGTGAACAACAGGAAAGCAGATTACCTCAGCCACCACCTGGATCATAGGCAATGACCCTTCACCCCCATCTTCAACCTGGTATGTCAACAACAAACTACTTCTGTTTGTGGCCAGGAACATGTACACTTTAGCGCTGGCATTGGATACCTTGATAATCTCCTGGTCTAAATTCTGGTTATTGTGTCCCTCCCCCCAGTGTGAATTCTGTCTCATCTGCTCCACAAGATGGGGTAAGAGAAGTCGGTAATTCTCATTGCATAAAACTGTCCCAGAAGAACCTGGTACACAGACACCCTCGGACTACTAGGAGACAACCCCTGGCCTCTCCCCAACTGGCCAGACCTGCTTTCCCAGTGCCCTGCTTCTCACTGTCTGGCTTTAACGGCATGACTGTTGAATTTGTCACATTTCGTATGCCCGAGCCTGAGATAATGAGGGTGGCCTCTTGCACAGTTCCTATCTGAGGACCCCTGTAAGTTGGGACAGGGTCTGCAAGGGTGATAGAAGGGCACAAGTACCAGGGTGCAGACACCTAAGACTGGATCTATGGGAGTGCTGGTATCAGCTGCTTGACATGGATTTCAGTAGAAGAATAACTGATAAACTACCAACATGAAAACAATTTACAAGACTGATTATTGTAATCTTTTCCCACAGTGATCCAGAGCCAACAGCTTCTAATGTAGGTCAGCTGCATGTGACCGTGTATTACCCAGCAAAGGAGGGAAAGCTTTTGGCAGTGATGCACAGCTGCAGGTAAGAAACATCTGCTTGTCGTAACTAAATATATCTATGCCAAGCAAATTACTATAATACTTTTTTATATTTACGGTAACCCTGATTGTATTGTTTTGCTGAGACAGTTAATAGTGTGCACTTTGAAAAGGATTTTCTACCAGCTTCAGCTGTACATAACTTTTGTTCTTATTTCTCTTGCTGGATTGCTTGTGACATAATAGTCTTCATTTGCTGATGATTTTTGGCCATAATCTGGTCTAATTCTATAATGACATTTCCCATATCTTAGGTAAAGAAAAGGCTGAGGTCAGAGGTTATATTTGCAAAATTGCTTGCTGTCCCTGTATATACAAAGAGCAAAGGGATTTCAAGTTTGATCTACAAAGGCATATTTTTGAAAAGACTACTTACTGATCAGTCACTAAACTCAATGAAGAAATGGTTCATTGTGTAGTTTACACCATAGAGAGCTATTTGTGATATTAGTAGTGCAGCTAAAGTATTGTGTAGCTCTTGCCTTAAAGCTCAACTCCGGACTTGCCAGGCCCTCTTCCCCTTTGTTCCCCATCTCTATTGGAGCACCCCTGCAGCCTTAACAAAATCAGCGACTGTATTTAGCTTTTTTTTGGTTTAGTACAGTGACATCACAGATCTTCCTCCCCCTCATCTTCCTCTGGAGGTGTGTGGATTTTAAATGCTGTAGAGAGCAGGACCATTAAATGATGTGGTGTGGCTCTCTGTAGCATTCTCTTGTTAAGTCAAGGGCAGGGGACAGAGCCTGGACCCCTGGGCCCACACAAAGCAAATTGAATGATACTGGATGTCATTCAACCTGTAAGAAGACGGGCGCTGAATCAGTGAGCAGTTAAGTCTGCAGGGGACAGCACCAAAGAGAAGGTGTATATAACAGCCTGCGTTGCTTTTTTTTTTTTTTTTTTTTAGCAGCTGCTTGAGGATCCAGTTATTTTTTTTTTTT